>NC_084475.1:43902879-44206629 GCF_027409185.1 Cynocephalus volans
TGTTTCTCTGCTGATTCTTTGCTTAGATGATCTGTCCAATATTGGCAGTGGGGTGTTCAGGTCTCCTGATATTATGGGATTAGTGTTTATCTCCTTCTTTAGGTCTAATAGGGTTTGCTTTATAAATCTGGCTTCTCTGACATTGGGTGCATGTGTATTTACAATTGTTATGTCTTCTTGGTGGACAAATCCTTTTATCATTATGTAGTGGCCCTCTTTATCTCTTTTTATGGTTTTTAGATTAAAGTCTATTTTATCAGACATAAGAATAGCTACTCTGGCTTGTTTTTCATTTCTGTTTACATGGTATATCTTTTTCCATCCTTTCACTCTTAGTCTATGTGTGTCTTTATAGGTGAGGTGAGTCTCTTGAAGGCAGCATATAGCTGGGTCCAACTTTTTAATCCAGTCAGTCATTCTGTGTCTTTTGAGTGGGGAATTTAATCCTTTTACATTAAGAGTTGTTATTGAAAAGTGTTGATTTACTCCTCGCATTTTACTGATTTTTGTTTGGATATCTTAAGTGTCTTTTTTCCTCTCTTTCTGATTTACTGTTTGTCTTCCGTATTTGTTGGTTTCTTGGGTGGTAGATAAGCTTTTTTTTTTTTTCTCTTCATTGTTAGCATTTAAATTTTCCCTTGAGTTTTTATGGCAGCGGTAGTTATTTTTCAGGTACCAAACACAGTACTCCCTTGAAAATTTCTTGTAAGGGTGGACGTGTGGTAGTGAACTCCCTCAGTTTTTGTTTTTCTGAGAAATATACTTTTGCCCTTCATTTCAGAAGGATAGCCTTGCGGGGTAGAGTATTCTTGGCTGGCAATCTCTGTCTTTTAATATTTTAAATATATCATCCTATTCCTTTCTGGCTTTTAGGGTTTGTGATGAAAAGTCTGATGTTAGTCTGATTGGGGCTCCCTTATAGTTGACTTGCCACTTCTCTCTTGCAGCTTTTAAGATTCTCTCTGTCTTTGAGTTTTGCCAATTTGACTATAACATGTCTTGGAGAACACCTTTTTGGGTTGAATACATTTAGGGACCTTTGAGCTTCCTGAATCTGAAGATCTGTTTCTTTTCCTATACCTGGGAAGTTTTCTGCCACTATTTTGTTGAATATGTTTTCAATGTAATCTCCTTTTTCTTCCCCTTCTGGAATACCCATGACTCAGATATTTGAGCACTTAAGGTTGTCTGATATCTCTCTTAGATTTTCTTCAATTTTTAAAATTCTTTTTTTTTTTTGGCTGCCTGTGTTATTTCAAACAGCCCATCTTCAAGGTCAGAAGTTTTCTCTTCTGCTTCTGCAAGCCTGCTGGTTAAACTCTCTGTTGTGTTTTTTATTTGGTCGAATGAATTCTTCAGCTCAGCAAGCTCTGCTACATTCTTTTTCAGGGCATTGATTTCCTTGTACATTTCTTCTTTCAGGTCCTGTATACTTTTCCTCATTTCATCGTGTTGTCTAGCTGAATTTTCTCGTATCTCATTTAGTTTCCTTAGAATTATCACTCAAAATTCCTTGTCAGTCATTTCAAGGGCTTCTTGTTCTATAGGATCTAGAGCTTGAGAGTTATTATCCTTTGGTGCTGTACTTTCCTGATTTTCCATATTTCTCTTATCTTTCCTTTGGTGTTTAAACATTGAGGCAAAGGATTTCATGGTCTACTCATTCGACACTATTATCTGGCTAGGATCCTGCCAGGACTGCCAATTTGGCATGGCTGCCTCAGTTCCTGTGGGCGGAAGGTTCAGGCCTCTTTGGGCTGTGGGGATTAGACTGGGGTGGGAGTACAGCAGCAGTGCCTACCTGTGCCCGTGCGGGCGCCTCGGGGTGCATGGTTGCTGTGGCTCTCAGACCTCTCTGGGGGGGGGCCTCTTTGGTCGGCACGCAATCACCTGGGCTGGGGGGTGTCCAGCGGCAGCGACGCTTCCTGCTCGGTCACCGTTGTGCATCGGGGTGTGTGGTCACCGTGGGTCTCTGGCCTCTCCAGAGGCACCTCTCTGGTCGGCATGCACTCGCCCAGGCTGGGGGATATATCGAATTTCATTGATTTATCAGCTGGTGGACATTTGGACTGTTTATACCTTCTGGTTATTATGAATAACACAGCCATATATATTCTGGTACAAGTTTTTGTGTAAAAGGTATGTTTTCTTTTTTCCTGAGTATATACCTGGAAGTGAAATTGCTGGGTCAGATAGTATCCCTGGTTAACCATTTGAGGACCTGCCAGACTGTCTTTCAAAATGACCATACCAGTTTACATTTCTTCCAGCAATCAATGGGAATTTCAATTTTTTGACATTTTTGCCAACATATGCTATTGTTGGCCTTTTAAATTTTAGCCATTCTAATATGTGTGAAGTGGATTTTATTTGCATAATAGTTCCTTAAGAACTAATAAAATGACTAAAGAAAGCATTTTCTAGTTGAATATATATTTTATTTACATGGTATGAGGTAAGAATCCAACTTCATTCTATTTTTTTAAAGGTTAATTAAAATCTTTTTTAAAAATCAACAAATAAAAAATGTACATATTTATTGTATACAACATGATATTTTGAAATGTGTATATGTTGTGGCATAACTCAACCAAGCTAATTAACATATGCATTACCTCACATAGTGATCATTTCTTCTGGTGTGAACACTTAAAATCTACTCTCAGTGGTTTTCAAAATATGATACATTGTAACTTACTATAGTCACCATGTTGTACAATAGAGCTCTTGAACTCATTCCTCCTAACTAAAATTTTGTATCCTTTGACTAGCTTTATTCTTTTGCATGTTGTCCCAGGACCATTTGTTGAGAAGATTTTTCTTCCTCCATTGAATTGTGTTGGCACCCTGGTCTCAGATCAGTGTGAGCACTTATTTCATGACTCTCAATTCTGTTCCATTGAACTAAATGTTGATATGCCAGTACCACAGTGTTTTGATTATTATGGCTTGGTAGCAAGTTTTAAAATTGGGAAATGTGAGTCCTCCAACTTTTTCTTCTCTTTAAAGATAGTTTAGGTTATTCTGGGTCCTGTGTTATTTCCATATGAGTATTGAGATCACTGTCAATTTCTGCAAAGAATCCAGCTGGGATTTTGATAGAGATTGTGTTGTCTGCAGACCAATTTGGAAGTATTGCCATCTTAACATCTTAATATAAAGTCTTTTGATTTATGAACATGGGCTCTTTTTCCATTTATTAAGGTTTTCTTAAATTTATTTCACCAATGTTTTATAGTTTTCAGAATATAAGTTTTGCACTTCTTTTGTTAAATTTGTTCTTAAGTATTTTATTCTTTTGATACCATTATAAATGCAGTTTCCTTAATTTCATGTTTGGGTTACTTACGGCCATTATGTAGAAATACAAGTGATTTCTGTATGTTCATCTTGTATCCTGCAATCTTGCTGAACTCATTCATTAGTTTAGTTTTTTGGTGGATTATATGTAATTTTCTGTATACAAGATTATGTCCTCTGTGAATAGAGATAGTTTTACTTCTGCTATTCTATATGGATGCCTTTATTTCATTTTGTTGCCTGACTGCTCTGCCTAGCCCCCCCCCAATACAACATTGACTAGAAGTGGCAAAAGTGAATGTTCTTGTCTTGTTCTTAGACTTAGTAGGAAAGTGCTCAGTCTTCCACCATTAAATACAATTTTAGCAGTAGGTTTTTCATAGAGAGCTTTCATCAGGTTGAGGAAGTTCCCTTTCATTCCTGGTTTGAGTGTTTTTATTATGAAGGTGTGTTGAATTTTTTCAATGCTTTTTCTGCATCTGTTGAGATGATCATATGTGTTTTGTCCTTTGTTCTATTGAAGTGGTATACTACATCAACACAATTTTAGATATTAAACAACTGTGCATTCGTGGGGCAAATTCTGCTTGATTATTCTGTATAATCCTTTTCATATGTTACTGTATTCATTTTGCTAGTATTTGGTTGAGAATTTTTGCATTTATATTCATTAGAGATGTTTTTCTAAAGTTTTCTTTTTTGTGATCTTTGTCTGGTATTGGTTTTGGTATCTGGGTAATACTGGCCTCATAGAATGAGTTGGGATGTATTCTATTTTTTGAAGCATTTGTGAAGTATTGGTATAAATATTATTTCTTTAAATGTTTGATGAAATTCACCAATGAGGCCATGTGGACCTTGGCTTTTCTTTGTAGGTTGTTTTAAAAGTAATAATTCACGTCTTGCTATAGGTTTATTCAGATTTTCTATTTCTTGGGAAAGTTTCAGGAGTTTGCATCTTCCTTGGAATTTGTCTGTTTCATCTAATTTGTCTAATTTGTGGCATACAGCTGTTCATAGTGTTCCCTTAGATTTATTTTTATTTCTGTCAGTAATGATTTTGCCTCTTTCATTTCTCACTTTAGTAATTTAAGTCTTAACTCTTTTTTTCTTGGTCGGTTTAGCTAAAGGCTTGTCAATTTTGTCAATCTTTTCAAAAAACCAACTTTCGGTGTCATTGATTTTGCTCTATTGTTTTTTCACTCTTTAGTTTATTTAGTTCTGATTTTTATTATTTTACTCATTCTGCTTGATTTCAGTTTAGTGTGCTCTGCTTTTAGTTTCTTGACGTAGAAGGCTATGTTGCTGAGATCTTTTTCTTTTTAAATATAGTCTATTACAGCTACATATTTCCCTCTGAGCATGTTTACTGGCATCCAATAAATTTTGGAATATTGTATTTTTGTTTTCATTTATCTCAAAATATTTTCTGATTTCCCTTGAGATTTCTTTTTTGACTCATTGATTATTTAGGAGTGTGTTTACCTTCCACATGTTTGTGAATTTCTAAAATTTATTTTTGTTGATTTCTAATTGACTTCCATCAGGGTTGAAGAAAGTATTTTGTATGATTTTAATTTTTAAAAATGTATTGAAATTGACTTATGGTCTAGCACATGTTCCAAGTATGCATGAATAATATGTATTCTGCTATAATTGTTTTTAAAATTGTTTTTAAAATTGTAGTGCTGTAGATGTCTATGATGTCTGCTGGTCTAGTTGCTTTATAAAGATTTTCAAGTCTTTTATTTCCACATTGATCTTCTGATTGCTTGTTCATTCCATTATTGAAAGTGAGGTATTAAAATCTCAAATTCCTATTGTTTCATTGTCTATTTCTCCCTTTATTTCTGTCAATTTTTGCTTCATGCATTTTTTTTTTTTTTTGGTCTTTGTTAGGTGCACATATGTTTATAATTATTATATTTTCCTGATGAATTAACTCTTTTATAATTATGAAATGTTGTTTTCAAGTCTATTTTGTCTGGTATTAGTATATCTACTCCAACTTTCTTATGGTTTCTGTTTGCATGGTATATATTTTTCCATTATTTTGCTTTCATCCTATTTGTATCTTTGAACATAAAGTAAGTCCCCTGTAGACATCATATAGTTGGATCTTATTTTTAAAAAAATTTTTAATCTGATCATCTCTGCCTTTCTAGTAGATTGTTTAATTCAACTCCATGTATTCAGAGCCATTGAATGTTACTAATATAGCTAAATTTATGCCTATTTTCCTTTTGCTTTCTTTGTGCTGCAGGTCTTCTTTGTTTCTCTGTCCCTCTTTTACTCTCTTCTTTTGTATTAAGTGATTTTTTTCAGTGTAACTAACATTTTAATTTCTTTAATAATTTTAATTGTTTTTAAAATTGTTTTCCTGTTTGTTCTATAGCTTACCATATACTTGTTAAATTGTCTAACTCTATGCTAACTCAATTCCAGTGAAATACAGAAATTTTATTCCTCTATATTTTCATTCTCTCCTCCCCTTTTTATACTATTATTGCTATGCATATTATATCTAGGTACATTACAAATCCAACAATATGTTTAAAAAATTATCTTGTATAATCTTACGTCTGTAAAAAAAAAGCTGAGAGGAGTGCAAATATGTACTTAATAAGTTTGCTATATTAATCTACTTTTATTTGCTATTTCTGATTCTCTTAATTTCTTTCTCTGAATTTGAGTTACTATCTGGTGTCATTTCCTTGCTACAATACAGCTTTGGTGATATCTACCTCCTTCTCACTTCTTCAGGGATTTTCAGACTTTTGAGTTTCATAGATTGGTAAGATTTCAAACTTATTTTGGTGATGGACCTAGAGATGCCAACTTTTACTTTTTATGTATTGACATCAAAAAAATATTCAACCAATTATCCTTTACTATCATCATCTTTTTGTAAAGAAAAGGATATTTTTACCACCCTTTTCCTGACTAAATAGGAAGGCTATAATCCCAAAGAACAACTCTTCCTAAAAAAGGATAGCTGTTACACTAATAGTTTTGCAGCAAACTAATGAAAACTTTATTACTGATCAGCATTTGGGAATTTTGGGTTTAGGTAAATAACAACATTATGAACAACAATCATTTTATTTAGTATATATTATGTGTAAGTTACAAAGAGGTTGAGTAAGTTGACCAAAGTCCCACAGTGGCAACCTCAGAGTTCTGGCTCTGCCATCTGTACCCTAAACTGATAAAATATGCTATGGCAGGTTGGCTAAATGTGGCCCTAGACTGTGATGGTTTAGTAGAAGTAACTCTCACGCAGACATTGGTTTTGTTAGGGACAGTAGTAAATGAAGTTCACCGGTATGCCCCAGAGAGGAAAACTCGGATGTTGATGGTGTGAACAATAGGTTGAATCATGTGATAGTGATGTCCTCCTTATGCATATTGAACCAGAGAGTATGCTGGTTATATAATATTAATAGAACAAGATAGGTTTGCTACCCAACCAGCAGTCAAAAGTTTGTGTATAGTTTTTGACTTTCTCTTATCCCCATGTCCTGTCAATCACTGTCTTATTATTTCAAACTCCTAAATATCTTCCATATTCATCCATTTCTCCTCATTTTCTTTGGTTCCAGCCTATCCACCATCACGGCTTGCCTAGATCATTTTAGCAGCTCCTAACTGGTCTCCCTGTCTATAGTCTTTTTTTCCCTTTAATGCATTCATTCTGCACACTATCTGAGTTTTCTAACACACAAGTCTAGCAATGTCACACTCCTCACACCCTTTAAATTGTTTTCTTCTGCCCTCAGAACACCATCACTACACACTATGTGACCTTATACTCTTCCTCTTCCCCTGTCCATACTCCTTTCTTGTTCCAATCTCCAGCATGATAGCTATTGAAAAATAAACAAAAACTCATCTTTACCAAAATTCAACAAATTTAATCATAAAATTTACAACAATTTCCTAGGGTTGCCATAACAAAGTACCACATACTGGATGGCTTAGAAAGAACAACAGAAATTTATTGTCTCATAGCTCTGGAGGCTGGAAGTCTGAGATCAAGGTGCTGACAGGCTTGGTCCCTTTCAAGGGTTGTGAAGGTGAATCTGTTCTTAGGGAGAATGTGTCTCTCCTAGCTTTTGGTAGCTTCTGGCATCTCTTGGCTTATAAATGGCATTCTCCCTGTGTCTTCACATCAGTCAAATTTCCCTTTTTTTATAAGGAAACAGTCAGATTGGATTAGAGCCCACCCTCATGACTTTAACTTGATCATCTACAAGATACTCTATTTCCAAGTAAGGTCACATTCAAAGATACTGGGAATGAGGACTTCAGCATCTTCTTAGGGAACACAATTTGTCCCATCACAAAAGTATCTTTTCAGCAATCTATTTCAAAAACTTTGAAAATAGCTAAAGACAATATAATGAATAATTCAACCATCCAAAATAGCTGTTGTTGGCATTCCGGTATGTTTCCTTTCACTCATTTGTGTAGGCACAGTAGGAATCTTTATCATGAGTGTCACTGGAATAAAGATCCATTCTCTAGCCAGTCTGTCAAGAGCTTTTGGCTCAGCAGCCTTTGCCCAGAACAGTGCTGGAAACCCAGAATGCTCTCATTAAATAAAATAAATGCTATTCGAATGGGTGGCCATATACATATCACCAGAAAAGTGGAAATAGCTTTACTCTGGCCAGGAAATCTCATTGCAGTGGACAACAGAGTACAAAGAAAATGCCTGAGTGACAGGGCTATACTGCTTTTTTCTCATATTGCTTCTTCTATATAATCACCCTGATGACTTTATGAAAGTTATACTCACACATTTTCCAAGAAAGCAATATTCATAATATTTCCAGCATTTAATCAAAAGAATTAGGTTGTTATTTTGGGCTTAAATAAAAATAAAAGTTCAAGAAAATTACAAGCTGGCTGGGAAAGGTAGGACATTTGCGTTTTTCTTGGCCCACTTTCTTTCCAAGTTAAGCCCTTAAAATTTTTCTTTTTTTTTTCTATTTTTCTTGCTTTTTTTTTTCTTTTCTCTTTTCCTTCCATGCACAGATGGTATAGTGTTTTCTGATTATGCTTTCATGCTCCTTAGAATAAATAGATGAAAACGCAATAGAACTTGCAAGAGGACTAGATTTGCTTGGAGCAAATTTGGGCAGTTGTTTAGAGTCCAGACTGTTCGGGGATCTTCGGTATTGAGGAATAGACAATCCTCAAGGAGGTGGCAGGGATGAGGGTGGGGAAGATGGTTTTTCTAGTTCCTGCTCAAAATGGCCTGAGGTGCTTATCTGAGATGGTGATATAAGTTTCTGTGGTTGGTCTTTTAAAAAATATATTGGAACCCTTATACTCATGAGAAATTCTATGCTTATTACAATGTGAAATGGCCTTTCAGTGTTTTCGGCTGTCCAGCACTGAACATTCCCACCCGTCCCTCCCCTCTCAATCTCTCCCCTCCCCTTCCTTTGTCACTATGAGCTATAAGGGCCAGATCTTGCTTTTCTCTTTGTGATAACTAGTCTCAAAACATGCAGCTCCAATGAACCATGCCTCCCAGCCCCTGTGATGGTTAACTTTATCTGCCAACTTGTCTGGGTTAAGGGATGCCCAGATAGTGGGTAAAACATTACTTTTGGATGTGTCTGTGAGGATGTTTCCAGAAGAGATTAGCATTTAAATCAGTAGACCAAGTAAAGAAGATTCAGCCTCATCAAGGTGGATGACCACTATCCAATCTGTTGAGGGTCTGGATAGGACAAAAAGGTGGAGGGGGATAAAATTCCCTTTCTCTCCTTAAGCTGGGACATCCATTTTTTTCTGCCCTCGCCCATCAGAGTTGCTGGTTCTTGAGCTTTTGGACTCTGGAACCTACACTTTTAGCTCCCCTGGTTCTCTGGGACTTTGACTAAATTATACCACCAGCCTTCCTGAGTCTCCAGCTTGCAGGCGGCATATCATGGGTCTTCTTGGCCTCCATAATTGTGGGAGCCAATTCCCTTAATAAATCTCCCGTTATGTACTTATATACTCATATATCCTATAAGTTCCATTTCTCTGGAGAATTCTGACTAATATACCACCTTGTGTGGTTCCCTCCCTTTGATCTGGGCTTGTCCTGTGACTTGCTTGTAACCTATAGAATGCAATAGAAGTGACACTATGTGACTTCCAAGGCTAAGTCATGACAGGCCTTACAGCTTCTGCTCTCATCTCTTGTAAACCCAGCCATCCTACTGTGAGAAGCCCAGGCCACATGAAGAGGCCATGTGTAGTTGCCCTGGTCAACAGCCTGTAACATCTGCCAGCATGGAGTGAGCCTTACATCTCCACCCAGTAGGCCCTTCTCATGTAAGAACTCTAAGTTTGGGGGTAGTTTTTAGGCAGCAGTTGATAACAAGCACACCTGTCCCTCTGGCCACTAATGCCTGGGTAAATGACTTACCTAATGTACCCAGGGTTGGCCAGTCAGACACTCCAGCTCAGGTCTATATAGATGTACATGGAAGCAGTGGTGGCCATAGCAGCAGGGTCCAGCGCAACAGCTGCAATGGGGTAGGTGGCAATGGGCAGCATGTGGTGCTGGCAGCAGGGTCCTCCCCGCTGGTGGTTCCTGTGGTGTGATTTTTGGCTCCATTCTGGCTTCCCAGTCTCTCCGGTCCTGCCTGGTTTCTGAGCCTGACTTTCCAGACTTTTGTGGGCGTTCTCTGAGCTACCTGTATCCTCTCAATCAATTCTTCTTCTGCTCAAATTAGCCAGGGTCAGTTTCTGTTGCTTACAACTGCAAACCCTACTTGATAGATGGTTATATTGTTATCTTTTGCTGTCCTATTTGGAAGTGACTGTAGAGTTGGAGGTACACTCTTTTAAATCTCATGAATATTTTCATCCAGAAAGGGAAGATCTGTTTAGAGGTGGTTCAAAACTATTGTAAAGGAGGAGGCATCATGGTGGAGTTAAAACAAAACAAAAACAAAAACAAAACCTGAAACTGGCAGGAGTCAGGAGGTGTGTGTGTTGTAGCCCCAGAACTGCCTGTAATTCCATGTTGATCCTGGGCATGCTGCTTCCCCTCTTGAGGCTGTGGTTTCTTTATAAAATGAGAGTTGAGTAACATTAGGTAATTCCTAATGTTCCTTTCAGCAAGGCTCCTTTCACTTCTGAAATTTTCCAAGGTTTTCTTTGCTCATTTTAAGCAGATGTTCCCTCCACACCTTGTCAAGAGGAGGAGATCCCTGAGATCCCCTCTGAACCCCACACATCCCTCAGGATGACCCTTGGCAACAGGGCAAGGCACATCATAGCTGCTCAGTAAATGTTTTTGAATGAATGGCTGAGTGGTACTCTCCTGGGTGCTGGGCTTAAAGAGAAATAAACTATGATTCCAGAGAGGCACAGACAAATAATTACAATACAGCGTGAGGCTCAAGGCAAAGGCTTTGGCAATACAGAGGAGGGGTACACTCAAGTGAACCGCCTGAGAGGTGTGTGTGCACACCTGCGCACGTGTGCACGCACTAGTGAGGGGACATAAGGGAAGTCCACACAGAGGAGGTCACATTTATGCTGGAGGAGTAGGTCAAGGCAAAGAGAACAGCAAGAGTGAGAAAGCCCTAAGGACCATGGGGATATTTGGAGAACAAATAACTCACTGTGGCTGGAATGAAGGATTTCTGGTAGGATGGGTGGGAGGTAATGGGAGGTGAAGCAGAGGTTGGATTACAAGGGGCCTTCTAGAACAGGCCAAGATTAGACCCTCTCCTATGGCAAGTGGGAGCCATAGAAGATGTTGAAGCTGGTTATTATTCCATCAGATCAAAACCTGAGGGTGATTTTTGGTCAGGATGCTGGCAACCAAATGAAGTCTTTCTCTCGTACAGCCCCCGTAAGGAGATACTTTTTGAGGTTATATCTGAACAGAGGTTTGTAAAATGACCTATGTCTGCTGCTTTGGGAGCCACAGTTCAACTTCTGAAGGTCTGAAGGATTAAGGAGCTTTGTGGAATAAGACACCCGATTTCTGTTGGTACAGGTACGTATTTTACTGGCTCTTTGTGAAGGCAACTAAGAAGGACATGAATGAAACTATCAAATATTCTTTTAAAGCACATGTGGATTACGTTGGTGAAAGGTGAAATTTCTCTCCTTTATGAGTTAATAATGTCTTCTTTTCAAAAAATTAGAAACTTCACCTGGAGGTTTTTGAATAGTTAAAAAATGTCTACATACACATGGTCAAAGTGATAATAGACTTAAAAAAAATTTGAATGCAGTGACATCTTAAAAGGCTTCCTTTGTTGTATATAAACTTGCATGTCAAAAAATTACTCTCTGTATACAATTTATTCTCTATTTATTCAATGTTGCTGTACAGTGATGTTGATATAGAGCGAGACAGCATACTTTTAAGTTCTACGCTACAATTGTTGGACAAGAATCTAGACAATGCCAGACTAATCTCTTCTGACTGGTGCTGTGTTGATATGGGCTGACAACATAAACCCGTGCTGGAGTATTCTAATCCATCCCCTGGCATGAGAGGCACTTTACCTTTGGCTTTACGGGGAGAGAATCCATTTACATCTGTATTTCAAAGTGAGTTTTCCCAGGAGCATGAATGTCCCAACCTGCCACCCATTTCTTTATAAGGCGGGATCATGACAGGCAACCTGGAAATTAAAGAAACAGCACCATGTTTCTATTGAGGGGTCTGCATTTTCATTCAGAACCACATTTACCTTTGTTGTCCTTCAAATCTTTTCTTTATGTTCTATGTTTTACTACTTGATCTTTATCCCATGGAAAAATCTGGGCCTCACAAAAAATCTTCAATAATAGTCCTCACCAGAATACTATAGTTTTCCTCCTAACCAGTCCTTTGTTTCTTGGTGGAAATAGAAGCATCCAGACATCATGGCATGGAGACAGTCATGCTCCACGTGCCTAGTCAGAGATCCTGACCCACAGAATCCATGGGCACAATCATGGTTTTATGCCACTAAGTGTGGGGAGGCTCATTGCACAGCAACAGGTAAGTAGAACAGGAATCATCATGATTGATACCTGGATAATCTTGAATAAGATTTAAGGTATTTAACATTATTAAAGCTCAGTTTCTACATCTTTAAATGGGGTTGATGATAGTAATATTGATCATCTGTTCACCAACTATTACTTGCCAGGCATTTATATACATCTATACTCTTATAGATATTATATATACATACACACATATGTATTACAATCAGTTCTTCTTATTCATGGTACTTACGTTCTGTAAAGTTCTAGGAACACTGACTTAGGAAATACTGAAGCACTGTTACTAGGGAAAGTACCAGGGGTAAGGTGCTTGTGATTCTCTGGTTGCAATATTTTCATTAACCAGTCAATACATAGGCTTATTTTGTGTTTCTGTTTAAAGACACCTTATTTAATATACATTGCTGATCCATTAATGTTGAACTCACAGTCAGCAGCACCGTAACCCATGCCTGAATGAAGCTTACCTGATGCACGAGTTTTCTCCATAAGGCACATCCCAGCCTTCCTGCACTCAGGAACACTGGACAGCACTTCCGCATCGTGGTTGGGGGCTGTTTTAAAGAGCAAAATTGCCAACAAAGAGCACAAAAAATGAGAAAAGCGTGGCACTAAATATACCGTGAAAAGGAGACTTCTTTTTAGTATGAGAGCTGAAACAAGAAGCGGCAGTGTGGCCTTGTCTGAGCTTGGCTGGAAATGTGCCCTCCAGGTGACGCACGTGTTCACCTCAGTGTGCAGGCCGGCAAATGACAGCGGCAGCGCTGGTGGTGGATTGGTTTTGGGGTTACAAATAAATTTTAGCAACTAGTTAAACTTGCGAATACGGAATCTCCAAATAGGTAAGTATTGAATGTGTACATAAACTCACGTAGTTTTCATTCTAGCTCTACTAAGGATTAGATGCCTGTGTCCTCGACCACCCCATTATGTTGCCCCGCCACTGCTTTTAACGTTTTCAGTGTTAAATGAGATAATGCATGTAACAGAATCATATTATTTGAAATAACTGGTTTTCTCTTTTGCATTGCTTTGACATGACTCTTGTCTATTCTGCCAGAGGAATCCACTTGCCTTGCACAGGATAGAGAAGTCACAGCAGGGGTTCTAAGAGAAAAGGAGTACGATGATCGTAGATGCCACGTTTACAGTGCATTCTAGTTGCCAGATGGTGTTCTCAGTGCTTCCCATATGTTCATTTAGTCCTCACCAGAGCCCTAGAAGGTAGTACAATTATAATACGAACCCAGGCAATCTGGCCATAGAATGTACTGTTTGCCCTTATGCTTTAGGGGACCCCACAACAGTCAGGTTTCTTTTTTTTTTTTGTGGCTGGCTGGTTCAGGGATCTGAACCTGTGACCTTAGTGTTAAAAGGCTGTGCTCTAACCAACTGAGCTAACCAGCCAGCCCAACAATCAGGTTTTGACATGCAGAGTAAGATTTTATTAGCCCAGAGCAAAACAATATGCTTAAATAAGGTATTGTTAGAGAAGGAATATCTCAATTTTCTTGCTCACGTGTCAAGATCTAAGTCTGGTGATTAGAGATGTCCTTTATTGTTGAGAAAGGCTACCCCTTCACCTTTAAGGCCTTGTGTTTCCATGAAGAATTAGGGTGCAATGTAGGGAGTCCACTCAGGTGGGAAGAAGTAAAAATCTTGCTCCTTCCTCCAAGGTGGCCTGTGGGAAGGAGAAGGGAGACAGGCAAAAGCAGAAAAGTATTTGGTCACGTGGGTATGGCTCTATACTTCCTCCCCCTGCTGCTGGTCAAGGTCAAAATCCTGCAAAAGGGCAATATTTGATACGGTGAGAGAACAGTGGAAAGCAGATGGAGTTTTGCAGAGAATAGACTTGCAAGATGCCCTCTGTATTAGAGAAAATTGTCACTGTGGTGAGATCAGGCAGAGGAAGACCTGAGTCAAGGTCACTGCACACAGCAGTGCAGGTTGTGCATTGCAAAATGTCATAGGACACTACTTACATAGACTGCTGGGAATGCTCCATCCCTTCAAGTTGTGCTTTGTGGTGGCCCTGGCCAAGGCTGGTTTTCTGGACTCTGTTTTGGCTCCTGTGTGGTATGGACATGTCCAGAAACTTTCCTGTACCTTTTGAAGGTAACATGGGTGGTGGCTGATATTCCTAGCAGTCAGCACTATCGGAGTGAGTATTCCAAACTTGATGAATGAAGTTAAGGGCTGCAGGGTAGCCCCCAGAATTAGAAGTGAATGAGAGTTGTATGCCGACCTCAGAGGGATGTGCTGTGCTTGGGAGTGCTGAAGGAGGGCCAGTTCAGCCGAAAGGACCTACCAGGCCTGATTGGAGTCGAGAGGGAGGATCACAAACTCATTGGCCACGGACTTCAATGGCAGATGCCCACAGCATGAGCAGTGACCGAGTCAACACAGGACCTTGTTGCTGCAAAGGCCAGAAAGAACTCAGAGAGCTGAGTAGCTTCTATGCTTTGGGAATATAAAAATGAATAAATGATAGGCCTTGCCTTCAAGTTTCCTATAGCCTCATGGGAAAGACAGACTGAAATAAATAAATGCAAGTAAAGTTTGATAATATATTAGAAGTTTATCCAAGATAATGTGGGGATACAGATGAGAGTGTAATCAGTGCCCAGGGAAGAGCAGGTAAGAAAGACTTCACAGGATAGATGATGCCCTAATGGGGTTTGAAGGATGATTAAGAGTTTGTCAGGCTGACTAAGTGGGAAGGAAATTTTGCCTTTAAATTGATGTTTGTAAATGCAGTCGATGGGACATTGGAGCACATGCTGAGGGGTTGGAGTCTTAGCTCACCGGTTGTCCTGCCTACCCAGAAGTGAGTCTTAGTCCCCTGCTCCCTGGAGCCCCAGGCCCTACCCAGTCTCCCCTTGTCTTTCCCTCTTCCTCTCCCTAACCAGTAACCGCTGCTGCGCTCTGCCCCCATGGGTGCTTGGGTGTGCGTGAGTGCTGGGAGTGTCGGGGTAGGGTGCATGCACTCCACAGTGTCTCAGAGTGGGGCATGGTAGTGGCCATCCGTACCTTGGCCTGAAAGCACCACGGTGCATTCCACGGGAGACTCTGAGGGGCCGAGCCTCTTGCCTACCTTTGATCCGGATACCTAACATGTCCTGGCTCAGAGGTGGCGATAGCCTTGGGAGTTGCTCATCTACCATGGATTGGGGTAGCAAGATGTGAGAAGGGGATGTGCCTGGCTTGGTTTCCCTGACCTGGGCTGGTGGAAGGGTGAGCTGACAGCCAGGGGACTATGATGAGCCACATCTGTGAGAGTTTGAACGCACCCTGCAAATATCCTAGTGCGGGAGCACAATGTTAAACAGCAAATAAAAAACACCATGACAAGTAAAGAAAAAGATTGTGGAAGACAGGAAATGCTTTCTGTTTCCAAACTTATAATGACACTTTCTCTCTCTAAATCTCTGAAAAAGGGACCTAGCATTTTCATTTTGCACTGGATTCCAAAAATTATATAGCCATTCCCGAGCATGGGGGAAAGGATGAATGAATGAATGAGTGAGTGAATGAATAGATGAATAGAAGGAGACAGTGCTGAGCAAAAACTGTAAGCCACCACATGTTCCCCTTCCCCATTTGGGTGTTAAATAGTTTTTCATTACTTCACAGGAGCCCCAAATCAGTTCCTGCTTTACAAATGAATAAGGCTCAGAATCATGATTCCAGTTCACCTGGAAAACTGATGAGAGAACCAGTGTCAAAGGTCCCAGCTCCAGGATTCACCCTCCTGTTAACCTTGGAGGCACCTGTTTTTTGTAACCCTCCATGGCCAGAGTGATGTAAAAAACTCAAGGCTAACGCAAAGGGAAAGAAGGACTGCTGATTTACTGCATCAGGAATGTGTTAAATTGTACCCCAGTGGCCTACGAGAGTTAATGCATCTTCCAAAGTAGGTAATCTACTGGCCAGCCACTGAGAGAAAAGAATATAGGTTTATAAGGTATTAGGGCGGGGGCAGAAGAGGCTGTCCTTAGAGATCTGTAGCCCAAGTCTTAACTGAGGTGCAAGAAGTGAAGTGACTCCCCAAAGTCACACAGCTCCTTGCTTCTAGAGCTGGACGTGACCCAGCTCTCCGACCTCAGTGCTAATGCTCTCTAGCTCTCCTACCTCTGACTACAATAACTAATAAAAATGACCATAAATCTTATAGCAAAAAATTCATTTGACATTTGCATAGCACTTTATATTTGTAAATTCAGAGTGGTGGTTTTTCATTCTCCTCCTGACCAGAAGTGTTGATGGCCTAATATTTATGCTGACCAATGTTCTTTGAGGATGAAATTCATTAGGAAGCCTATGAAACTGGCCCTCATTAGCAGGGTTTCCTAGCCAGGATCTGAACGCAACCACTGGGAAATCCAGCCTGCTCATCTTGAAGTGTGGCTGCCTCACTCTTGCAGATTTGGCACTGCACTGACACGCTGAGTTTTGCTGCTTGAAGTCAGATGTAAAGAATTTGCTGGTGTGGGCAGCATGAGGGTGAGACTATCACACGCCTTCCAGGAATGGTAATGCAAGAGAAAATGTTCTGGCAAATGATGTCCTCTCAAATGGCATATTTATTATAGTCCAGGGTAGTTTCTCCTGTGGTTTAGGACCTGTGTTTCCCCATTAGGTCAAAGTAAATCTTTGGAACTACGAAAATAGCCTCAGAAATCCTCACTAAAGAGAGCGTATAGGATATAATAGGTCAGCACACTTGGCTGGGTGCTGAGGTGGGAAGTAAAGTAGAATGTGTTATTTTTTCCAAAAGAGGGATGATCTTCTCCCCACAAAACTGTCAGTTCACAAGGCCCTCACTACTTCTGGGGTCCTGAATGGAGTTGCAGACTCTTGCTTAGACCTAAGATTCTTCCATTGTTATACTCACTTCTGGGATGAGACTGAATTACGTGTCATACACCGAGTATCCCAGCATGGAGCTTTGGGGTTGGCTAGTTCTTTTCTCAGCCCTACTCAACACTCCCCAGATCTCTCCCCATCATTTGGTGCCATTTTGGTGCCATCATATTGTACATACTACACCCTAAGTAGAATCTTAAAATGTTATATCCTGGAGGAGACGTTGGGTACTGTTGATCAAGCTCCTCATTGCATAGATGAGGAGACTGGGAGCCAGAGAAATGTACTCACTGACTTCAGACAACCCAGTTTGTTAGCGACAGGTCTGGGAGTAGAACCCATGTTTTTTTCCACTATGCCATGCTACCTGGAAACATGACTGTAACATAAATTATAAAAATGTCAGGGGAAACTTGAAATAGTAAACAGGGCTTTCAGGAATAGGATTTCAAATAATGTCTTTGGAAAGCTGTTTCCAACTGTTTCACATGAATTCTGGTACCTGATACCTGCAATACCCTTTGGGTCCATTTCATGGGATTGCTGTGGATGTGAAAAGGACAGGTGGCTTGGCTTGGAATTCTTCAGTGAGCAGGAAGAAGAAATATCTTCTCAAGGGCAGGACCTTATCTTACTCATTATTGATATCCCAGTGCTTAGTACAGTGCCCAGCGTAAAGCAGCTTCTCAGATGTTTCAAGGATTTCTGGGGTACATCAGCAGAAACTCTTGCTGGTATGCTCAGAAGGGGTTCTGAGTTATTTTGTCTATCATATTTTCACTCTACCTAAATGCTGACAATTAAAGGACATTCTATTACATCAGAATAAAGATAACATCAGAGAAAATATGGCTTGATGCTTTTTGATCTTGGAGAATTCATCTAACTCTTCTGAGCCTGAGACTCCTCATCTGTAAAACAAGGGAGTCAGACTATATCACTAAGTTTCCTTCCTGTGCTAATATTACATGATCAAGAAAAGAAAAAATAGCATGGACTCTTCAATAAGAAATTTGATTGAGACATTGTGTGTTTGTGTGTGTGTGTGTGTGTGTGTGTGTGTGTGTACGTGAATAATTTGTTCTATATGAGAAGGTGGTTTTATAGTTCTGAAAATCAGATCCATATGGGTTTAAATGACTCTCCAATTGTATACTGGCTGATTATTTTTTCTTGGCCTATTGAACAATTACCATAGTAATCCTCAATTAAGTTAAAATGAAATTTGAGGAAGGTGTTTGTTTAGTTTGGAAGGGGCATTGCATGTATTTATTTGGAAACCCTACAACTTATTTCTTTGTCATCAAGCACCTTACGGTGACAACAAAGACACCATATTGCTCATTGTGTTAAAGGTGAAGATACTATAACTCACACTCACAGTGTTGGATTGGGCTCAAGCTCCAGGAATTGATTTATAACTTGAGGTGAAACCATGAAACCACATGGACTGTTGTCTGAGAATACGTATGACCAATTGCACCTGTATTCTTCAAAGCGAATGCTACTAAAATCTCCACTCGGCATACTTTTACTCTCAATAGTATTCAAAAGATATTAATCATGCATTGCTCTATGGAAAGAATGTACTTAAGGGGAATTGACAATATTTTCATATGTTTCTCCAAAGTTCAAGCAATAGGAGGTCCTGGAATCAGAGACTCTTAAGACTGAAAAGAGACTATTTAATTTAACATCCTTATTTTATAGATAAGAAAATTGAGACACAGGGAGGATAAAGGACTTGCTTAAGGGCACATAGATAGTTCAAAACATACTCAGGAGTAAAAACACGTGTCTCCTTAACTCTCAGTCCAGTACTCTTTTTTTCTGCTTCCCTGAACTCCCTAATGTACACATTACTTGAATCCTTAGGTTCATCTACCATTTATTGTTTCCTATCTGCTGAGTACTGTACATGCTTCAAGTCATTTAATCCTCAGAATAACTCACATTACCATTGAAAAAACTGGGCTTAGAGTAGTTCCTAACATGTTAGGATCACATGGCTACTTGAAGGTGGGACCAGGATAGAAATTAAGGCAAGTTAACTTGGAGCCTAAACTAGGATGTATGGGACACTCAGTTAAATTTGAATTTCAGATGAGGAACATGACTTTTTTTAGTACAAGTATGTGCCAAATATTTGCATGGGAAAATTCAAATTTAATTGAGCATCCTGTATTTTCATTTGTTAAATATGTCAACTTTAGCCCAAGCTCTCCCAAGTTGTCTATCCCAGGATTGTCTCATCTCCTTGGCTTTAAGAGGTATGCTAGTGTCATCTTTCTGCTGATGTTTCTCTGACCTCATCACATCTTGAAATTAAAAGCTTCTTTTATCACTAGTTTACATTTTGATTTCTTACAGTTCGAATTTGATCTAAGTTCATTGGGAGCTTGGTGTTGAGAAGAGATGTGATTGGGAGTTAAATGGGGTAGAATACCTGGGTATAGGATTTCACAGATACTAGTCACAGTACTGAGATAGCTGTGCAAGCAGTGTTCTAAGTTGGGTAATTTCTTTCCTTGAATGTGGTTTCTGTTAGCTTAAGTTTTTCACTGGCTTTACTATTTCCCTGTTCCCCCTAGATAATACCATTTAATGGTAAACCAGGCCTGTGATATATTTTGTGTTCAGTAGTACTTTAGTACAGGAGCTGGAAGAGTCAGTATAGCTCAGAAAAACTAACTAAAGACTCTGCTCCTTTACCGTATCCCGAGAAATACATTTTCCTAGGCACGGGGAGAAGGAGAATTTTCCTCAGGTCTCCTCTCTTCTTACATCCATCCTGTCCTGACATCTGCGTTGAGTTAGAAGCCAATGCAAACATATCCCAGGAATGTAAGGAGATTTTACTATTAGAAAACCTCTTGATTTAATTCACTGTTTTCCCCCATAAGATCATCCCAATGGACATAAAATAAGCATTTGATAAAATCCAACATCCATTCCCATTAAAAGAAGCACTCAGTATGCAAATCAAAACCACACTGAGATACCATCTCACCCCAGTTAGGATGGCTAAAATCCAAAAGACTCTGAACGATAAATGCTGGCGAGGTTGCGGAGAAAAAGGAACTCTCATACATTGTTGGTGGGACTGCAAAATGGTGCAGCCTCTATGGAAAATGGTATGGAGGTTCCTCAAACAATTGCAGATAGATCTACCACACGACCCAGCTATCCCACTTCTGGGAATATACCCAGAGGAATGGAAATCATCAAGTCGAAGGTATATCTGTTCCCCAGTGTTCATCGCAGCACTCTTTACAATAGCCAAGAGCTGGAACCAGCCCAAATGTCCATCATCAGATGAGTGGATACGGAAAATATGGTACATCTACACAATGGAATACTACTCAGCTATAAAAACGAATGAAATACTGCCATTTGCAACAACATGGATGGACCTTGAGAGAATTATATTAAGTGAAATGAGTCAGGCACAGAAAGAGAAATACCACATGTTCTCACTCATTGGTGGGAGCTAAAAATTAATATATAAATTCACACACACACACACACACACACACACACACACACACACACATAAAAATACCGGGGGGGGGGGGGGAGAAGATATAACAACTACAATTACTTGAAGTTGATACAACAAGCAAACAGAAAGGACATTGTTGGGGGGGAGGGAGGAGAGGGAAGAGAGAGGGAGGTTTTGGTAAGGGGCAACAATAATCAACCACAATGTATATCGACAAAATAAAATAAAAAAAAAAAAACTTAAAAAAAAAAAAGAAGCACTCAGTAATCTAAGAGTGGAAGCAAGGTTTCTTACCTTGGAAAATTAGAGTATGCAGGAAAACTATAGTCAGTTACATACTTAATGATGAAATATCAGAAGCATTTCCATTAAAGTCAAGAATGAGGCAAGGGTTCACAGTTTTTGTGGAGGTAATAGCCAATGCAATGAGTAAAAAAAAAAAAAAAAGTAATAAGAAAAAGTAAAATTAGAATTACTTATATACAAGCTAATTGTATAGCTAGAAAACCTTGGGCTATCAATTGGAAATTATTAGAATTAATAAAAGGGAATTTAGGAAGGTATCCAGATATGAGAATAATGTGTAGAAACTAGAAACTGATAATATTCTTATATTTTAACTAATAGTAATTAGTAAAATGAGCAGAAAAAAATACCCCATTCAAAACAGAAAAAAAAAATCTCAAAAATATCTTGGAATAAGCTGGAGAGCAAATATATAATGCCTGTATGATGAAAATATTAAAACATTCTACAAGGACAAAAAAAATAAGACATGAGTAAACGAGAAGACATTTCTAGATGAGAACACTCTACAGATACAGATGTTCATCCGGTCCAAAGTAAGCTTTAAAATCCCAACAAAAAGCCCAAAAGCGTTATTTATGTAATACAATGAGCTGACATAATAAAGAACTCCTACAAATCAACAAGGGAAAAAGCAACAGCTCAGGAGAGATGCAAATTAGAAGCAATAATGAGGTGTTGATTAGATGGCAACAGTTTGGGGGAAATGAGAATCTTACGCATAGTTTATGGAACTGTAAATTGGTACATATTCTTGTTGGAGTTCAACTTGACTGGGACTATTAAGATTTAAAATCTACTTCAAGGAACCTATCCTACAGAAAAACTCATACATTGGCACCCATGTATGTGGACAAAAATAAATCTAGAAGAGGGTTTATTTTAAATAGCTTGTAGAGGACTATTTGTATGAGTAAAACATTAGAAACACCTGAAATGGTTCAATAAATTGTGGTGCATATGTCCTTTGGATTACAATAATGAGATGAAAAGAAAGTGGTTCTATATGTGCTGAAGTAGAAAAATGTCTAAGATATATTGTTAAATGAAAAAGGCAAGTTCCAGAATGATCCAATTTATGTTTAAAATGCCTATGAACAAAACTATTAACAGTAGTTACTTCTGGCTATGAGATGGGGTATGGGAAAGAGAGTGAAGGAAAATGTTCCCTTTTCATTTCATATATTTCTTCATTAGGAATTTTCATGAGCATTAATATATATGTATTATCTTTTTTCCTAGTTCTTTAAAAAATATTTTACAAGCATTTTAAAAGTCTGAATTAGTAGTGAGTAGTTGATTTGGGATAGGAAAGAAATGATAAAGATGACTAGTATACCAGCATTTGAAATATGTGCATACGTGTGTACAGTGTGAAAATGTATACACACAACACACAGGCAGGTATGTAGAAAAATTTGGAAGGATACATCCTAACTTAATAGTGGTTAGGCTGAGAGTGACAGGGTTGGGATTTTCTTCTTGTATACTTCTATATTGTTTGAATTTTAAAAATAGAAATGTTAAAAAGAGAGGAACTCAGAATGAAGTTGTATTCTATTTTAACATTCATGATTTCAAGGGTGGGAGTGGGGGTGAAATAAGGGAAATAGAATTAACACAGGGTTAAGTTCTTTTAAAATACCTTTTAAGTTCTTGAACAATGAGAGAGGTATGAAGATTGAAAACTGATTTTGAGGAATGACCATCCATTTGATATCAAATTTGCCTCTTTAGTGATGACTTCATGCCAGAGCCTGTTAAAGAAATGGGGGCTTCATGGACTCTTCTAGAAGCAGAGAGAAGAGAGATCAAAGCTTCCCACAAACTTCTGGTGAACCTTGTAGAATATTGGATATTCTGCAGGTTGAGGAAGATGTGACTTCCATTTGTCTTTCATATTCTAAATATTTTCTGTGATTTAAAGTATTCATTACTTCCTTTTGCTGTCAAGGAAATGAAAGAAACACATTTCAGTAGCACTTTCCAGAATGCACTTATCTCCAGCTCCTGCTATAAATATGTAGTGATCAGATTCTCCCAGTCCTCAATAAATCAAGACTTTTGGCCTGAACTTCACTTGTGTTCTATGAAAAAATAGTCTCCTCCCCAAGTTATACTGTGAATTCTACAGTAACTCTCTTCCCCAGGGATAGAAAGTAACCAAAGGTAAATGTGGGTTAAATAACGCTAATTTCATGGCTTGATTTACAACAGGTTGTGGAACATCTGTGTGAACTGATGACTGATAGGTGCAGTTATCTTTGAGAGTCACTTACTGAGCACTGTTTTTGGTGTAAAGGTAAAAAGAAAAACAAGTTAAGGTGGTTGTTCTCAGGGAGCTCAAAGTCTGGAGAGAAAGAAGCCATATTTGGGTCAAAGTCAGAGGCATGGCAATGAATAGGCTGAAAAAGAGAAATCCAGCTTATTCAGAATACTTGGACAGGAATTTGATTTTAAACTTTTGAATATTTCATAGTTTTCCCCAATTAAAATGCTAGAATGACATTGTCACTGTTGGCATTTTGTTCCCTGTGTGGGATTTTATTGATTTGAACTCTAGGCACCACACAAGGTCTTTGAGCATTGATGGGTAATGAGTTTCAGTTACAACCACTCTAGAAAACTGAGTGTAGTAACTCCCTCTCTACCACCATCTCTACGATTGTCCTAGAAAACCCCTTGCTATGGTCTGAATGTTTGTGTCCCCCTCAAATCGTATGTTAAAATCCTAACCTCCAAGGTAATAGAGCCTTCGTGAATGGAATTAGTGCTCTTGTAAAAGAGCTCCCACAGAGCAAAAAGACAGCCATCTATGAATGAGGAAGTTGGCTCTTAAAAGACATGGAATCTGCTGGAGCTTTGCTCTCGTATTTCCTAGCCTCCAGAACTGTGAGAAATGAGTTTGTTGTTTGTAAGCCACCCAGTCTATGGTATTTTGTTATAGTAACCCAAATAGACTAAGACTTCCCTCTTAGACTGAAGACAAGGAGTCAGTTAAAAAGTTTCTTGGGTACAGTGGTATTGAGGCACAAATCTGGGCATCCTTAAAACGGTCATGGGCCACATAATGTTCTGGTCAATGACAAGACTGCATGTAGAACAGTGGTCTAGCCTAGGTGTGTAGTAGGCTATACCATCTAGGTTTGTGTAAGTACGTTCCGTGATGTTTGAACAACAACGAAATTGCCTAATGACACATTTCTCAGAACACATCCCCATCATTAAGCAATGCATGACTGTATCTGAGCTAAGCACACTTCAGGCAACTGTTCTCAAAGTTTAGCATGCATGAGAATCATCTGGAGGGTTCTTGAAGCACAGATGGCTGGGCCCCGTCCTTGGAATTTCTAATTCAGTGGGTGGGGGTGGGGTGGGAGAATATGCATTTCTGACATGTTCCTGGAAGTTACTGATGTTGCTAATATGGGGACTCTACTTTGAGAAACACAGCCTTAGGGTAAATTGTCTCAAAGAGAAAGCTGATTAGTCTTAAGAGAAAGCTGATAGTTTGATGCTATCATCTTTAAGTTATATGCTGTGAGGACTGTCTGCAGTCAACTTAGCATCTTTCTTACTCCTGAAATAGAGGCAAGAAGGTCTGGTGGTTGAAGGTGCAGGGTCAGCCAGCCTGGGGTCAAACCTTGTCTCTAACCCTGACTAGCTGTGTATAATTTGACCAAGACTCTGTGTCTCAGTTTCTCCAACTGTAAAATGTGGACTATAATACCTATGCCAAAGGCACCCGTGAGGATCAGATGAAACCGTGTAAGATATCTAGTAAGAATGCTGCCACATGATAAACACTTGACTAGTATCAGATGTTATACTTATGCTGGGTTTTGCTGTGCAGTAACCTAGGAGCTTTTATGTTTTAAATTTTATCTGAATGCTTGCAGTTGTATAGGCAAAGCTTTAATTACCCTCCCTCTGCTCCAAATTGATTGGGATCTAGTCATATATTTTATTTTATTTTATTTTTTTATGAAGCCAACTGGAACTTGAAACATTCTGCATGGATGTTTCCAAGGCTCATGAGTTCATTACACAACATTTTTATCTTCCAGGTTGCCACACGTGATAGTTTTTAACAAATTGATTATACATATTCATGGAGTACAAAGCTGACCGTTACCACCTGTGCCCAAGATGTGATGATCAGATCAATACTATCAGCATGCCCACTACCACAAATTGCAGTTATTTCCCGTGGCCCCCACCCAACCTCTCCCCAAACTTCCTTCCCCCCACTCCCAGCAACCCTAGCAATGTTCTCTCCCTCTACAAGTCCAACACACCACTGTGGTCTTTCTTTCCTTCCTTCTTTCTCTCTTAGCTCCCACTTATGAGTGAGGATGTGGTATTTTTCCCTCTGTGCTTTGCTTATTTCACTCAACATAAGTTTTTCCAAGCTCATCCATGTTGTTGCAAATGGCAGAATTTCATTTTTTTAATGGCAGAGTAGTATTCCATGGTGTATATTTACCGTATTTTCCTTATCCAGTTGTCTGTCAATGGACATTTAGGTTGTTTTCATATCCTGGCTATTGTAAATAGAGCTGTGATGAACATGGGAGTGTATGTATCCCTTTAACGTGATGATTTCCATTCCTTCTGGTATATACTAGAAGTGAGATTACTGGATTGTATGGTAGATCTATCTATAGTTGTTTGAGAAACCTCCATTATGTTTTCCATAGTGGCTACACCAATTTACAGTCCCATCAGCAGTGTAGGAGAGTTCCCCTTCCTTCACATCCTTGCCAGCATTTATTATTCTATGTCTTTTTGATTATGGCCAGTGTAACTGGGGTGAGATGATACCTCAATTATCCATATATTTTGATATGATCAGGAAATCTACTCTTTAAAAATATTTTTCTCCCAATAAACATTGCTGTGGAGCTAAGGACCACTGACATTCTTGAGAGGCCATGTCTTAAAACCTTTAAGAAATCCCAAGTTCACACTTGGGGGCAGGTTTGTATAGGTTTTCCATTCTTCTGAATCATCTTTTTGTTGAGAATCCTTTGCTTTCTGTGTCTCTCCTCACAGTCTAAGGAACTCCTTTTTCAACTTTAAAATCTAAAATTTTCTAACTTATTGACTGTTTTTCACAAGAATATAAACATTTTATTATTACTATTTTAAAACACTATAAAGATGTTCCTGAAAACCCTAGAGGAAGAGTGTTTTAAAATCTAGATTTTATTATTGAGGTATTGTGAAGCTAACAGATCAGAAGATGACTGCCATTGTAAAGATAGTTTGTTACTCACAGTTCCCAAGAGAAGGGGGCATGACATGCCACGACAGGCAGGGCTACATGAGGCAGCACCAGGGTTGGTCTGGAGGCAGAAAGAACAAGGGGAAAATGTGAGCAAAAGCCTTTATTGTGATTTCTGCAGGGAAGGCAAGGCAAGGCAGGGTAAGCAGACTTAGGACTGGCTAGTTTGAATAATGTCAGTGGGCTTTGGGGTATAGGGGTGATTATGGCAGGTGAATAGTGGCTCAGCTATAAGAACCCAGTGACAGCCTGATAAAGGAGGTGATTGTGGCATGGGCTTTGGATTGGTTAGTTTGCATGAAAGGTACACTCCTACGTAAGTTGCTTACTATCTCTAGGAATAAGCTAACCCTAGGAGGGGCAGTCCCTCCCCAGTCAGTGAGGCCCCAGATGCCAGAGCACAAAGAATACAGAAAATAAGAAAATATAACTAATGCAAAGTGGAAATGACAAAGCTACTTGAGCCAAGCTGGCTCCAAGTGTCCCTCCCTGGCTGGGTGACTCACATCTGCTGCCTAGTGTCTCAGGATCCACTCATTTTGTTCTCCATTGTTACAAAGTCCTACATGCTGTGGACCTCTAGAACAATTCAAATTCATCTGATCCCAAACAACTACAGATAGATGATCCAGCAATCCCACTACTGGGTATATGTTCAAAGGAACGGAAATCGTCATGTTGAAGGGATACCTGCACTCCCATGTTCATAGCAGCTCTATTTACAATAGCCCAAATATGGAACCAACCTAAGTGTCCATTGGATGACTGGATAAAGAAAATGAGGTATATATACACAGTGGGATACCACTCAGCCATAAAAAAGAATGAAATTCTGCCATTTGCAGCAACATGGATGAATCTGGAGAAAATTATGTCAAGTGAAATAAGCCAGACAAATAAACAGAAATACCACATGTTCTCACTTATAAATGTGGAAAGGAAAGAAAGGAGGGAGGGAACAAGGAAGGAATGAAGGAAAGAAAGAAAGAAAAGACCACAACTATGCGTTGAACTTTCAGAATGAGAGAACAAAGCTAAGGATACTAGAGATGGGGGAGAGGAAGGGAGGGGATTTGGAAAGTGATAGATTGGGCAAAGGGCATAAAGAAATATCACGATTTGTAAGAATGAATATGCTAATAATAAATAAAAAAATTTAAAAAATCATCTGAAACTGATCATGTTAATTTACTAAGGTCCACCAGGAAAAAGAGAGTGTCTTCTTGTCCCTCTAGTTTAGTATTGCCCAATAATATATAGGACATCTAGTTAACATTGAATTTCAGATATACAACAAAAAAATTTTTTAGCATAAGTAGGTTCCAAATACTAAAAAGTATTCCTTATGTGAAATTTAAATTTAACTACCCATCTTGTATATTTTATTTGCTAAATCAGGCAATCCAACTCCAGTCTATTTGGTCACCTGTTCAGAGTTTAAAATATTTGTTTATATCCATCCATTCCAACAGTTCAAAATCCAAGTCCATAAAACTCTGAGTCCATAAATACCATTTTGGATTGAGTAATCTGTGCCTCAATTCCATTCTCATAGAAAATTGATTGTCAATACCAATCTGTACATGTGTTCTTTTCTTCTAAGCTTGTTTATGTGCACAGTTGCTAATCCTTTTGGCTTTTCTTCTTTCATATCCTCCCCACCCCCATATCAGGCACCAATTTTGAGCTTAGTTAGGATTGGGGAGTTTATGGAGCTGCCATGACTATACCAAGGTCCTGGCACCAAGTCAAGCTTGCAGCTCAGGTTTGGTAGTTAAGATGATCTCTGGATAACCTGCCCAGTCCCCCAGATCTCTAAAGCTGAAACCCTTTCTGCCTGAGTTACCAACAACATTCGGATTTCCAAATCCTGTGACTGTTTTTCCATTCACATCTTATTTAACTTCTGGGGAGCAGGTGACACCTGTTGACCCTTCTCCTTGAAACATTATCTTGTTTCTCATGACTTCCTCAATGCGTGCTCATTATTTCCTTTCAGGAGATTGTTCTTTCTAGTTCTCCTTTGCTGGCCTCTCCCCGTTTTCTAAACCTCTATGCTGTCTGCATATTAGAATCCCCTGGTGTTTTTAAAAAGCCCTGCCACTAGCCCAGACCTCTCATCTGAGCTCCAGATTCACAGACCTATCTACTTACTATCTCTACTTGAAAGTCTTACAGATATCTCGAATGTATCATCTCTATCTTAGCCTCCAGATCTCTCCCTCATCCTTCTAGCATTCTCCAACATGGAAAACAATTATCTAGCCTGAAGTCCATAAGTTATTCTTAATTCTCTTGTTCTTTAAGTCCTCATCCTCCATCCATTCCAGCAGTGAGCTCTCAGTTCAAACTCCAAAGATGTCTTAAATTCACCCCTTTCTCTCCATCCTCACTGTTTTCACTTAGTCCAGTCTCCTACTCCCTTTGTTCTATTTTGTTTCCCAACTATTCTTTTTGCCCTCTTCCAATCCAATTCTCTCCCTAATAGCCAAAGTGATATTCTTACAGATCAGATGGTGTCCATGTTGTGCATAAAATATTTGCCTCCAAATCTCCAGATTTGGATGTGTTGTCCCCACCAAAACGCATGTGGAAATCTGATCCCCAGTGTGGCAGTGCTGGAAGCTGTTTGAGTCACAGGGGCAGATCCCTCGTCAATGGATTAATGCTCTCCCTACGTGGGGGGATTAATGAGTGAGTTCTCGCTCTGTTAGTTCCAGTGAGAGCTGGTCGTTTAAAAGACCCTGGCACCTCCTCTCTCTCTCTCTCTCTCTCTCTCTCCCCCCTTTTCCCTCTCCCTCTCTCTCTCTCTCTCTCTCTCTCTCTCTCTCTCTTGCTTCCTCTTTTGCCATGTGATCTGCTTGTACCCGCCGGCTGCCTGCCACTTTCCGCCATGAGTAGAAGCAGCCTGAGGCCCGTGCCAGATGCAGCTGTCCCAGAATCCTAAGCCAAATAAACCTCTGTTCTTTATAAATTATCTAGTCTCAGGTATTTCTGTTATAGCAACACAAACGGACTAATACAGGACTTCAGGTCCCGCTAATGTGGTTCTGTACAAAATTGTTTCTATAAATATTTTTGAGTGGATGCTTGAATTGGGACCTACTTTGTTTTTACCATACTCTGCTCAAAACCTGGAGTTCTGTCTCTTAGCCACACTTCTGTGCCTACTTTCTTCACCTGCTTTCAGACCTACTCAATTACCTGCCTATTTTCCTAGATATTTGCAGAGCAAGGACAGTGGTTCCTTCACTAAGTTTAACCTGCTCACTTGTCATCACTTACCTGCCAGATTTAGAGGTTACTATATTCCACTTCCTACACTCAACTTTCTGAAACTAGGTCTGCCCACATTACATGGACACTTTCCCTCAAAAATCTTTTCTCTCTTTGTATTGGGCTGGTGCAATGAACCTTTTCATCCCTATCTGACTCATAGGAAATGACAGATTAGATTTCCTTAATTTCCTGATGGCATTTGAAATTCATATTCAAATACCTATTGTTGTAGGTAACTGTCATCCTTTACCAGCTGAGAAAACTGACAGAATGATAGACCAGAACTTGAGTTCTCTCATTCTGGGCATGTTCAACTATTTTTCTCTTAATGTAACCTTTTCTTTAAAAAAAAGAAACAAAAAACCAAAAAGAAACAGAAACAAAAAAACTATCACAAGTGCTATCTTCGGTACAGTGCAGCCCAGTTGGGACAGGACTCCATGAAGCTAGCTGTTAAATAGCAAAGTAGGAAAAGTATGTGTTTCTGTTTATGCTGCCTTGAACTGTTCAAACTTTGCAGGGATTTTTGTCATGCCTTCCCAATGAGACCATAAACTTGAGAGTAAGAACCCTATTATATATTAGTTTTTCTAGAACATTTCTGGCAATAAACTACTACGTTCTTATTGTCTTGAAAGATATTCGACAGAGAAGGAGAGAGCCCAGTTGATAGGAGACGCAAGGCCACGTGTCAGAATGTATAGTCCAAATGGCAAATTGTGGGGGACGTGTGGATACTGGAAATGAGTCGTGTTTTAATTATGTGTTGGTTCATGACAATTTTTAAATTAGCAAATAAAACAATTATTTGCACTCTCCCAAGAGGGGCTCAGGAAGACCAGGGAAGCATTTGTAATCTATGATGGGACCTACAGTTAATAAAAATAACTCAGGAAAAACTTAGTCCAGAAGAACCCTGATGCCTCCCTCTCCTTTTGTTATTGCAGACATATTTGGAAATGGTTGCCCTGCTTTACTTCCTTTACAAAGAAAAAAATTAAAGCTGCTGCTAGAAGGATGGCTGAGGTACTTGAAAAAAAATGATGATAGTTGTAAAGGGAAATCCACTCAACTTTTGCTAGCACAGGTATGCTGTTCTGAGGTTTTAATAGAACTGGGAGGTCATGCCCTCTTGGGCTCTAGCTGGGTGACTGTGTGACCAATCATCTCTGTTTTCCCAGAGCTGTCCCAGTTTTAGCACTTAAAAACCCAGGTCCCAGGAAACCCCTCAGTCCTGGACAGAATGTTGCTGACTTTACTGGGTAGAGAACTGACAGACCCTTAGAAACATGGTAGAGTGGGTGAGATGGATACAGTATCCCTGCTCAGTGTCTTTTTCCTTACAGCATCTCCTCATGTTCCCACCCTCTACCCTGTCTTAGCTCCAATAAAAATAATATGATACATAGTAACAATATAAATATAAATAAAAAAACAATAGAAATATCAAAATAAAAATCTGCTGAATTCTTCATTCATTCCTCTCTTCCGAACCCTCTTCCACAGCTCTCCTCTGCCTGAGATGTTCTCTCTCCAACCTTCACCTGCACTCATATTCTTAACACCTAGCCCAGAGAAGCATCTCTCTCACAAGCCTTCTGTGTCCATTTCTCTTCCCAGAGGTTTAGTTACTTCTTCTCTATACCTCTTTTCAGGGCACAAATATTAGGATATATATTGACATCTAGAGTCTGAGCCAGTTAACTTGGGTCCACTTAAATTTCCCCAGCATCGGGAACCCACTCAGCGCAGGTGTGAGGGCAGAAATTATCCTGGAAAGTACATGCCTTAAAATCTGCTGCTGTCATGTTTCTGTCCCCAGGATCATCCAATACTTCCTGCCTAATAATGGATAGGTAGAGGGATAGTAAAAGAGTAACTTCATGATAGCTATATTAGGGTTACAAGATATCGGAAAAGAAGGCAATTAATATGAATTTTATGAGAATTCCATTGCCATGGTTTGAAGGTGTTTTCCACAGTGCAAGTGTTGAGAACTTCATCCCCAATGAAACAGTGCTGGGAGTTGTTTAGTTCATGAGGGCTTCACCCTCATGGATGGGTTAATGCTGTTATCGTGGCCATGGGTTTGTTATAAAAGCGAATTCATCTCCCTCTTGCTTCTCTCACTCTTGCCCTCTTTCACTCTCTTGCCTTCCACCATTTGATGATACAACAAGAAGGCTGTTGCCAGATGCTGGCCTCTTGATCATAGACCTCTCAGTCTTCAGAATCATGAGCTCATAAATTTCTGTTCATTGTAAATTACCCAGTCTGCAGTCTTCTGTTAAAGCAGCATGAAATGGACCAAGACATCCAGTATGGGTCAGACTTTCTGCTGGGTCTGTCTCTTGCTTGGAGTGCTGTAGCAGGAATTGGTTGCTGTAGACTTTCATGGCAGGAGAGCTCAAGGAGGGTGTTTAATGCAGCTCTTTGACATGTGGTTTGAGAGCTCCAGGGTCCAGGTACCATTCTGTGAGTCTCCCATTTCAATGGCTCTTGTGATGTTGGAGTGCTGCATTGGGTTTAGAATTTAGAAGGCAACTGTGACTGATTTTTGGGTCTTTGAAGGCAGTGGCCTACTTCAGTTGAATGGGAAATAAAGAGTTGTTAGCTGCAGGGGTCCATCTGCTTCTTAAAGCTCTCTGTAGACTTCCGTCATGGCATTTATTACATAGGTTTGTAACTTTTATTGTATACCCAAGCCTCATACTAATCTGTGTGCTTCTTGGGTTGCCAGTACCAAAAGGGATTTCTAACACATAGTAAGCACTCAGTAGATGTTCACTGACTTGAATGTGCAAGTTATTGGTAATGACTGTTATAGTGGAATTGTACTATGTATTGTGGAGTAAGGTCTTAAAGTGAACAAAAATTCCTTAAATCACTATTGGCACCGTATACAGAGTGTAAACAGATACATGTTCTCTCAAAAAGTTCGTCACAGATGTATTTTTTCCCCTCCCTAGGTTGGAACAGTTCTTTGGACACAATGAATTAGTTTGCTTATGTTTTAGAGATATTAGTTCAGGGTGTAGATGTTGTATTTTTAAACATGAGGATTACACTTGGTGCGATATAGTCACACAAGGCAAGCCACATGGGAACTAAAGAGATGAGGCAATGGAAGATTCACATCTCATATTACCCTCTTATCCCAGGACATCTCCTCAATGAAGAAAGGTCTAGAAAAAATGAACTTTAAGAATTGTTTCTCTTTTTCTCTCTTTTTAGTAAGTTAAATACACATATACTCAATGTACCTTTCCTGGGGTTTTAGCATTTCACGTTGCTTAAAATCTTAAGCCAACAGAATTATCTTGTAACTGTGAGATTTAATTTTTTAAACAATATATTTATGTATTTTTGAATAGGCAATACAGTCACTTGATTCAAAATTTGAAAGGTGTAAAAAGGTACAGTGAAAAGTCTTTTTTTTGCTTCTTTCTCTCAGCCACCCCGTTCACCTCTCCTCTCTGCTCAGTGGTGACCAATGTTACCTGTTTCTTACGTATTTTTTAAGAGGTATTTTATGCATATGCAAGCAATTTTGTTACAGTAGATTTTCTCCTCCTGCCGCCTTTGGACCTCATCAAATTTATCCATGCATTCATCCACCCATCCACCTACTCACCCATCCACCTACTCACCCATCTACCCATCAATCTATGTGTCTAACAAATATTGTTGAGGATCTACAATATGCTAGCCACTGAGATAGGTGCTAGGATAAAGGGGTGGGTAAAAACAAACATGCCTCTTGCTCTCCTGGGGCTTACAATCTAGTCAAGGGGACAGACAATAAAAAATTATAACAACAAAAGTAAAATTGCAACTGTGGCATGTTTTACAAAGGGGAGATAGTAGTTATTATGAGAACCTGTATTTGATGACTTGACTTAGGAAGATCACAGATGGCTTTCCTGAGGAAATGAAACAGAATAAAGATCTGAAGGATGAATAGTATTTAACTAATCAAAGAGGGAAAGGGAGAGCATTTATTGCACAGGCCAAAGCAAAAATAAAGTTCCTTTGGTGGGAGGGAGCATGAAGGACTGAAAGAAGGCTAGTGTGGCTGGAGGGCAGACAGTGAGGGCACAGAGTGGAAGATGAGGCTGCAGAGGCAGGCAAGTTTCTGACCATTCAGGCATGTTAAGGTATGTTAACAGATATCTTTCCCTGAGAAAAATGGGATGCCATTAAAAGGTTTTCAGTATGGAGGGTGAGACATGATCAGATTTATGTATTAATAAAATAGATCTTTCTGGTTGCAATGTGGAAAACCATTTGGAATGGTGGAGGAAAGAGGGGATGTGGGTGGCTTGGTTAAACGTTCGCTGCAATAGTGCAGGTAAGAAATCATGGTAGCTGAACTAGGTTGGTGGTGGTAGAGATAAAGAGAAATGGATGGAGTTGAGTGATATGGAGAAAATAAAATTCTCAGTACCTAGTAATGGATTTGGTATGTGGGTTAAGGGAGAGAATGGTATCAAAATAAATACTAGACTTGATGCTTGAGCAGCTGGATAGATGATTGCCATTTGCTTTGCTAGGGAATCTTGGAGATGAACCCTCTCTCCTATTTGTTTTAAAATTTCTTAACAGCTTTGTTGAGATGTCATTGACATAAAAAAATTATATATATTTAAGGTATACAACCTGATGTTTTCATATATGAATACATTGTGTAAAGTGATCACCACAATCCAGCTAGTTAACGTATCTATTACCTCTAGAATTACTGTGTGTGTGTGTGTTGAGAAGACTTAGTTTAAGATCTATCCTCTTGGCAAATTTCAGGTATACAATAGTGTTGTTAACTATTGTCACCATGCTGCATGTTAGATCTCCAGAAATTATTTATCTTGCATAAGTGAAAATTTGTATCTTTGATGAATATCCTTCCATTTCTCCCTTCCCCTAGCCTGGCAATCACCATCCTACTCTCTGCATCTATGAGTTTGACTATCTTATTTTATTTATTTAAAAATTTTTTAATGTACACATTGTAATTATACATACTTATGGGGGAAAAGCTGATATTTTGATACATGTATATGTTGTATAATATTTGGGTCAGTGTAGTTAATATATCAATCACCTCATGCGTTTATCACTTCTTTGTGGCAAAAATATTCAAAAGCCTCTCCCCTATTATGTAATATGCAAAACTTAACTGTTAATCATAGTCACCCTACTGTGCAATAGAACATCAGAACTTATTCCTATCTAATTGTAATTTTGTACCCATTGGCCAACCTTGAGTTTGACTATTTTAGATTCTACATGTAAATGAGCTTGTGCAGTATTTCTCTTTCTGTGTCTTGCTTATTTTGCATTGTATAATGTCCTCCAGTTCCATCTGTGTTGTGCAAATGTCAGGGTTTCCATATCTTTTAAGGCTGAATAATATTCCATTGTATATCTATACCATATTTCCTTTATCCATTCATCTATTGAGGAAAACAACTTAGGTTGTTTCCATATCTTGCCTATTGTGAATAATGCTGCAATGAGCAAGGGAGTGCAAATATCTCTTTGTGACCCAGACTGCAGTTCTTTAACACATGTACCTAAAAATGGTATTGTTGGATCACATAGTAGTTCTGTTTTTAATTTTTTGAGGAACATCCATATTGTTTTCCATAATGGCTGTACTAATTTACACTTCCACCAACAGTGTACAAGGGTCCCCTTTTCTCTGCGTCTTTGTCAACACTTGTTATTTTTTGTCTTTTTGATAATAGCCATTCTTATGGGTGTGAGGTGATATTTTATTGTGATTTTAATTTGCATTTTCCTGATGATTAGAGATGTTGAACACCTTTTCATATACCTGTTAGCCATTTGAATTTCTTATTTTGAGAAGTGTTACTTTAATCCGTTGCCCGTTTTTAAATCAATCGTGTGTAATTTTTGTGTTGAATTATGTTAGTTCCTTATATATTTTGAGCATTAACCCTTTATCAGATACATGGTTACAAATATATTTTTTTCATTCTGTAGGTTTCCCTTTTATTTTGTTGGTTATTTCTTTGGCTGTGCAGAAGCTTTTAGTTTGATGTAATCCTACTTATCTATTTTTGCTTTTGTTGGTTGTGCTATTGGTGTCATATTCAAAAGATTATTGCCAAGACCAAGGTCAAGTAGGAATGCCCATATGCTGAGCACCCGCTCAGCTGCCATAGAGAGTGAGGCCCCACACCAACACTGGAGCCACTCTAATTCTGTGCTCATCTGTGCTCCCATTCTTGTCTCCCCCAGGTGCTTCCCAAGCACCCATACCTTGCTGTTTCAACATGGTGGTGGCAATGCCTGTGCCCTGAGCACCAGTGTCTTTACCACCCTGGGTCCCAGGGCTATAGTCCTTCCATGTGTGACCATGCTTCAGACCTCAGCTCCTGGCCATTCCATGGGTGCCACTCATCAGACACTGTTATCACCAGCACTGCAAGTGACTGCACCAGCCAGATGCAGTACTAACAAGAATCCCCTCAGCCACAACTTCCCTAGTGGGAGATAAAGAGATTGAGGACCTTCGCAGCCATTGCTATGAGAGACCCCAACAATCCTTCCTGGTTTCTGTATATAAGATCATGTTGTCTGCAAATGTGGACAGTTTAACTGGCTCCTTTTCAGTTTAGCTATCTTTTCTTTTTTTCTCTTGCCTGATCTCTTTGGCAAGAACTTCCAGTATTGTGGTAAATAGAAGTGGCAAGAGCGGGCATCCTTGCCTTATTCCTAATCTTAGAGGAAAAGCTTTCAACTTTTCACCATTGAGTACAATGTTAGCTGTGGGCTTGTCATATATGGCTTCTATTGTGTTGAGAAAAACTCCTTCTATACCTAATTTGTTGAGAGTTTTCTTCATGAAAGGATGTTGGATTTTGTCAAATGCTTTTTCTGCATCTAATGAGATGACCATATGGTTTTTATCTTTTATTCTGTAAATGTGATGTATCACATTTAATGATTTGTATATGTTGAACCATCCTTGCATCCTAGGGTTAAATCTCACTTGATCATGGTGAGTGATCCTTTTAATGTACTGTTGAATTTGGTAAGCTAATATTTTGTTGAAGATCTTTGCATCTATGTTCATCAGGGATATTGGTCTATAGTCTTCTTTTCTTGTCATGTCCTTGTCTGGCTTTGATATTAGGGTAATGCTAGCCCCTTAAAATGAGTTTGGACTTATTTCTTCCTCTTCAATTTTTTGTAAGAGTTTGAGAAGGATCAACATTTGTTCTTCTTGAAATATTTGGTAGTTCAGCAGTGAAACCATCAGGTCTTGGGCTTTTGTTTGATGGGAAATTTTTTTCATTACTGACTCAATCTATTTACTCTTTATTGGTCTGTTTAGATTTTCTATATTTTCATGATTCAGTCTTGATAGGTTGTATGTGACTAGGAATTTGTCCATTTCTTCTAGGTCATCCCATTTGTTGGCATGCAACTGTTCCTAGTAATCTCTTATGATTCTTTGTATTTCTGTGGTATCAGTTGTGATGTCTACTCTTTCATTTATGATTTTATTTATTTGGTCTTCTCTTTTTTTTCTTGAGTGAAAATTTTGTTGATTTTTGTTTGTCTTTTCAAAAGCCAATTCTTACTGTCATTGATTTTTCTAGTCTCTATTTTATTTATTTTTGCTCTGATCTTTGTTTTTCCCTTTCTTCTGCTAATTTTGAGCTTAATTTTTTCCTATTTTTCTAGTTCCTTGAGCTATAATGTTAGATTGGTTGAGATCTTTTTTCTTTGTTGATGTAGGCATTTATTGCTATGAATTTAATTCTTAGAAATGCTTTTGCTGTATTACATATGTTTTGGTATGTTGTGTTTCAATTTTCATTTGTCACAAGATACTTCGATTTGCCTTTTGATTTCTTCTTTGATTCTTTCATTGTTTAGAGGCATTTGGTTTAGTTTTTGCATATTTGTGAATTTCCCAAGATTTCTTCTTTTACTGATTTCTAGTTTCATACTGTTGTGATTGGAAAAGACACTTGATATGATTTCAGTGCTCTTAAATTTGTTGAGAACTATCCTGGAGGATGTTCTGTGTGTGCTTGAAAAGAATGTGTATTCTGTTGTTGTTGGATGAAATGTTCAGTATATGTCTGTTAGGTCCATATAGTGTAGTTCTGTTATATGTCTGTTAGGTCCATAAAGTGTAGTTCAAGTCCAGCATTTCCTTATTGGATTTCTGTCTGGATGATCTGCCTATTGTTGAAAGTGACAAACTGATGTCTCCTGCTATTATTATATTGTAATCCATCTCTACCTTCAGACCCTTAAATATTTTCTTTACTTAAGTGCTCTGATGTTGGGTGCATATACATTTACAATTACTATATCATGTTGATGAATTCATCCCTTTATTGTTGAATAATGACAATATTTGTCTTCTTTTACAGTGTTTGGGTTAATGTCCACTTTGTCTGATATAAGAATAGCTACCACTGCTCTTTTTTAGTTTACATTAGCATGGGGTATCTTTTTCCATACCTTTACTTTCAGTTTATGTGAGTCCTTAAAAGTGAGGTGAGTCTTTTGTAGTCAACACAAAGTTGGGTCTATTTTTTTTAAAATCCATTCATCCACTTCATGTCTTTTGATTGAAGAGTTTAATCCACCTATGTTCAAAGTAATTATTGATAGAGAAGGACTTACTACTACCCTTTTGTAACTTGTTTTCTAATTGTTTTGTAGATACTTTTTTTGTTTGTTTTGTTTTTTGCTCCCTTGTTGTCTTCTTTTGTTGTTTGGTGGCTTTCTGTAGTGATATGCTTTGGATCCTTTCTATTTATGTATTGTGCATCTACTCTAACTTTTTGCTTTGTGATTACTATGACCAAAAAAAATCCCTATACTTACAACAGCCTATTTCAAGATGATTGCAACTTAACTTTGATCACATACAACAACTTTACATTTTCTTCCTGCCCTCTACATCTTATGTTTTTGATGTCAAAATTAATATCATTTTGTAATTTGTGTCCCTTGACAATTTATTTTAGCTATAGTTGTTTTTAATAGTTTTATCTTTTAACCCTCACACTAGAGTTAAAATTGCTATACACACAACTAGTACCATCCTAGAGTATTCCAAATATGACTTTGTATTACTTACACAATTGAGTTTTGTGCTTTCATATGTTTTATGTTATTGATTAGCAGTCTTTTCCTTCAGCTTTTAGAATTCTTTTTACCAGTTCCTGTAAGGTAGTCTTAGTGGTGATAAACTTGCTTAGCTTTTAAAATTTTTTTTCCGGAAAATTTTTATTTCTCCTTCATTTCTGAAGAGCAGCTTTGCTGGGTGAAGTATTCTTGATTGGCAATTTTTTTTCACCTTCAGTACTTTGAATATATCATCCCAATTTCAGCCTGCAGGATTTCTCCTGAGAAACTTGCTGATAGCCATATTGGGATTCCTTTATATGTAATATGTTTCTTCTCTCTTGCTGCTCTCAATTTTTTCTTTGTCTTTCACCTTTGATAGTTTATTATGTGTCTTGGCATACTCCTCTTTGGGTTGGATCTTTTGAGAGCTCTGTGTTTCCTGTAGCTGGATGCTGGCATCTTTTGCCAGATTTGGGAAAATTTCAGTCATTATTTCTTTAAATATGCTTTCTTCCCCCTTTTCTCTCTCTTGTCTTTCTTTAATTCCTATTAGGTCATTGTTAGTTCCCTTGATGGAGTTCCATAATTCCTGCAGGCTTTCTTTATTCTTTTTCATTCTCTTTTCTTTTTGCTTCTCTCCCTGGATGATTTCGAATGTTCTGTCTTTGAGCTCGCTGACTCTTTCTTCTGTCTGATCAAGACTGCTGTTGAAGCTTTCTATTCAGTTTTTAAGTTTAGTCATTATAGTCTTCATCTCTAAGACTCTATTTTTAATTATTTCTATTTCTTTTTCAAACTTTTCATTTTGTTTGTGTATTGTTTTATCAAATTTCATTTAATTTTAAATCTATATATTCTTGTAGTTATTGAATTTCATTAAAAGGATTATTCTGAATTCTTTGTCAGTCATTTCATGGGTCTCCATTTTTTAAGGGTTCATTGTTGAAGCTTTATTAGCTCCTTGTGGTGGTGTCATGATTTGAAAAGACAGTCAGCCCCTCTGGCCTTTATAGGTGTTCTTTAGCAAAGATTGTCTTTCACTATTTGGTCTAGCTGTGAGTCTTTCCTCCCTGCTTGGGCAGGGTCTTGGTGTGGGCTCTGAGGCTGGGATATGCTGCTTTTTGGACTTCCAGGTCAGGCAGGTCTAGCCCTTGTGCTCTTCTGAAATGCACAGTGATAGGTGTCTCTCTGCCTGGGAGGTCCCTTGAATGGGCTCTGAGGCTGGGCAGATTTATGGTTTAGACTTCTGAGTTAGAGAGGTCCAGCCTGTAAGCTCTGCAGAAATACATGAAGGTGGGTGTCTCTCTGCCTGGTGGGGCCATAAGGTGGGCTGTGAGGCTGAGAGTGAAGGCTGGCTATCCAGAGACTCAAGCCATTTTGAAATTCCCACCTTGCTTCTGAGAGCAACCAGCTCAGTTCTGTGAGTGGGCTATGCTGTTGGCTGGTATTTCTCACTGGGAGCCACAACTGGCAGAAAAACAGAGCTACCACCCAAATCTGAGTGCTGGTTACTGTGAGCTCTACCTTCTTTCTTTGTTTCTACCTGACCCAGGAGGTCTAGCTCTGCCATTATCTCCAATTTTTCCTGTGAGGCAAGATCAGGGTGGGTTTCCTGGGAAGTATCTTGGAATGCTAGGAAATCTGGATGTTCACTTCTGGTTTTCTTTACCCAGTATGGAAATTATAAGCCCAGGGAATCTTCTCTGTGTGGGGCTGTGCTGACTTGGGGGAGTGGAAGGGTGGCATTAATCATAATGAGACCATTCCTCTTATCCTTTTAATGCAGTTTTTATTTGGTTCTGTGGTCCCTCCAGGTGTCTCAGTTTCATTTCCACATTTCTGAGTTTTTACAAAAGTGTTCTTGTCTGTAGTTAGTTGCAAGTTGGACTTTCTGTGTGTGAGGGGAGAGTGAAGAATGGAACCTTCTCTTCTGCCCATATTGCTGATGTCACTGCTGCAGCTTCCTAACTTGATTCCTGAGCTTTCCCAGGGCTATTTTCTTTCCTTTTTATTTATTTAGTTTTTTGGTGGCTGACTGATACAAGGATCTGAACCTTTAGATCTTGGTATTTTTTCATTTGTTGATAGCTGTCTAATTATTGTTTTCTGTTGGCGGATAAAGGATGGTGTCTCCTACTTTGCCATCTTGCTGACATCACTGACATCACCAACATCACCTTCTCTCTTGTGTTTTTAATTATGGATTAATTATGGTTAATTATAAGTTTGACTTTGGACCCCTCAATTTTGAAGTGCCATTATGATACTAGAGAGGAAATTTCATGTAACTCCTTGGATTTATAGATCTGGAGCACAGAGGAGAGGTCTACGTTGAACATAAAAACATATGCATTGTTTGCAAATTAGTAAGTTGTTTTGCTTGGATGAATGGGATCATCTAGCATAGAGAATGTAGAGTGTGAAAACAGCAAAACTATATTTTAACACTTGAGTAGAAAAATGTTAATTTTTTTTTTGGCAGAGAAGAGTGAGCCAGCACAAGGAGAAAATTTTAATATGGAAGCAAGGGGAACGAGAATGTTTTAGGAAGGGAAAGGAGGGAGATATCAACAGTGACAAATGTTGCTGAGAGTCAAGGAATAAGAGGACTGAGAAACATCATGTTAGCTTAGCAAAATGGGAGCCATTGATGACTTTAGCCTTATCTTTTTTTTATTTGACTTAATACGTGAAAGTCAAATTAGAGCAAATTGAGTTGTGAGTATGTGGTGAAGAAATAGAGATCATAAATATAAGATCTTTCAAAACATAGGTGGTATCTAAAAAGGATCTGATTGAGAGAGGTGAGCTTAAAAAAATTCAGTGGGGAAGACTCTACTGTTACTTTCAAACAAGCTGCTTTAGACTGAATTTTCCACTTAAGAGAGCTAGAAGAGCTGAATGAATATTTTTAAAAAATCTGCTTAAAGCCACTGTAAATCTATAAGAAAGGCCATGTGATACTGCAGGGCCAGGATATGGGAAAAAAAAAAAGGCTCATAGCAGTGAGTTCAGCATTGGGACTGATTTTTCCCTAGAGGTATTTACTTATTTCACTTTCTGATAATGAGTTGAACAGAGATTTCAATAGACTAATGGGTTTGTAAGGCCAAAAATTGAAGGTCAGAGCCCTTAAAAGTGTAGGGACTCCAATAAACTGCAGTTTTTGGGTTTGAAAGCACAAAGGGTTAAGATAGAGTTATGAATAAGAGTGAGGGGAAAATAGAGCAGTCTTCAAAGAGACTGAAGTTTAGCCTTGAATAATGTCGATTCCTGATTCGGTTATGGTAATCTGGGATTGTTTGTGCCCCAAACTGTTTGACTGTCAGAAGAAAGTTAAATTCTCTCTAGTAAGCTAACATATCCAAAAGTTCAAATAATCTCTCATTTTTAAAAATAATATTTAAATTTCAATTAAAAATAGCCAGGTATCAAAGTAGTTAAGACTTATCTATAAATCAATGGAGGCAATAGACAATAGAAACAGACTCCGAGGGCATTCAGACAATGGAATTATCAGACACAAACTTGCAAATAGCAATTCTTAAGAAATTAAACTATAGGATTTAAAATTTCAGTAAAGGATTGGAAACTATGAAAGAGAACCAAATGGAAATTCTAAGGATAAAAATATAATAGCTGAAATTAATAACGTAGTGGATGAATTTAACAGCAACTTAAGCCAAGCTGGAAAAAACCTTCAGTGTATTGGAAGATAGGTCAGAAAGATCAATCCAGAAAAAGGCATGAAGGGGTTAAAAGGTGGAAGTAGATATAAAAAGATTAGGAATCACATTACGTATCATAAACATATGTAAAATACCTGAAATTGGAATTCTAAAAGGAGAAGAGAGAGAGAGAAAGTGCAATAGGACAGATACTGGCTTTGAACTTTCCAAATATGATGAAAGATGTAAAACCACAGATTTATAAGAAATAGTATGAACAGGATAAACAGAAAACCATATTTTGGCACATCAAAAAATACTCCTAAAAACCAAAGACAAAGAAAAAATCATAAAGGCAGGCAAAGGAAAAAAGCTCTGTTAACATGAAAAGAGCCATAACAAGCCTGACAGTTGTTTTCTCAACAGAAATGATGAAAATGAGAGAATAATGGAATGATATCTTCAAAGGGCTAAAGGAAAGTAATTGCCAACTTAGCCTTTAATATTTATTGAATATGTCTTTTGAATTAAAGGGGAAATAAAGACAAGAATATGTGAGTAAAATTAAATTTATATTCACTAGATAAAACAATAATACAAATCTCTTTTTTCCTCCCTGTGGTAAGAACACTTAATATGAGACCTACCCTCTTAACAAATTTTTAAGTGCAAAATACAGTATTGTTAACGATAGGCACAATGATGTATAGCAGATCTCTAGAACTTATTCATAATGTATTACAGAAACTTATCGAATAGCAACTCCCCATTTCCTCCTGCTTTCAGCTCCTGACAACCACCATTCTACTATTCGTTTCTAGGAGTTTGACTATTTTAGACACCTTATGTAAGTGAAATCATTCAGTATTTTTCCTTCTGTTACTGGCTTATTTCACTTAGCATAATGTCCTCCAAGTTCATTGATGTTGTTGCATCTGGCAGAATTTCCAAAAGAATTCCATTCTTTAAAGCTGAATAATATTCCATTGTTTGTATAACACATTTTCTTTATTCATTCATCCTTTGATGAACGTTTTGGTTGTTTCCATATCTTGGTTATCATGAATAATGCTGCAGTGGACACGGAAGGGCAGATATTGCTTTGAGATCTTGATATCAATTCTTTTGGATATATACCCAGAAGTGGGATTGCTGAATCATTCTATTTTTAATTATTTGAGGAACCTCCATACTGTTTTCCATAATGGCTGCAACATTTTATATTTCCACCAATACAGCATAAAGTTTCCAGTTTCTCCCCATCATTGTCATCACTTATCTTTTGTTCTTTTTTGATAATATTCAACCTTAGAGGTATCAGGTGATACCTCATTGTAGTTTTGATTTGAATTTCCCTGATAATTAGTGATGTTGAACATCTTTTCATATACATGTTGGCCATTTGTATGTCTTCTTTGAAGAAATGTTTATTCAAGTCCTTTGCTCATTTTAGTTAGATTGTTTTATATATATATTTGCTATTAATTTGTAGGAGTTCCTTATGTATTTTGTATATTAACCCCTTATCAGATATAACCCCTTATCAGATACATTTTCTCCCATTCTGTAGGTTGCTTTTTCATTTTGTTGATTGTTTTCTTTGCTGTGCAGGAGCTTTTTAGTTTGAGTAGTCCCACGTGTCTATTTTTGCTTTGTTGCTTGTTCTTTTGGTGTTAAAGAAGTCATTGCTAAGACCACTGCCATAAAGCTTTCCCCTTATGTTTTCTTCTAGGGATTTTACAGTTTCAGGTCCTATGTTTAAATCTGTAACTATTTTGAGTTCCTTCTGTGTATGTTATAAGATGTGTCCAATTTCATTATTTTGCATGTGAATATCAAGTTTTCTCAACACCAGTTGTGGAAGAGACTATACTTTCTCCACTGTGCATTCTTGGCACCCTTGTCAAAGATCAGATGACTTTATATGGGTGTATTTTGGGGGGGGGCTTTCAATTCTGCTCCATTGATCTATATGTTTATTTTTATGGCAGTAGCTACTATTTTGATTACTATAGTTTGTGATATATTTTGAAATCAGGAAGTATGATGCTTTCAGTTTTTTCTTTGTCAAGGTTTCTTTTGTTATTCAGAGTCTTTTATGATTCCATATAAATTTTAGGATTTTTTTTTATTTCTGTAAAAAAAAAAATTCCAGTGGGACTTTGATAGGGATTGCAGTGAATCATTACATTTCTTTTGGGTAGTGTAGTAAATCCTTGCATCTCAGGGATAAATTGCACCAATAGAGCATATGGTCCATGGTATATGATCCTTTTAATGTGTTGTTGAATTCAGTTTGCTAGTATTTTGTTGAAGAATATGGGTTTAAATATATATACATATATATATACATATATACGTATATATATAATATAGAGTTAAAGTAATCTAAAGTCTTTGCTTTGGGGAGTGATAAAATATTTTAAAAAGTAAAAGATGCATTTTAATCTCTAGCGTAATCATTAAAACAATAGCAAAAGAATACATAGCAAGATAATGGAGAGGAAAATTGGAATAATAAAAGTTATTTAATTGAAAGGCAAGAAAGGATAGAGACTAGAACATGGAAGAGGGAAATTAATAAGATACAAACAGAAAAAAGTTTATTTTAAAACCAAAATTAAAATTACAGATAAAAAGAATGTTAATAATGATAAAAGTTTTATTCACCTGGAAGATAGCACAATTGAAAACTTACATGCACCTAATAATTTAGCTTCAAAACATATAAAGCAAAAATGAACAGAGTTAAAAATGTAGTAGTCAAATCCATCATCCTAGTAGGAAATTTTTAATACACCTTTTCTCAGTAACTGATAGAACAACTAGACAAAAATTCAGTACAGATGTAAAAGATTTAAACAACAAAATAAAGCACTTGACCTAATAGGCATATACACTATATTACCCCCAACAACTGCAAGATTCACATGTTTTTTGGTGTCCATGAAAAACTCATCAAAATTGAAATATGGTGTGCCATAAAATAAATAAATCTTAACAAATTCAAAGGATTAAAATTTTATAAACTGTGTTATTTAACCCAACAAAAAGAAACCAATAAACAAAAGGTAACTAGATGATCCCCACATGTATGAAATTTAAGAAGTACACTTCTAAATAATTTATGAGTTAAAAATCACAATGTAAATTAGAAAATATTTTCAATGGAATGAAAATAAAATATGACATATTGTAACTTGTGGTCGTAGCCAAATATATGCATGGGGGAAATTTATGGCTTTACATGCATATATTAGAAAAGGAAAATTTCAGAATCTATTTCAAGAAGTTAGAGCAAAAGAACAGCAAATTAACCCAAATAAAGTAGAAGGGGGAAAAAATTAGAGCAGAAATAATGAATTTCCTAATGTATAGTAGAGATCATTCCAGGCCAAAGCAATTTCCTTGGAAAGAATAATTGGTAATAAATAAACACATGGGCAAATTGAGCAACAAAACAAGATATAGTAGAAATAAAAATAGACTTCACTATATATCCTATAGACATTAAACAACATTATAAAATAATATTATGAACAATTTTATGGCAATACACTTGAAAATTTGGATGAAATGGACATAAAACTAGAAATACATGGGTTACCAAAATAGAAAAACTATTAGAAAAATGCAACTTACTAAAACAAGAAGAAAATCTGAAGAATTCTGTAAGAATTTTTTAAAAAATTGTAATAGTAATTTCAAACTCTCACTCAAAGAAAACTTTGGGCTCAGAAAACTTCTCTGATGAGTTTTACCAATTACTTAAGAAAGAAACAGTACCAGTTTTACATAATCTCTTCTAAAGAGTAGAAAAAAGGAAAAATTTCCAACTCTTTTTTCCCTAAATCTAGCAAATCAAATATCAGTTCATATAAAAAATTTAAATCTATGTTGTAATTTTAACCTTTTGTGAAAAATATTTTAGTAAAGTCTGTCATATTTCAAGAATTTAATTTTTTTTGTACCTGGCTTCTTTGATTTGCAAAAAATAATTATTTTTCTTCAAGTTAATTGATAGTAGACTTGGATCTCAAAATTTTTCTCTGTATGGCATTAAACAATCTTCATTGACAGCCATAAAATAATTTACAGATGTGTAAGTTACTGTTACCATTTAAAGTGCAACCTCCAATTACAATAAATCAGCAATAGACAAATGTTTCCTTAGTAATAAATGTATCTTTCTGCCTTAGGTAGTCAGTCATTTATAACAACTAGTTCACTTGCCTTTCTGAATATATACCTCACTGCTTAAATAAATAGATAATAACATCAGACACCTTTCTTCATTAATAACCTATGTAAAATTTTGAGGTCCTCTGTTTTTGAGCAAAATTAGTATTCTCAATGTAAAAATTTAATAACTGCTTGTGGGAAATACCTAAATGAGCTCTATGACTTCAGCGATTTATCTATGTGAATACCCTCTTAATTTATGTTTCCAGTTTTTATAATATGAACTATCACATTCTGTTGTCTTCACTCTAATAAAGGGTAGTGGTGAGACATTTTTATATAAAAAAGACTCTATTCCTACCTTCTTTAGAAATTCTCATTTTGCATATCTACTGAACATGAGTAAAAATGTTTAGTAACATCTTTACATCAGTAAAGATGCATAACCAAATTCTACTTTTTAAACATAGGTTAAGAGGAGATATTAGCTGATAGATGAAGCATTAATCTATCAAAGTTGGTTTATCCTTTTTCTCAAACTTAAGAGTTTTGAAAAAGGTCATCAGTAATATTAGAAATAACTGCATAAATAAGATGATATATAAAATAGGGGGATAACTTATCCAAGAAGAACAGGCTAGAGAAACCATAATGGTGTCATGAACATTGCTGCTAACCTGTAAGGTTAAAGCTCAAGAACAACTGTCAACAAGGACATTCCTTTGTTTCCATAATGTTTACAATCTCTTTCATGAAAATGGTATTCAAAACAGAATGTCTTTGAACATGTAAGCTAGTTCAATAGTAAACTTTCTTCTCTCATATTGCTGAGTGCCCTCAAAGGCAGGTTCACATTTCCACCCAAGAGTGATTTTACACTTGTCACAACAAATCTCTGCTACAGCGTATTAAGGAAGGACAAAGGCTCTCCTCTGCTGGGCCACAACCCACATTCACTGAGAATTAAAGAGTTAGGCTTGGGTTTGACTAACACAAAAGAACTTGGAGATCAACAGAGCATAATTTTCCAGATGAGCTTTGGAGTGGCTACAGGAGTAAATTCAGTGACAGTTCGGCAGCTGACCTTGGAAAGTTTATGAGTTTGTCATTTTTATCATCTCTGCTGCAAGTTTCTTACTCAGCTCAGGACTGAAATGTGAAGAATTGAGACTGTGGGATTCTATGGCAAAAGAAACCCTGGAATATGCAAGCAAAAGCTGTTATTCTGAAGGATGTAAGGCACTTTTTATACAGACGGGGAGAGAGAAAATGTCACAGTGTATGCTCAGCAGTCCATGCCTCGACCAGCTCCCCTGCCTCTAGCCCTAACCCACAGCACCTATCTGGCCAGGTGCTCATTGCTACCAGTTGGCTTGGCAATCAGTTAGTTAGCTGGAGGGCTGGGTATTGCTTGCTCGGCTGCCAGGCAGCCTTGGCTTGATGGCTGTGAGCTCCTGCATAGGGTTCGATACATTCTTCTTGCTGTCAACCCAACTCACTTTATAAGGCTGCTTAATCTTCACAACATTGATCTGATATGGACATTACACGAAAGTAAAATTACAGGGCAATTTCACTCATGAATATAGATTCAAAAATCTGAAAAAAGTTAGAAGACTGAATCCAGCAACACATAAAAAGTATACTACATCAGAACCAAGTTTTTTTTTTTTTTGTCAGAAATATAAGGTTGGTTCAACATTCACAGATCAACCAATGTGATTCATTGTATGAAAGCACAAAGGAGAAAAGTCAGAAGATTATCTCTGTAGATGCAGAAAACACATTTAACAAAAATTAAAAATGGTTTATGTTAATAAAAGCTTAGCAAACTGGAAATAGAAACTCCCTAATCTGATAGAGTACCCACAAATAATCTCCAGGAAACATTATACTCAATGGCAAAACATTGAAAGCTTCTTTTCTGTTTTGAAATCACATCGGAAACAAGACAAGTATATCTACTATCACCATTTTCTATCCAAAATTTTTACTAAAGACCCAAAAAACAAAAAAGAAATTATGCTTATAAAAAAGAAATAAAACTCTTAGTATTTATAGAAAAATAAAAAATAACATATCAGTAAATTATTAAGATGAATTTCACAAGATTGCCAAGTAAAGGTCAATATAAAAAATTAGTTATATATTATACATACCAGCAACAATTAATTAGAAAATAAAAATAAAATATCCAATTTTCAAGCACATCAGCTATCTAGAAATACAGCTAACAAAAATTTGTGAGCTCTCTTAGAAAACTAAAAGTATTAAAAGAAATTAAAATTCCATATAAATGTTTGCTGGAGATCATTTGTGGGTACTCTGTCAGACAAAGGAGGTTCTATTTCATTTGCTATGATTTTATTGTCATAAATTAATGTTAATTTTTAGTAAATGTGTTTTCTGCATGAATGGCAATTATCTTATTTTTTATTTTTCTCCTTTGTTAGGAGATATACCACATTCCTGAATTGAAAGACTCAACATTGTAAAGATGCAGTCTCCATCTACATATCAGGTTGTGTGTGTGTGTGTGTATGTGTAACCACTGATTTTAACAAGGGTAAGAAAATGCAAAGGCCCAAGAACAGGCAAGACAATCTTCAAGAAGAATAAGGTAGGAGGTTTATAATCTAGCTACAATACTGCAGAAGTATGATATTGGTTCAAGGATTGACATACACCCCTGGAACAGAATAGAACATCCAGAAAATACGTATGTGTGGTCATTTAACTTACAATAAAGGTGGTGCTACAGAGTAGTAGGGAATAGGTGATCTTTTCAATAATTGGTGCTTTTTATTCATATGAAAAAATGCTTGATGCTTACCTCACCACACACACACAAATTATTTTTAGGTGGATTAAAGTTCTAAATAGGAAAGGTAAAGTAAAAAAGGTACAAGTTAAGATAAGGAGAATGTTCTCATGTGACTTATTTATAGATAAACAGAAAAGAATAATTGGTTCAGATTCCCCATTCTCTTTATTTTTTTCTTCTTTCCTGTTTTCCATTGGATAGAAAAAAATTTTGTTCCTGTTTGTTGAAAAGGTATATATTCTATTTTTGTCCTTTTGGTGTCTGTCTTCATCATAAGACTTATGTTTATTTATCTCTATCAATTCCTTAAATTTATCAATATTTACATACTACTCTTAACAACAGAAGTATACTCACAAGCACTCCTATAGTTTTTGTTTCCACCACTAGCTCCATCATATTGATATTGTCTAGAATTTCATTTCTACTTTATTACAGATATATTTTCTTTCCTTTAGCCCTTTAAAATTGTTAGGACAGTGCTACATTTTACCAAAAAACTTGATACCCCATTACTTTCCATATCTCTTGTAATTCTGAATGTTTTCTTATTACTATAGGGGTTTTTGTGTAACAAAACTTTTGAAGCCTATGTGCCCAGGAATGTTTTATAATGTCCATCAATGGATGAAAGGATTAAAAAAAAAAAAACTGTTGTATATATATACAATGGAATAGTATTCAGCTATAAAAAGAAATGATATCCTATCATTTGCAGCAACATGGATGGAATTGGAAACCATCATGTTAAGTATGTCAGGCACAGAAAGACAAATACCACATGATCTTATTCATATGTGGAATCTAAAAAAGCAAGTGTTTCTCATAGAAGTAGAGAGAAGAATAATGGTCACCAGAGGCTGGGAGGGGAAAAGGGGTGTGTGCGTATGGGGAGGAGAAGTGGTGGACTAATGGGTGCAAAACTGTGCTATATACACTCAGTGTATCATGGTGTAGTATATGCTTGTATAGAAACCACACACTGTATCCCAGAAAAATGTACAAATAAATGTTAAAAAGAATGTTTTATTATGTGCTTGCATTTTAATGACAATTTTGTTTAGAAGAATCTAGTTTTAAATATATCTTCCTTTAATACTTTAAAAATATTTCTCCACTGATCTCAGTATTAGGGCTGAGAGGTGTACTTGCAGTCCAATTCTTGATTTTTTATAAGTGATCTGCTCTTTCTCTCTAGAAACTTTCAGAATTTTTGCTTTGTCATTGATAATCTTAAATTTCACCACTAGACAGAGGTGTCCTTTTTGTTCTATCTCCTATTTGGCACTCTAGAACCCTTTTTAATTTTCAGGTCTTTCATCTTGTTTTATTTCCATTATTTCTTCAAGTATTTTCTCCTCTTTATTTTGTCTCTCTTTCTGGAAGTCTAGTTGTCTATAAATAAGCAGTTTTTCCTCTTCCCACATCTCTAAAATTCTCTTTTATAACTTCCGACTCTTCATTCTTTCCTCCTGCTCCTAGGAGAGTTGCTTACTTCGTAAGTTACAGGTTTGTTCAGCAGCCCTACCTGTGAGCTCTTATTTCCCCAGAGTTAGGAGATACCCCATTTGAGAATACCTCTGATAACATGCGCTGAGAAAACGTTGAGGCAAAGGAAGAGGATGAATCCCAGGGCAGAGAGCCTGGGCACAATAGAACCACTGCTCAACACTCTTGTCTTCTCTCCTATCTGGTAACTCCTCATTCCAAGGTTTTACTTTTAAATCTCTGGGAAGACATAGCTCTTGGAGAAAGCAGCCTTTCTAAGTTGTAACTCATAGCCCTGGGTGATTGGAAAGGCTGTGTTTTGCGTCCCCCTCCCAGGTCATCAAAGGGAATTCCTTTAAAAATACTCCAATAAAAACCAAATAAATATTATATCAAAAATGAAATAGAAAACAAATGAAAAGGCATCATACTATTCAAAACCTTCAAAACAAAAAGTTTCAACACACACACTCCTGGAGTCTTCCAAACAAGTTGCAACATAATTCTTTTACTGTGAGCTGAATGAGTATAAGTTTGTGTCTGCTGCAGACAAGAAATCCTTCAAGAACAGTACATCTTTGAGCATATATTTTTCCAGTCATGTTTTCAAGCTCTGTAGCAGTACAGTTCATAGCACTGGGTATATATTTAAGTCACTTGAGAATACCTGGTGTATGAGCATTAGTTTTCTGTAGCTTATAACAAAATACCTAAAACGGGGTAAATTATAAAGAAAATAAATTTATTTCTTACAGTGTTGGAGGCCAGGAAGTCCAAGAGCATGGCTCAGCATCTGGCGAGAAGGGCAAGAAGATGGTAACGTGCTCACTTGCTCTCTTCATAAAGCCACTAGTGCCACTCCTGTGTTAACCCACTCATTGATTAACCTGTTAATCCATTAATCAATCAATGGGTTAGTCCATTCATGAGGGTGTAGTCCTCATGATCCAATCACCTCCCAGAGGCCACACCTCTTAACACTGCCACATTGGGGATCAAGCTTTCACATGAGCTTTGGAGAGAACAAACATTCAGACCATAGCACCTGGCTTTGTCAAATGGGCAAGTTTTGCTAATTGGGAGAATGCAGATATATTCTAAACTGATTGGTCTAGCACTCCCTATCCCACTTCTTGCTTCCCCTAACGCATGAGACAAAAACAAAACAAACCCCACCAAACACAGAAAGACACACACACACACACACACACACACACACATCCCTGCCCCCATCTCTAAACCGTAGGACTACTAGATGCATAATAGGCATTTAGAACTTTAACAAAGGTTGTGTTTGACTCTAGCTGGCTTTTTCTACTTTTGAAGGTCATCCAGATAATAAATAAGCAGTCATTATCTTTCTGTGAATGTAGAACTCAACTTACTAAATAGATTTAAAAGCCACAAAACCCAACCAAAACCACAATAGTAGCAGCAAACATAAAAACACAAAACACCAAACACTCAAAGTTCTAAGAATGGTATGAGTAGTGGCTTGTCTATGACCACCTGCAGAGGTCTCTTCTTCAAGTGTTGGACCACAAGCAAAGTTCCCTGAAGCTGATAGCTCAAGGTCATGGATACCGATTTGAAGAGTCTTGGATGTATCTTTCCTATACCTTACATGGAAGAGATTTGCAATCGAGTGGGATAGACATCCTCTCTTCATTGTACACTCTCTTCAATACAGCCCTGGGTGCTTCTTCTGTGTAAATGTGATTTGACTTGTTCTCCTACTGAACCCTAGAAGGTAGATTGCCCAGCATGTGGGGAGGCTGTGTGGCAGAGTGGAAAGAGTCATTATATGACTAGAGGCATCATTTGACTGCCCTTAGGATATTTATAAAGCTCAAAGGCCTTCAGGAAAATTACTGAAGTGTGACCTTGTGAAAGTCAGATGAACTTTTTGAGGAGGGCTTGGCGAACTTTTCTGTAAAGGGCCAGGTAATAAATATTGTCAACTTTGTGGGCTACATGGTCTCTGTTACAACTACTCAAGTCTGGCATCATAGCAAAAACAGTCATAGACAAATTGTAAATGAATTGATATAATTGTGTTCCAGTAAAACTTCATTTACCAAAAAAGGTGCAAGGGGCTGAACTTGGCCCCCTGTTTGCTTGTCTCTTAGAGCCTTGGGGACCTTATGGGTAGAATGGAGAGGTGGCTATAGTCCCTACCTATAGTAATATGTTAGAATCCAATTAGAGAATAAAGATGAATATTTTATTTTTAAACAAACTGTACGTGGAAGTGATATATGTGGGAGTTGATCTTCAGAAGGGACTCAAATGTCTTGGGGGATTCAATGGCCTTTTCATAGCTTAGACAAATCCAGTTTTCTGGTTGAAAGTAAAAATGTTCGCATGGTTTTCCTGGCTACCCACGAGTTCTAGTGGGAAGCTGTTTGCATGAGTCGACTGTCAATGAATATCAAAGTTGCAGAATGAATTTCCCCAGAAATCCTTGAGAAGTAGGAGTGGGGAGAACTGGGAAGCACGAAGGAGAAGTCTCTGGGCACATGTACCTGGACTTTAAAAAACTGCCTCTTCCTTTCTGTGCGTGGACGCTGCTGAGGAAGCTTTGTTGAAGTTTCTTCCCACTGCTGTCATGTCTAAGTCACAGTCTCCTAAAGAGCGCACACAGCTGCAGAAGCTCTTCATCGGAGGGCTGAGCTTTGAAACAACTGATGACAGTCTCAGGAGCCCTTCTGAGCAACGGGAACACTCATGGACTGTGTGGTAATGAGACATCCAAACACCAAGTGCTCCAGGGGCTTTGGGTTTGTCACCTGTGCCACTGTGGAGGAGGTGGATGCAGCCAGGGATGCAAGACCACAAGGTGGATCGAAGAATTGTGGAACCAAAGAGGGCTGTCTCAAGAGAGGATTGTCCAAGACCAGGTGCCCACTTAACTGTGAAGAAGATCTCTGTTGGTGCCATTAAACAGGACAGTGAAGAACATCCCCTGAGAGATGACTTTAATAGTATGGGAAAAATGAAGTGACTGACCGAGGCAGTGGCAAGAAGAGAGGCTTTGCTTTTGTAATCTTTGATGACCATGACTCTGTGGATAAGATTGTCATTCAGAAATACCGCACTGTGAATGGCCACAACTGTGAACGAAGGAAAGCCCTGTTGAAGCAAAAGATGGCTGGTGCTTCATCCAGCCGAAGAGGTCGAAGTGGTTCTGGAAACTTTGGTGGTGGTCGTGGAAGTGGTTTTGGTGGGAATGACAACTTTGGTAGTGGTCATGGTGGCTTTGGTAGCAGCCGTGGTGGTGGTGGATGTGGTGGCAGTGGGGATGGCTATAATGGATTTGGTAATGATGGGAGCAATTTTGGAGGTGGTGGAAGCTGCAATGATTTTGGCAATTACAACAATCAGTCTTCAAATTTTGAACCCATGAAGGGAGAAAATTTCGGAGGTAGAAGTTCTGGCCCTTATGGTGTTGGAGGCCAATACTTTGCCAAACCATGAAACCAATCTGGCTGTGGTGGTTCCAGCAGCAGCAGCAGTAGCTATGGCAGTGGTAGGAGGTTTTAATGAACTTCCAGGAGACCAAGCTTAGCAGGAGAGGAGAGCCAGAGAAATGACAGGGAAGCTACAGATTACAACAGATTTGTGAACTCAGCCAAGCACGGTGGTGGCAGGGCCCAGCTGCTACAAAGAAGACCTGTTTTAGACAATACTCATGTGTATGGGCATAAAAACTCGAGGACTGTATTTATGACTAATTGTTCAACAGGTTATTTTAGTTTCTGTTCTGTGGAAAGTGTAAAGCATTCCAACAAAGGGTTTTAATGTAGGAGTTTCAAGATGGCGGCGGCTGCGGCGGCTGGCGCGGAGTAGCTGAGGTGGAAAAGGCGGCCACTGGGCCTCAGGCAGCCGGGTAACTTGTGGACCTTCCTCTGGCCATCTCTTAAGGGAGGACTGCTGCTGCTGGCCGGTCGTGGGGGCTCAACGCCACTTTGCCCCCGGCAGGAGAGGCTGCCTCATTTACCGGCAACAGCTTTGAAGTGTGGAGCAGGAAAAGAACTGATTCTTAGCTGCAAAAGCGAGTCTTGAAACAGGGAACACGGCGTCAGGGCTGCTGTGGATGCAGCCAGGATCCCGGAGGCTGGGGCCGCACTGAAGGCGGCCAGCTGCCCTATTCAGGATTCGAGGTTTCAGGCCGGCATTAAAGAAGATTCCTGGGAGCGCCCGAGCGGCGCCGCGACTGAACAGCCCGAGGCGGCAGCGCCGAGAACACGGAAGGCAACAAACCAGAGACAGAGCGAGCGCCCGACCTGGCACAGCACTGTGAGTGATCCCTGGCACAGCTCTGTTCGGGGGGTGGTTGCCCACCCGGCTCCCGCCTGCACCACCAGGCCACTCACTGCCCCAGTGCTGCCTCCATTTTCCCAGGTGCGGGCAGCTCCGCCCTGATCGGCCATCACTGAGCCCATTTGCTTGGCCTGGCGCGGGGCTTTCCGGACCCTGCGGGCCGGCCTCCTCTCCCACTCCCTCCGCGGTTCTCTGGCGGGGCTGGGGGTGTGGGGCGTCCCGACCAGTGTTGGGAGGGCTAGGAAATACGGGCGGGCCGACTGTCACTCCACCACACCCTGGACTCCAGCCCGGTAAACTTCCTGTTACTGGGAGGCAGATACCATCTCTGCGACCACCAGTTTGGAAAAAAGCCTAATGAATTTCTGGTTGGGAATAGTGTGGTAGGAGAGTTCCCAGGTCCGCTAGAACCTGCCGGAGAGCAGGCTGCAGGCAGGCACTAGACTCGGTTTATACTGGGGGGATACAAAGGTGAACAAGACCCGAGAAAGAACTACACAGTGCTACAAAGGCACCCAGAGAGACCGGTCGTCTGTGCCTAGCAGAAACCTGGTAGACTTCCTGGGCGAGGCGGTGCTGAGCAGGGTCTTGAAGGCCCAGCTGATAGACGAGGGGTGCAGAAGACACACCCCAGCCCAGCACAGTGTGCACAGAGGGGGGAGACGAGCGGCCAGGGAGGCGGAGACTCGACAGAAACCACACACCCGGTGGGGTCGCCACTGCACGATCTAACAGCCTGGGCCAGAGCACACGGAACGGGGAGAAGTCCTGTACAGAAAGTGAAAGCTCAACAGAGATCACACACCCTGTGGTGCGTGATCCACCAGCCCAGCAGAGTACAAGCTGACCAGAAAGGTGGATCCCCGGAGAAGCCCAAGACCCGAGGCAACCACACACACAAGACACTAGAGGCCAACTGAGCAGTTACGGCGGGAGCCATACCAAATTGGCAACCACAGCAACATCCTAGTTAGTCATTAGTCTCAAACCGGTGGACTGTGAAACCCCCTGCCACAATGAATAAACACCAAAAAAAAGACACCAGAAATACAAAAAATCAAGAAAGTACACCACCAAAAGTTAATAAATCTCATACTCTAGATCCTATAGAACAAGAAGCCCTTGAAATAACTGACAAGGAATTTCGAGTGATAATTCTAAGGAAACTGAATGAGATACAAGAAAACTCAGCTAGACATCATGATGAAATGAGGAAAAGTATACAGGATCTGAAAGAGGAAATATACAAGGAAATCAATGTCCTGAAAAAAAATGTAGCAGAACTTGCTGAACTGAAGAAGTTATTCAGCGAAATAAAAAACACAACGGAGAGTTTAACCAGCAGGCTTGTCGAAGTTGAAGAGAGAACCTCTGAACTTGAAGATGGGCTGTTTGAAATAACACAAGCAGACAAAAAGAAAGAAAAAAGAATCAAGGACATGGAAGAAAATCTGAGAGAGATATCAGACAACCTCAAGCGCTCAAATATCCGAGTCATGGGTATTCCAGAAGGGGAGGAAAATGGAGATTCCATTGAAAACATATTCAACAAAATAGTGGCAGAAAACTTCCCAGGTATAGGAAAAATCACAGATCTTCAGATCCAGGAAGCTCAACGATCTCCAAATGTATTCAACCCAAAAAGGCCTTCTCCAAGACATGTCATAGTCAAATTGGCAAAACTCAGAGACAAAGAGAGAATCTTAAAAGCTGCAAGAGAGAAGCATCAAATCACCTATAAGGGAGCCCCAATCAGGTTAACATCAGACTTTTCATCACAAACCCTAAAAGCTAGAAAGGAATGGGATGATATTTTCAAAATACTAAAAGACAAAGATTGCCAGCCAAGAATACTCTACCCTGCAAGGCTATCCTTCCGAAATGAGGGGCAAATAGTATATTTCTCAGACAAACAAAAACTGCGGGAGTTCACTACCACAAGACCACCCTTACAAGAAATCCTCAAGGGAGTACTGGGTTTGGTTCCTGAAAAATAACTACCACTGCCATAAAAACCTAAGAAAAATCTAAACCCGCTAGTACAATAAAAATGGCATTCATGAAGAGAAAACAAGCTAACAAAAACACTATCTACAACCTAAGGAACCAACAAACAAAGAAACCAAACAGTAAATCAGAAAGCAAGGAACAAAAGACACCTAAGACAACCAAGCAACCAATAAAATGCTAGGAATAAATCAACACCTTTCAATAACAACTCTTAATGTTAAAGGCTTAAATTCCCCAATTAAAAGACACAGACTGGCTGACTGGATCAAAAAGCAGGACCCAACTATATGCTGCCTACAAGAGACCCACCTCACCCATAAAGATTCACACAGACTAAGAGTGAAAGGATGGAAAAAGATTTACCATGCAAACAGAAAAGAAAAACGAGCTGGAGTGGCTATTCTTATATCTGACAAAATAGACTTTAAACTAAAAACCATAAAAAGAGACAATGAGGGACACTACTTAATGATAAAAGGACTGATCCATCAAGAAGACATAACAATCATAAATATGTACGCACCCAATGTTGGAGCAGCCAGATTTATAAAACAAACTCTATTAGACCTAAAGAAGGAAATAGACACTAATACCATAATAGCAGGGGACCTGAACACTCCACTGTCAATATTAGACAGATCATCTAGGCAAAGAATCAGTAGAGAAACACAAGATCTAAACAAGACTCTAGACCAATTGGAATTGGCAGATATCTACAGAACATTCCACCCAACAACCTCAGAATATTCATTCTTCTCATCAGCACATGGATCATTCTCCAGGATAGATCACATATTAGGTCACAAATCAAGTCTCAATAAATTCAAAAAAATTGGAATTATCCCATGTATCTTCTCAGACCACAATGGATTAAAACTAGAAATTAATAACAAACAAAACTCTGGAAACTATACAAACACATGGAAATTAAACAGCATTCTACTTAATGACATATGGGTCCAAGAAGAAATCAAGCAGGAAATCAAAAAGTTTATTGAAACTAATGAAAACAATGATACATCATACCAAAACCTGTGGGATACTGCAAAAGCAGTATTGAGGGGAAAATTTATTGCATTAAATGCTCACTTCAGAAGAATGGAAAGATGGCAAGTGAACAACCTAACACTTCACCTTAAAGAACTAGAAAAACAAGAACAATCCAATCCTAAAGTTAGCAGACGGAAAGAAATCATTAAGATCAGAGCAGAACTGAATGAAATTGAAAACCAAAAAACAATTCAAAAGATCAACGAATCAAAAAGTTGGTTTTTTGAAAAGATAAATAAAATTGACAAACCATTAGCATGGCTAACAAAAAAAAGAAGAGAGAAGACTCAAATAACAAAAATTAGAAATGAAAAAGGCGATATTACAACTGATTCATCTGAAATACAAGGAATCATTCGAGACTACTATAAACAACTATACGCCAACAAATTTGAAAATCTGGAGGAAATGGATAAATTTCTGGACACACACAAGCTCCCAAAACTGAACCATGAAGACGTAGAAAATTTGAACAGACCAATAACAATAAAGGAGATTGAAGCTGTTATCAGAAGGCTCCCAACAAAGAAAAGCCCAGGACCAGATGGATTCACAGCAGAATTTTACCAAACATTCAAAGAGGAATTGACACCGATTCTTTACAAACTATTCCAAAAGATTGAAACGGACGCAAATCTCCCAAACTCATTCTATGAAGCAAACATCATCCTGATACCAAAACCAGGTAAAGATATAACCAAAAAAGAAAACTACAGGCCGATATCCTTGATGAATATAGATGCAAACATCCTCACTAAAATACTAGCAAACAGAATACAGCAACACATACGAAAAATTATTCATCACGATCAAGTGGGATTCATCCCAGGGATGCAAGGTTGGTTCAACATACGCAAATCAATAAATGTGATACACCATATTAATAAACTCAAACACAAGGACCATATGATCATCTCTATAGATGCTGAAAAAGCATTTGATAAAGTTCAGCACTCATTCATGACAAAGACCCTCTATAAGTTAGGTATAGAGGGAAAGTATCTCAACATAATTAAAGCCATATATGACAAACCCACTGCCAATATCATCCTGAATGGGGAAAAGCTGAAAGCTTTTCCTTTAAGAACAGGCACTAGACAAGGATGCCCACTCTCACCACTTCTATTCAACATAGTGTTGGAAGTACTAGCCAGAGCAATCAGAGAAGAGAAGGAAATAAAGGGCATCCAGATTGGAAAAGATGAAGTCAAACTGTCCCTGTTTGCAGATGACATGATCCTATATATCGGACAGCCTAAAACCTCTACAAAAAAACTGTTGGAATTGATAAATGATTTCAGCACAGTAGCAGGATACAAAATCAACACACAAAAATCAGTAGCATTTCTTTTCTCCAATAGTGAACATGCAGAAGGAGAAATCAAGAAAGCCTGCCCATTTACAATAGCCACCAAAAAAATAAAATACTTAGGAATTGAGTTAACCAAGGAGGTGAAAAATCTCTATAATGAGAACTACAAACCACTGCTGAGAGAAATTAGAGAGGATACAAGAAGATGGAAAGATATTCCATGCTCTTGGATTGGAAGAATCAACATAGTGAAAATGTCCATACTACCCAAAGTGATATACAAATTCAATGCAATCCCCATCAAAATTCCAAAGACATTTTTCTCAGAAATGGAAAAAACTATCCAGACATTTATATGGAACAATAAAAGACCACGAATAGCCAAAGCAATGCTCAGCAAAAAAAATAAAGCTGGAGGCATAACACTACCTGACTTTAAGCTATACTACAAAGCTATAATAACCAAAACAGTATGGTACTGGCATAAAAACAGACACACTGACCAATGGAATAGAATAGAGAATCCAGAAATCAACCCACACACTTACTGCCATCTGATCTTTGACAAAGGCACCAAGCCTATTCAGTGGCGAAGGGACTGCCTCTTCAGCAAGTGGTGCTGGGATAACTGGATATCGATATGCAGGAGAATGAAACTAGATCCATACCTCTCACCGTATACTAAAATCAACTCAAAATGGATTAAGGATTTAAATATACACCCTGAGACAATAAAACTTCTTAAAGAAAACGTAGGAGAAACACTTCAGGAAATAGGACTGGGCACAGACTTCATGAATACGACACCAAAAGCACGGGCAACCAAAGGAAAAATAAACAAATGGGATTCTATCAAACTAAAAAGCTTCTGCACAGCAAAAGAAACAATTAAAAGAGTTAAAAGACAACCAACAGAGTGGGAGAAAATATTTGCAAAATATACATCTGACAAAGGATTAATATCCAGAATATATAAGGAACTCAAACAACTTTACAAGAAGAAAACAAGCAACCCAATTAAAAAATGGGCAAAAGAGCTAAGTAGGCATTTCTCTAAGGAAGATATCCAAATGGCCAACAGACATATGAAAAAATGCTCAACATCACTCAGCATCCGGGAAATGCAAATCAAAACCACATTGAGATACCATCTAACCCCAGTTAGGATGGCTAAAATCCAAAAGACTGTGAACGATAAATGCTGGCGAGGCTGCGGAGAAAAAGGAACTCTCATACATTGTTGGTGGGACTGCAAAATGGTGCAGCCTCTATGGAAAATGGTATGGAGGTTCCTTAAACAATTGCAAATAGATCTACCATACGACCCAGCCATCCCACTGTTGGGAATATACCCAGAGGAATGGAAATCATCAAGTCGAAGGTATACCTGTTCCCCAATGTTCATCGCAGCACTCTTTACAATAGCCAAGAGTTGGAACCAGCCCAAATGCCCATCATCAGATGAGTGGATACGGAAAATGTGGTACATCTACACAATGGAATACTACTCAGCTATAAAAACGAATGAAATACTGCCATTTGCAACAACATGGATGGACCTTGAGAGAATTATATTAAGTGAAACAAGTCAGGCACAGAAAGAGAAATACCACATGTTCTCACTTATTGGAGGGAGCTAAAAGTTATTATATAAATTCACACACACACATACACACACACACACAAACCGGGGGGGGGGGGGAAGAAGATATAACAACCACAATTATTTGAAGTTGATACAACAAGCAAACAGAAAGGACATTGTCGGGGGGGAGGGGGGGAGGGAGAAGGGAGGGAGGTTTTGGTGATGGGAAGCAATAATCAGCTACAATGTATATCGACAAAATAAAATTTAAAAATAAAAAAAAAAAAAAAAAAAAGAAAAAAAAAAAAAAAAGGGTTTTAATGTAGAATTTTATTTTTTGCACCCATGCTGTTGATTGCTAAATGTAATAATCTGATCATGACAGTGAATAAATGTCTTTTTTTTTTTTTTTTTTAAAAGTGCCTCTTTTAGAATAAACAATGATTTTGTACCAAGCCGTTTGGCTTGGGAAATATCCTTGAGTTAATGTGATCTCAGGTGTACATGGTTGCCTTTAGCTGGCTCCTAGGGAGGAAGGCTTAGTTGAGAAGTTGTCACTCAGGAGGGCGGGGAGAAGGGAAACCTTTCAGTAGGCTTGATCTGGGGAGGTGACAGGAGGGAAGCTGGGATTTAATAGTGCTGTGAGTTCAGGGTGTGTGGGGTGCATGTGAGTGGCTGTGAACAGCTCTGCTCTTTCCTGGGCTTAAATCCAGGGGCCCTTCCTCACACGGGCACCTACCCACAGAAAGGGAACTTTATTGAACTCTTTATTGAACTGTTCAGCTGGTCTTGTGTTGAGTTGTCTGATTTAAGTTAGAATATTTTTTTTCTTAGATGGCTGGTCAGCTTTCTTTTTTCTTTAAAGTAGTAAATAACAGTCAGTGCCTGGTCAGAGGGTCATAAGAAGTTTGCCCACAATCTAATTTTAGGAAGAGAGATTAGAAAGCTGCTTTTTTATTCCTGTGTTTCACACATGCCCAGATATTAGCATTTAAGTGATTAAAAAGCAGTATCTCTATGAAAAGCTGTAGCTGGCATTTTTCTATCCTTAAATGCACCTCCTGGAGTAAAGCAAATTGCCCCAGCCCCAAAATATAGGCACAGGTGTCCTCGAGATTTGTTTAGGGGATGTGAGAGCTTTTCTTTCTCCCCCCCCCCCATAATTTCAAAAGCCTACAGCTTAAAGTATGATATGGGCAGAGAAATTTAGTCTAATTATATTATAGACAGACCAGTTAAAAGACACATCTCATTGGTCCTGAAAGGGACTGTGAAAAACCTGTGTGGCTTTGAATGAGGAGGAAGTGACTGTGTGTGGGTGGTGTCTATAGAACCATAAACACATCTGGACAGGCATCAGTCCCAGTAAAGGAAATTACATTTCTTAGAATGAATGCCACTTAGACTATTAGTGATAACAAATAAATAGTTCAGAGAGTTCTAATTTTTCTTGCTATCAAAAACAAAATGAAAAAGTAGTATCTCTCAAATAACAGTGCAGAGTTAGACAGGTGGGCTAGGATGGTGAGCAGGTCTGCTCCCTGGGGTCACCCTGATTTCCACTGTGATTTTCCACATTCACCATTCTGCGATGTGCTCCTCACCTGCTCAATGTGTGTTCCTGTGTGTGTGTGTGCGTGCGTGAACACAACACCATAAGGATATACATTTGTTCCATGGGACTTTATAAAGCTATGTTAATTTTAATTGGGAAAAAGTACATCCAATAAACATTCTTTCCTGATATATTTTCCAGCAGCAAAGTTGCTTACCTCGGATTTACACTGTGCCTTTTAAGGAGTGACTCTTTTGCAGGACCCTCCTTACTGAGTCCTCACTTCTTCACAGCACGCTACAAGCTGTGTTAGAGAAGCTGGAGTCCTAAGGGGCTCAGTAATGACCCTGCAGCGAGTGGAAGGAGCTGGAAGCTGCTGTGAATAACAAGAAAACCAAACGGGATGAGCACAACAGTGACAACAAACAGCTTTGTCCTGTGTAAATTAAGTTTGTCCATAAGCAACAGAAGGTTGGATAAACTCAAAGTGAAATACCATCTTCAGGTTCATGTTGCCTTCGAAAACAATTGAAAACACTATAAAGTAACAAAAACTTCCTAATTAGGAGTATTCTTTCCAAGTAACATCATCAGCAGGAGCTAAAATCCTAAGGTGTTCCCTTTTAAAAAATAAATTTACTTATTTATTTATTTGTTATCACATCATAATTGTGTACATTCATGGAGTAGAATGCGTTTGGTGCTGGAGGCTTTCTTCAATGGGGACACCCCTGGCTTGCCCACCCCTCATTCGTGGGTGACTTGTCTAGAGAAACTATCCACGATATTGGCTATTTCTCTGGCAGACCCTATGTGATCTCTGCTTCTCATGTCTTTATATAAACATCACACTTTTAAATTGACAGGCCTTGGGTTTTACTTCACACTCAAGAGGCACAGCTCTGCCGAATTTTAAGTAGAAAGGTATAGTTTGTTTAAGCCTTTTTTAGGATAAGTTGGAAGGAAAGGTGGTCTCTGTGTGCTCAGAATGACCTATTTTCCTTATGATAAGCTCTGAGAAGTATTTTCATTGGCTGACATTCCTGGCAAAACAAAACAAAATGAAATAGTTCTAGGGGTAGCCAGGCATGAGGGAAGAAGTGTGGTCTGTAGAATCAGACAGACTCAGATTTTGATCTCAGCAATGCCAAATGCCAGCTATTTAATCACTGGAGACAACTAATTGTCCCCAAGTAATCGTTTCCCCTTCTTCTGAAAACAGAACAGAGGGACACTTTGCTCTCCAGGTTGAGAATTTCCCAGATCCTTTGAATCAAGGTGTGGTTCATGCAAGTGATAAGTTCTCTCCAATGAATTGTGAGTGGAGGTGATATGTAAAATATCAGCATCACCTCCTTAAAGACACTTGCCATTATTTATCTTTGCCACTTTACTTGTACTTATGGGTTGGAATCCTGACGTGGCACTGGGAGTCAGCTTCCACCATGGTGATGAGGACTGCAATGTAGAGAGTGGTAGATCAACAACACAGAAGGAACGTGGGTCCCTGAGCGATCACACAGAATAGAGCTTCTCGCTATCCTAGCCCACTGCCTACTTCGGTACTGTTAATTAAGAGATAGTTTTGTTATATGTTAGCCACTGTATTATTTGGTCCTTTTGTTACTGAAGTCTAGCTTATGTTCTAATTAAAAAATTAACTTTGAGAAAGTTACTTAACCTCTCATCCCCTCAGTTTTCTCATCTGCAAAATGAGGAAAATATATGTCTTGCTCATATTTTTTTTGCAAGCTTATTGTGAGGATGACCATTAGTGTGTTTGAGTGTTCTAAGTCTGCCTAGTACTATTCTTGTTCATGCACATAAGTCTATCAGGAAAGTACAGATTTTCAAGATAGACAACATGAAGGTCTGTAACTTATTTTTATTTTCTCTGTGTGGCACATAGGGTGACCAATCCTACTGGTTTTCCTCAGACTGAAGTGGTTTCTGGGAGGTGGGACTTTCAATTTTAAATGGGACACATCCCAGGAAAAGTGGATCAAGTTGATCACCCAAACTGGAGGCCCAATATTTGAGACTTTCAGTGCTAAAACCAAGACTGCCCCAGGAAAACTAAAAAGAGTTGATCGCCCTAGTCAGAACACATCAATTGGAGAAGTTCTTTGAAATAAGTGATAATTCTGAATTTGAAGCAACATACATCCAAACTTTCTCTCTGGATCTGGTGGGAATTTATCTCACTGATGCCAAAATTTTCTTTTTCTTTGAGGTACTCATTGTACTCATGTGCAGATAAGAAATACTTGTTACATACCTCTGCCATTACTAACTGGCTCATTGCCACCCTGAAGAAGCAGATATGTCATTCTTTCGTAGTAAGGAAATGTAGGCTATAGCAATAAACAAGTGGTGATGTCATCATTGGATCCCTTTGGGTAAATTTATGACCAAATCTTACTGACTATTAGGTGATCCCACTGGTGGTTCCACTGGTGGGAAGATGACTGAAATTTGGTTTGCTTTGCTGGTGCAGATTTGGTACACTTATTATGAACACAGTTTTGTTCAGGAAGGAGAGACCAGAATACAGGTTACTTATTATTAAGTACTGAGCTTCTGGGTCACTACTGATGCTATATCTGAAACTGGATATTGAATTTATCTACTGGTAAGCTGACTTGGTGAGGACTTAGACGATAAAATCAAGCTGAGTTTTTCTTGATATGACTTTCTCCAGGTTTTAGTAATTTTGCCCCCACCCCCCACCCTTTGAGTATTACAGTTATTTTCTAGGTCTGAGTTCCTTCCTCCGAACATAACTCAGTGTCTCCAGCAGTCACCCGAATTTCAAGCACATAATCTTGTATTCTGGAAAGAGTGCACTGGGACATTGAGGCGGCCAGGACCCTGTGTTCTCTGGAATTTGCTGTTCATCTCTGATTCTGGAACTTTTTTTGTTGGTCTTTCTAACTTTTATAATAACTTGATAGTGAGATTTTCCAGGATTTACTGGCATTATCTCTAGAAGTACCTGGAAGAAATCTTCATCTTAAGTGAAATCATATGTGAACAATAGTCCTTCAGGCAGCAGTAATAAAGAACGCTTTATAATCCATATTGAGTGCAAAGACAGTGTCAGTGTAGGGCTATGATAGTCACTACTGTGGATGTCATTGGATTGTTTAGCTGAAGGGGTGTCTTCCACCTCCCAATTTTCCTAAGCTTCATGCTGGGCCCAAAAGAATAGTATTTCTCAAATGTAAGAAGGCCATGATTTGCCAAGGATATGTGAGTTTGTAGGTAGGCAGGCAGGCAGTCCAGTTTTGTCTGGGAAGGGAGTTATCCAGCTTCACAGACAAGATTACATTTTCACTGCTAAAAACTATTGCCTTCTTATCAAACAGATATCTTGGCTATCTTTGCCAAAAAATCAATGAGATGAAGTGTTGCATACTTCTACAATGTTTCTCTCTAGCATCACATTGTTATGACTTCAGCTTGTGCAATATTTATGCAAGGTGAAGTACAGGTCCATAAACTAACATTTTTTGGGTCAACAGCAAGACTATTCTTAGCTAGAAAAAGAGCATGTACTTTCTTATAAACTGGCTTTCTTATTCAATGGTAAGAAAAAGCTCTTACTATACAATGGAGCCTTAAAAAACGCATACAAGATTTATAAGGAGCCCTATATGGCTGGAGACATTATTTTCTTATATTTTGAGGATTGAGTAGTTTCTATAAAATTTCCTGTTTCAGAAAATTTGAAAATTTTCAGTGAGATTAACACACATACTTCTGGCACTCTGATACTTTTATAAACTTGTTCAGACAAAGGAGTTAAAAAAGTTACAGTGTTGCATAGATTGTTTTTGAGAACCTAGAAAAAATAGATATTTCTTTTTTATTCCATTACAAAGGTTTACTAACTAGATATCTTACTACTGTTGTCTTCTCTTGGGCCTTGTTTTCTTACTTCATATATAAACAGGGATATAATAGTATTGCAAAGGTTTGCTGTGGGAATTAAAAGGCTAATGCTTATAAAACTCTTGGCATGGTGTCTGGGACATAGCAAAAACTCAATAAATGTTTTATATCCTATTATTAACATCATTATCATTATCATTGCACTGTCTAAAAACTGTGGAGCACATAAAAGAGCTACCATCAAAGAATTTTTATCTAGTTGATAAGATAGGACTTGAACTTGAGGATTTTTCTATAATATTTGGTGGCACATATGAGCCATGTGTGGGCCACATTTCTGATTCTATGTAAACCATTAATATTGGACCGGGAGAGTCAGATTTTAGCCTAGTGGGTGGAGCAGAAAGCAGAGATTCGAAGAATAGGGGCAGAGGTTGAGTATCCAGAAAGTAAATAAGGACATTCACAATCAGAGTAAGCAAATGCAAGATCCAAAATTCAGGGAGAAGTCCATGGAGAAAACTGATAAAAAAAAATGAACAGCCAAGTTGGGGAGCAAGAAATGAGTAGGTTTGCTGGATGACTCAGCTTGGGCAGTTTCTTTCTTTCTTTCTTTCTTTCTTCTTTTTTTTTTTTTTCCTTTTTGTGCTGTCTTGCTCCTTTCATAGATCTGGAGATCCCCTCTTGGTCTTTGCCTTGGTCTTTCTGTGTCTGCTGACAACAGTGGAGTTGAAAAGGCTTCACGAAGGAAGAGGGACTCTAAGGAGACCTTGAAAGATGAGGGAAGAACAGGTGCCTGGGGCCCAGTGAGCAGATTGTATGGGGGTGTCAGGGATTTACATGAGGGAGCAGTGTGACAGGTGAGCTGGAGCCATGCCGTGGTCAGCTTCAAAGACCCAGTGTGGATTCTGTCATTTGGACCAGAGGAAAGTAACTGTATTGATAAACGTAAAGATTAGTTTTCTTTCTCCCTCTCTCCTCTTTCTCTTTCTCCTTTTCTTTTCTTCTTCCCCTTCCTCTCTTTCTTTTATCTCTCTCTCTCTTCCTTCCTTCCTTCCTTCCTTCCTTCCTTCCTTCCTTCCTTCCTTCCTTCCTTCCTTCCTTCCTTCCTTCCTTCCTTCCTTCCTTCCTTCCTTCCTTCCTTCCCGTCTTTTATTTACCCATGCACAATTACTTTGTCTTCTGGTTTGTTGAAGCAGTATATGCCACACAATGTTTGCCACAATAATGTCAGTGAAAATGGCTGGCCATAAAAATGCTAGCACCACATTCACCTGAAGGACACTTTTAAGGAAGGTGATTAATTTTTCCATTCTTATTTGCCACACGATATTTCAGGACAGCCAGATAACTTTCTTTCTCTTATGTTTATTCTTCTCAGGAGTGGTGTAAGATGTCTTCCTTTTGTTGGCACCAATACAGAGCCTCAATGTAAGATAAAGAGTGGTCTCCTTTTGAATTTTGTGGTCAGACAGAGTGTGTCCATCTTGGAGTTGTTTGCCAGCAAAGCTCCGTCTTTGCTAATCAGGAGGAATTTCTTTTTCGTTCTGAATCTTGTCCTTCACACTTTCTGTTGTAGCCAAGGTTCAACCTCAACAGTGATGGTCTTCCCCATAAAGTTTTTTTTTTGTTGTTGTTGTTTGTTTTTTAATGAAAATCTGCATTTTGGTTCTTCCACAGATGGTGAATAGGAAAGTCAAAGATTGAAATTTAAAGAATAACTTGCTCCAAGTCATTACTGCTGCTAGGTAAGACATGGATTGGATCCAAGATGGGTCTGCCTCCAAAGCACATACCTTTCCATACCACCTATGCTGCCATTGGGATTCTTTTGAATTGATGAAACTTATACATAAGCTTCATTACCCTGGAAGAAGAATAGTCAAGAAAAACCTGTTAGGAAACCAATGCAATAAACCAGATGGGCAACATTACATTTATGAAACATTCTGACAAATAAATCTCATCATGACAGCTGTGTGAACAAGCATTATTAATCTTCATTTTACAGTTGAAAAAAATACACAGTTAATTCTGATTATTCTCAGTAGTTATGTTCTATAAAGTTGCCATGAACACTAAATTAACAAATATTGAATTAGCTTCTTCAGGAAATATGAGGTTAGGTCCCTGTGAGTCTCTGGCTACAATGTTTTCATCAACTGATTGATATATAACCTTGTTTTATGTGTCTTAGAGTTTTGTTTAAAGACACCTTATTTCAAATATATTGTTGATTCATTAACATTGAACTCATAGTCAGTATCTCTATACTTCATGCCTGAATGAAGCTTGTCTAATACATTACATGTATTTCTCTGTAATAGACATCATAGCCTTTTGTGTTTAGGAACACCAAACAGTGCTCCTGCACTATAAGAGCTGAAACAGTGTCTCCTTATTTGAGCTCCATTGGGAACGTGCATATTGGGTGAGTCAAATATTTTGCTTCTCCGGGTGTGTCTACAAATGACTGAAAGCAACATGAGTATTGATTCTGAGGTGACAAATAGATTTTATGAAGTAGGTGAATTAGAAAATATGGAATCCACAAATAATGATAACCAACTGTACAACATTTATTGGGCACTTACTATCAGCCAGGTTCTGGGTTGAGAAGTTGATTTCAGATAAACCTCCTAATAAACTCATTTTTTAGATTGAGAAGCTGTGGAATAATTAAACTTGTCCAAGGGTTATGAACCCACATCTGGGGCTCTAGAGTGTGCTCATAAGGATTATGTTGTTTGGAAGAATCTGAGACTAAGGGGCTGTTGCTCCAGCTCTCCCAACTAGAAAATGACAGAGCAAGGACTTGAATCCTTTCTCTACCTCATAGCCACATCGCAGACAGACCATCTCACAGGGTAGAGTTGTTTGAAGGAAAAGAAAGGAGGGTCATGAGCATCAGAACAAAGGGCTTAGGTTAGTTGGAATTTTGTCTATTAATTCTAAGGTGTAATCTACCAGTTTTCTAGTGCTGCTTCTGAGCTTTGCTTTGATAGGACTCTAATACACAAATAAAGACAAAAAATTCATCTTGATTTTTTTGATTCAAAAGCATCTAATTTGAGGTGATATCAAAAGAAATAGTGAAGTAGAATTAGGGATTATCTTTTAAAAGTTTTCTTGAAGGTGAAAGTGATTTTGCTTCTTTCCGTCCATTGTATCTATTGTTTTTGACCCTAAAACAAAAGCTTGGACATGCTAGAAGGATAAGATGAATCTGGCGACCTAGAAAATTCTCTGTATTTGCTTCTTTAACTTGTGAACAATGTAAAGAAAATAATAATCTCTCCCTTTGGACAAGGGAAAATAGACACATTTCTTGTAGAATTGTTAATTTTTGCAAATATTTTGGAGAGTGTTTTTTCAATAGGCATCAAATGTACATAATAGGAAATGTAACCCAAGGATATAATCAAAATTATGTAGCAATACTTCGATCTAAAAATGTACCTGGAAGCTATTATATTAATGAGGCGTTGGAAACAGCTAAAATGTCTAATAATAGGAGACTGATTAAATAAATTATGTTATGATCAAGCAATGAAATTCAAGGCACATGACATAATAATAAATGTAAAAGCTTTCTGTATTTACTTTACATATATTATCTCACTTAATGCTAACAGCAATCTTTGAGAGAGTTTTAATATGAAAATATATTCATGATATTTTTAAGAGAAGAAAGTAGCAAAACATGTATATATACTATTTTTATGTAAAAACATATGTCTTTAGAAAAAAACTAAAAGGATAAATAATATATTTAGAGTGGAATTTTTCTCTGAAAAGTGTCATTATAGATGAATTTTAGTTTTTTCTGTTTTGCTAATGTAATGGATGAGAAATAAAATTGATTTATGTTATTTTTTTCTTTAAAAGCTAATCTGCAAATCTTTGTGTTTTAATTGGAGCATATAGCCTATTTACACTTACTGCAATTACTGATATATTTGAATTTATATCCATCTTATTTTGTGTGACTAGTCTGATCTTTTTCTATTTCTTATTTTCTTCTTTTTGACTTTTTTGTTACTTTTTTCATTTCATCTTTTTATTTGCCTAGACTCTGTTTCTACTCTCTCAGTGACTACTTGGGAAAATAGTACATGCATATCTAACATATCAAAGTCTAAAATTAAATCAATATCTTTAGTTCCTTTCAAACAAAACAGGGCCCTTAGAAAACATTAACTCTATTTACCCTACTCTTGAATTATAAGCTAATATTATTGTGTGTTTTATTTTTGTTTATTCTTAACCTCACAAGACTTTATCATTTTTATTTAATGTGGTCCATGCCTATTTAATTTTACCCATATATTAGTCTTTTTATTTTATTTTTTTGCTCTTCATTCTTCCTGTATCTCTAACCTGCCATCTGGAGTCATTTTCCTTCTGCCTGAAATTTTTCAGAATTTCTTTCTTCTGGTGGCAAATTCTCTTAATGTAAGTCTGAAAATGTCCTTATTTCACCTTCATTCTTGAAGGATGTTTTTCTGGGTGTAGAATTTGAGGTTAGCAATTGTTATCTTTCAGCACTTTGAAGATATACTTGTATTCCATTTTTTTTTTTTTTGGCTTCCATTATAGTTTTTGAATATAATTTGTCTTTTCTCTCCAATTGCTTTGAAGATCTTCTCTTAGAATTGGGTGTTCTTCAGTATCTAAGTGTGGTTTCCTTTTTAGTTTCCTTCCTTGGGATTTTTTAGCCTTCAATGGAAGGATGAACTAAAAATAAACCTTTTTGTCAACCCACTTCCATTCCCACAATCAACACTGGAAGGAAAATGGCCAGCTGCTTAGTGGAGGAAGATAAATAATATTTCCTGAAAAGTTGTAACTACAAGCCCGCTCAGTAATATTTTCATCCTGAATACACACTACTTGAATTGTTTGAGAAATGGTCTGAAAAGACCTAAGAATTTAATTTAAAGTGGTCCCAGACTAGTATATACCTCCCACAGGGTCCTGGCAGAAGCCAATGCAAATCCCTACTGGAGGAAACCACTTTTATTCATTAAGGTAAATAAGAAATTTACTCTCATGACTCACTAAACATTTAAGGAAAAAAGTTATCATGAGTGAGAACAAACAGAAATGACATATAATAGAAATGGATCCACAAATACTCAGACACTGACATTTTTAGGCATAAAAATAATTGTGTATTATATTTAAAGAAATAAAAGACAAATTTTAAAATTTGCCAAAGAATATTAAACCATAAAAATAATCATGCTTGGACTTATTCTGAAAAACAAATTATTTGAAAAACTCTATTACTGTGTTTAATAGCTGATTTGATGACTGTCTTCAAAGTGCATCTTCGTCTAGTCTCTCTGCTTGGATTCTGATTACAAGGGTGGTGGTAGGGATTGTGGTGGTGTTGGAGCTTTCCCCTGTGAATGCCACTTCAAGGAAACTCAACTAATTCAGTGATACTTGGAAGAATCATGCATCATCATTTCAACTCGCTCTGAAGCAATTCCAGAAATATTTGAGAGTCCTGTATGGGCAAACACTGTGCTATGCAGTTGAAAGGGATATATGATACAAAAATGGGTATATGTGGTTTGTGCTTTCTAGAACTCCCCAAGTAATAGAAGAATTAGATATAAAGCTCAGTTACCAAATAGACTATTGATGTTGTTATGTAAGAATTAACAAGAGTGTACAAGCATACAACTTGGGAGTTTGGGAGGGATGTGAATTCTGAAGGCAACATAATTGGTGAAAATTGTTTTCAGAGGAATTTTACTCAGGGTGAGTGCTGTGACTTTTTCAAAAAAAATTCTCGCACATCAAGTTGGATGGAATCTGAGATCCCAAGTGTCCTGAATTAATTGCCCTACTTAGGATAGAGTAAGAAATGTGTTGGTTGTGATGGAGATGGAGGAAAGGGGTGGTGGAAAGGAGGGAGAGAAGAGAGGAAGAGAGAGAGAGCACGTGCTGGACGTGGAGCCAGGAGATGATGCAATCTTGCGTACTTCCCCATGTGCTTTCTCCCTATAAAGCGCTAAATCTTCAGTAATGCCTATAAAGATTACAAAATGCTTAATATCAATACTTCTTCCTAGACTTAATTGTGTGTTCTAGCTCTAGTGTGGCAGAATGGAGATAGTTTGCATACAGGGAACAGGCAGCAGAGAGGAACAGGAGGCTGTAAGGTACAGGAACTGTGGACATCAGGGGGAGAGTTTGACTCCAGCCTCAGTAAGGAACTGGAAGCTGGCCACGTTAAACTACATCTCTGAGGAGAAAGAGGCCCCAAATGACATCTGGATGTTGCTAGGAAAGCTGTTGGGAGAGGACTTGAGCTGGGACCTTAAAATATGGGTTGGACTTCTGCGGGAATCTGTGGGGAGAAAAGGAGGTTATTTCAGAAGGAGGAATGAGCATGAGCGAAGGTGCAGAGAGAGAGGAGGATGCGGGAGCTGTCACCCTCCCTGGTCAGCTGCTCAGTGTGCCTCCTGGGTTCCACAGATCAGGCTGGGGGAAAGCTCAGACTGAGTCGCAACTTGAATTGGGAGAGTTAGGACAGAACCTAGGACTCTAGGTCCCTTGCGGTCCTCACACTGTGTAGCTGGTTCTCATCTTTCTCTTGCATTTGGAACCTGGATCTCTGTGGCCCCCCTTCCTGTGAGGCTGCCCCCAGGGGCTTGCTTTCTGCCTCTTGCAAATGATGGCGGGGGCAGACTGAGTTTTGGGAACGGGTGGCCAACTGCACAATGCCATGTCTCCTGGTTGTGATTAAATTGTCATTTGGCACATTTTTGCTTGGATATAGCTTTCTGGAGCACCTTGGGAGATGTCAAACTCCATAATCGAGTTCTGGGACCAAAGCATTCATGTACAAGTAAATGAAAGCAGACCCGTCACTAGGGTCTGCCCCTGAAATATGGCTGCCCAGATTTTTGAAAGTTACAAACCCCACTGTCTATCATCTGTTATTGACTCTTCATTGCTGATGCTTGTCAGCTCATGTGCAACCTGAATCGCTTGACTCAGGGGAAAAGGTGAAGTATAAATGCAATAAACCCACTGTAGACGGGCAGTGCACTTGAATGTGATACTCCAGTTCAAAGAACAATGTCTGAAACAGCCTTGAGTTTCTGACAAACACGTAATTAATGACCATCAAATGCTTTTGATTAAAAAGAGCATGAATCTGAAGCCACCTGGAAGGTAACTTTCTCTAGTATTTTCTTTTTTAAGACAAGGAAGCTGCTTGTATCTTTGAGGACTATTTAGTGACCATAGAACTTTGGTTCAAGGAGTTGGAAATTTGCCCAATGCTACGTCACATTCTATATTTGATTTGCAAACACAGTTTCTCCTTCACCAAGTGACCACTCAACTGAAGTCAAAAGTTATCTGATTACAGGAAAATAACTTGATCCTTTTGGTTACTGTAAACATTTTGTAAGCTTGTTCCAACCTGCTTGAGAGTACTTCCCTCAGAAAATTTCCATGTTTTCACCTTATTGTGCATATACAACGTGGGTAATATTCCTACAGTTTTGGAAAGAGTTGCAATTTGAGAAGATGGCTTTGAAGTCTTTCAAAATTACTTGTGATTTTTTTCACTGTATTAAAGAGTTGTAGTCCATCCCAATATGGCCCCAGTCTAATATGGAAAGTTAGTGGTCCATGCTGTGTTCAGAGGTAAGTTATGGAAAAATTCCTTCATGCTAATTTCCTGCCTATTTATAATCATTATGTCTTAAAGTTCCCCATATATCTCTGTCAGATAGATAAAAGACCCTGATTACTTAATTGCTGCTCAGACGTTTCATATACCTGGTTTTAGATAACAGTTCTAGAGTAGGAAGAGAGGAGGGTCTAGGGAAACAAAACAAGGAAAATGCTTCCAGTTTGCAACATCGAATTTTATTACATTGGGTCATAAACAACACCAATTAGCACAACATTTTCATGGTCAAAGTTGCCTTTTGAAAAGCAGTTGCGTGGACATTTTCCTGGAAGCAGATGGCTGGCTGTTGTGTAGAATCCTTGCACTCTCCTTAGATTTGGAGATTTATAAGGAAGGGTGGGGCCATGTTTACCAAGCCTGCTGCTTTCCTCACCAAATCAATTCCTTGTCAGGGTCCAGCCAGACCTCTGGAAGGGGTTAAGTAGGAGTCCAGGGGGACCACTTGACATCTGCTCTACTGATGACTTTTTGATCTTGTTGTGTTTGGCTTTTGAAGGGCAGGTCCACATTGAAGTGGGAGGGAGAGAGAGAGAGAGAGAGACAGAGACAGAGACAGAGACGGAGACAGAGACAGAGACAGAGACAGAGACAGACAGAGAGGCAGCTTAGGTGTGGGAGGGAGAAGGAAACAACCCCATGACGACAGATCAAATGAAGGCAAAATAACTTTTTAAAAAAGTTTTTTAAAGTTGAGTGGGATTACATGCTATGAGATGATGATAATAGGAAGGAAAACACTGGAGTCTCACGTGTGAAACTCTTTGTGAACAAGAATGTAAACCGTGTGGGTGTGTTGCTGTCATTAACCATCCCTATAATATGGGTGTCATTGAAAACCAAATTACATACTTCACTTTAAACCATGGCCCCTGGAGTTGATGTAGCCTGCTGGCATGCAGCTTTTTCTTTCTTCTGCAAAACCAAAATAAAATCTCACCAAGAAGAATGTGGCGGAAAGCTTAGGGAGAGGTGGCAGATATAATGCTAGTGGCCAGCAACCACCAGATCTGCCATTTGCATCCTAAACTATGGTCCTCATCTTCCTTGCGGGGTGGGGGATGGGAAGAAAAAGGAGGAGGAGTGGGGAGTAGGGACAGGGGAGGAGAGATTACTTAAGGCATCCCAAAGCCTGAGGGGTTCAGAAGCTCCTTAAATAGTAGGACAGAGAAAAGGTGACAGAAGCAGTCACTGCTGCTGATACTGCCACTGGTCACCTATGCCCCTCCTCTTGGTCCTGGAAGGATTATAAGAGCAAGGCCTGGGTGTAGTGAGATGACCTTGCTCAGAGGTTTTTAGTATTAATGTGCCTCCCCCTGTCCTGACTCCCAAGTTTCATCCTTGATTATGTTTTGTCCTTGACATCTCTAAAAAAATGACACAGGAGGACCTGCAGAAAGTTAACAGGAAGGTCCTGGTGTCCCTTACAATGACCCCCTCCACCTTTGGTTGGAGACAGAAACTATGATTGGGTTCATTTTTGGGGTTTGAGGTGTTCTCTTGGTCTACATGTCCTATTTGTCTATTTTCAGACACGTACAGCACTGGTTTATCTGAGTCTTTGCAACACAGCACCTAACTGTGGGTGTGAAGCCGTGTGTGGCCACGGAGAAGAAACAGTCAAGTCCAGAGTTTGGCAACAGGAAAGCGTCAAGAGTGGGAGGAAGGCAAGGATAACCCCACAAGGATGTATGTCACGTGAAGACATGCAAGGTCAAGACCAACATTTGCTGGGATCTGGGTGACATAAGGGACACTGGCAACACCAGCTGTGCCTAAGACCCCATGTTTATAGAATGTCTGGAATAAGTAATTGACATTTGTGTGCTGGTCCTCAGGATCATGAAATGATCATGAAATGGGCTTGTCCTCAGGCACAGACATAGCCAGTGGTCAAGGTGAGATTTCTCCAAATCTGGAAATAGGTATCCTAAGTCCTGTTCCCTGGTCTTAACAGACTTGGCTAAGAAGTTTCTCAATGTTTGCTTAAGAGTTTAAGTCCTAGTAGAGGAAGTGACCTGGCTCCTTAATGACAATCCCATGTATACCTAGAGATGAAAGGATTTTGTTTTCCAATGAATTACTCTTGGGGGTGGGTGTGTCACACGTGGCTGCTGTTAGGGAGACCTTCCCAGGCTATGTCTTTGTGATGCAGCTGTCCTGGATATCCATCTCCAACCCTGAGTTCTGAGTCCAACCATCTGGAAGAGTTTCGGGGGCCAGGCCCTGCTGCCCCTTGTCTGCCTTTCATGTCACCTGGAATCTGCTGAGTGAGGTCTACTATGAGGGCTTAAAACTAGTCTTCCATAGTTTATGAGCCCAAATCCATCTGCAAGGGGACAGACCCCGGCTGACCAGCAGATTAAACAAATGTCCCCCTCTGTGGCGTTCCTATGGTGAGAACTGAGTTCCCCATGCATGACGTCAGCGAGAGCCAGGGCAGGCCCTTCTCCCACACGTGGCTCAGAAATCATTTACAAAGCAAACAGAGAAGACAGCCCTGGGTAGGTGACTTTCCCTTTTGCTCTGGGCCAGCCCTGCGCTCCCAGGCCACTCCTAGAGGGCTTGTCTGATCCGAGAGTGCAATTAAAACCAGCTGTCCAGCCAGTGCCTGTAAAATATATACTGGCAATGGGGGAGATCCTTGGAGATTCTTTTACCTGGTAGAAATATGGAGACAATTCCCAAATCTGACTCTACTGAGAGCCTTCCAGACCTCCAGTTCCATCTCTCTTCGGAAAAAAAAATAAATCCCAAAATAACTTCCGGGGAATCTGGGAGCATATGGTTCCACCACCCCATTCTCTAGAAAGAAATATGAAAAAGATTAGAGAGACTGTCAAAACCTCAGACTGGGCCTTGCACGGCTGGAAACGTAGCTCTTGTCTCCTGGCTTGCCCCATCCTCCCCATCGGGGTGAACCAAGTGACCTTGGGCTGGACGGGCAAAGTGGCGACCGTGATTTGGATGCCACATTTACCCAATTTCTATTTAGCAAACAAATCGAATGTACTGCTGCTTGTGTTTGGGATAAATATCTGATTAGATTCTCTTAACATAGGATGACTACTGCCCATAAAGAAAAGAATTTCAGCTGGGCGATGTCCGGCCAGGGCACGAAGATTGGGTTTCCTCTTTATTTGTTGTCAGCAGGCATGCCTGATCTTTCCTACCTTGCAAGCTCATTAAGCATATGCTTGAATGTGGGGCTACTGACAACGCAGCTGTATTTCATTTGTAGATAATTGATGCAATAAATGTAATAACCAAAAGAGATATGTTGACTCATGAGCTAATTTGGGTGTAGATGTTACAGCACTTCTGCAGCTGGAAACGTTTCCATCACACAAATCTGTTTCAGATAAATGCATCTCATTCCTGTCCTTACTAAGACAGAGGGGGAAAAAAAATCAAACCATCCTGTATATCTAAAAATACATGTTCATAAGTTATGGTCAGTCCAAACACTGCTTGAAAAAATACTAATGTCAGCAAATCACTGCACAAACAAGTGGCTTTAACCCCTTCCACACTGGGAGTGCCAAAACGAGGTGCTCAAGCCAAGTTTTTTAGGCACTTTTGGTCTGGAGACTTAAAACTTTAGCTGGAAGGGTGTGGATCCACTGTCTCTCTTCCGTCTCCTTTTAGGGAAGGCAAAATCTTTTTCAGGGTCCATATATTTCCAGAAGCTTCTCTTCTATCTTCTCTGATAATTTAGCCCAGGCAATCCTAATAGTTATGTATGGAGGGTAAGGTTCTGTAACTTTATAATAGGGGCTCTTGGAAGGTACAGAGGGAGTTTGTAATATATGAGAGACCCACACTTGGGAGAGGCCCTTATAATTATCTGCTAATAGCCCAGACCAGAGGTTGATAAATTGTGGGCCACAGACAACACTCAGCCTACCACTGGTTTTTGTACAGACCTTGAACTAATAGTGGTTTTTACATTTTTAAATGGTTTCAAACAATCAAAAGAATAATATTTTGTGATACAAGAAAATGATGTGAAATTCAAATTTCAATCTCCATGAATAAAGTTTTATTAGGACACAGACGCATTTGTTCATTGATTATCTGCTATGGCTGCCTTGGTGGTTGGTTGCAACATTTACCATCTAGCCCTTTATAGAAAAGTTTGCCAACCTCTGGCCTAGACTAAAACACTCCCAATCTGTGAAAGTGAGGAAAAGCTAGATTTGATTGCAGTGTATTTTTAAATGAAGTTTCCTTACTTCCAATTAAATGCCCAAGGAGAGTAGGTTAACCACCCCCATTGTCTGCAGAAGCATTATCGTCATATCTTGGAAGTGGCCTAACCTTTTCTCCTTGTGCTGAAGTTCAGTTGGTTGGACTGTTTGTATGCAAACATCGTTTCTAATCTGTTTGAAAAATTTGTGTTCCAGATTGGGTAATCTTTTATTTTACAATCTTGTTTTTGTTCTAAAACTATTCAACAAATTGTTTTCTCAATAAATATTCTTAAACATTGATTTATTGAGGTTTAATTTTGATACATCACTGTTACATAGGTTTAAAGTTATAAGAATTTTGACAAAAGCGTTCAGTCATGTAACCACCACCATGATGAAGATCTACAACAGTTCCATCACCCCAAAAAGTTCCCAGTGCCCCTTTTGTATTCAGTCGCCTTCTCCTCCCCTTCCCCAGCCTCTGTCTATGGCGAATGTGTTTTCTGTTCCTATAGTTTTGCCTTTTCCAGAATGTCACATACCTGGGATCATACAGGATGTAATGGATATTTTAAAGGTACATTTTTAGTTCCCTCAACTGCAGTTTAGAGACCAATGAACTCTTAACTGATGAATTTCAACTGTACTTGCAACAAACATTACATAGTTAAGAATAAATCTATTATCCTTGGTTATCCGGAAGAGGAATTAAAAGTTTGTTGTACAGGCACTAAATTTGTGGGACCAGATTCTAAAGCTACTATAAAATGCACTTTCTTTAAAAAAGAAAGTGTTGTTATCAATTATGTGGAATCTTCCTGGATGGATTTTTTTTTGTAATATAATCTTAGAGTTTCAATTTTATAGCCCCAGATGATTTAGGTTTCTCTGTGAGTGAAAAGGAAGAGGAAACTTTGTTTATATAGTCATAATCTGTCTCTCTAAACCTTTCTCCTCACTTCTTAAGTTTTATATATCTTAAAAAACAAAAAATATGCAAAAGCATAAAATATCCATTGTGTTACTTTATTGATTCATCAGGTACAGGATTATTCTCTAAGAATAAGGATTGGGGAAAGTATTGTTCCCTATGTGCATAAACAGAAAGCAACAGAATAAACCCATGCTTGCATTAAAAAAAGAAAAAGAAAGAAAAATGTGTATTTCCTGTGTTTCTATAGTGCAGTGATTTTCTATTCAGTTGAATTTGTTCTTTAGAAGGAAGTTGTTAAATAAGCCAGACACAGAAAGAGAAATACCGCATGTCCTCACTCATAACTGGGTGCTAAGAAAGAAGGAAAGAAAGATAGAAAGAAAGAGAAACAGAAGGGGGAAAAAAAAGACCATAATAATACGTTGAACTTTCAGAAGGAGAGAATAAACCTAAGGATACTAGAGATGGGAGAAAGGGAGGAGGATTGGTGCGGTAAGGGGCATAAAGAATAATTATGATTTAATAATGAAGATGCTAATAATAATAATAATAATAAAGTAGTTGTTAATATCCTTATTTTCTTTCCAAACAATTCTACAACAAAGAGAAGTTCCTATGTGCTGACAATGCTGTTAGTATAAATAAACTTTAAAAAGTAATCAATATTCAAGATCATCAGCCCAAATCTCACCCCTCCTTTTCCCCTGCTTTCCTCTCTCCTTCTATATTTAGTGCCTACTCTGGGTAGCACACCGTTGCCCTTTGGTGTGACTCTTATTGTCTAGGATGGGGAAATTCCAAAGGAGCCCTTCAATGGAAGGCAAGCATGAACATAAGTAACGCAGTGCATATTTAACTACATCAAAAGTCTTGCTAGATCTGGTTTTTTTAACCTTAATATTTTTATGCTTTTGTATGTTTTCTCCCAGCTCCCAGATGAATGTAAAAAATAGATTTAATGCACCTTACCCATCTTTCTTAGTTGTAGGTTTTAATCCAAGAACTCTAGAATTTTGCTGTTTCTTTACACAAGTGGATTTTGGGTTAAAACTCAAGATAGCAAGTTCAGAAATTGGTCTGAAGTTTTCATTTTATTTCAAACTGAACTCATGTTACTCCTGTTGAAAATTGTACTGACAGGGCTATACATATAATTTATGATATTTCCTATCCTGATGTTTAGCTGAATTAGAAACATTTGTGAACAAGTCCTTCTGCAGCCAGTTAAGAGACATTTTTTTCTGCTGGAGAAGGCGGGGGGCAGGGTGCCGTGGTCAGAGGCAGAGAGGAGAGAACTCAGAATACCTTTTTCTTCAATGACTGTTGATCAAGTAATTGACCGTAAACTGTTTACAACCGTGACCCTTGTTGCAACCACAGAGAAGGTGTTTATAGATAGACATTAAGCTCTTTCTAAGTTGTTCACTAAGTGTGCTGTTTACAGAGCAAACTTCCCCAAACATCTTATTTTTCTCTGAAACATTCCATAAAGTGGATAACAAGATTGTTCAGACAGCATTGAGAAGGAGGTGGAGTAGAGTGAAGTTTTGGAGAACCTGACATTTTTAATAGTAATTCCATTTTTATATTTCAGATCATGGAAAAGAGAAACCTCTACATAGGGTCTGTTCAAAGCATTAAAAAAAAAAAAAGATGAAAACAGCAATTGATGAAGAGGCTCTTGTATTGACTTGTTAAATTGCTTAAAGGGAAAAGAGATGTTGACCACACTGGTTCTTACGCAGGATTGAAAAAACTTACTGTGAAGGGAAATGCTAGGACTGCATGAGAGAAAATAGATTCGAAACTACATTTTCAGAAGATTAAAATGAGTTACCACCACTTCAATTAGAGTTTTGCCAAAGAAAACACCAAGAGATTTGTTTTTTAAGTTCATGTAAGTTGTTTGTCAAATAAAAGAAAGATTATAATTATTTCTTAAAAGAGTACATTTTTGGAAGTTGGGCCTGTGGCCTAATGAGCGAGGCTCTGGGAGAGACGTGCTGCACACAGGAAGCCCTGCTCTGCTCACAGGCCTGTGGCTCCCCAGGTGCACCGTGGGGCCGACCTCGTGAGGTGTGAATACTGATGCCCACCGATCAGGCATTGCATGAGGTCCCATGTATGTCTGCACTCTGCTGCCTGCAGAAGAGAGGCTGCAGCCTCACGTTCCCTCTGGTAAGGCTCAAAGGCATGAACAGGGTGAAAAGAAAAGCAGTTAGGAAGCTTCTGCAACACTTAGTTGTGAGAGGAAGAGAATGAACTCTCAGAGCGTGGCATGGGATGGATGACTAGGAGAGCATCTGGGAAGGAAAATTTGGCAGGCCTAGAGTCTGGTCTGGGAGAAAACCCAGGTGACACTGTTTCAAGCTAGAGTGAGCAAGAGCGGTAGGAGAGTCGAAGGGCTTAGCTAGCATAAAAGACTTTGTCTTTACTCTTTGCCTCCTTTTTTGTTGTCTGGAATGTAAGGGTGATGCCCAGTGCTGGGATTAGCTGTCTAACAGTCCAGAGGATGAAAGCCACATGCTGAACTGGCGGAGGGATGGAGCCTAGCCCTCGATGACATCCTCAAGCATCTGCTCCAGCCCTGGGCTTCTTTTCAGGCAAGCAAAGCAAACCCCTCTTGGACTAAGCTAGTGTCACTGGGTTTCTGCTCCAAGGGGCCAAATCCTAATTGACAGGGCCTTGAAGGAAAGGATCTAGGAAAGCAGAGGGGAGAGGGGAAGGCCGTTCATGGGAGGCACAGGGTAACTCAGACACACAAGTGGGAATGCATGTGGCATATCTGGGGCACAAGGAGTAGAACAGTCTGAAGGGTCATTTATTCTGGCTGGAAAGTGTCTGGTGAAGAGAGGGGAAATACCAGGCAAGGATCAAACTGACTGACTATTTAAGTGCTACCTTTTAAAATTCTGGGAAGACCAAATTCTGAAGACCAACCATTCTGTTTAGTGCTAATTGGGTTGATCAGGCTTTCAGTGATGATAGTTTTGTTATGGGAAAAATGATTTAACTATCAATTATTAGAACTTGTCAAGTAAGCTTTCATAATCAGGATTCCACTATCTTATCCAACAACCGGCTGATGGGCTTATGGGGGCTGGGATAGCAGATGTTGTATCACTGATCGCTGTATGTGATATAGATTGTTTCTATACAATAGAAAGTAGAAACCTAGTGATAGTTCTGTTTGAATTTTTCTCTCTACTGAGTTAAGCTTTTTAAAAAATTTTTTAAGCTTTATCACTTAGTTGGAATTATTGAAGCAGAGGTTTGGCAAATCCTCCAAGGAGCTTCAAGAGGAGTCCTTCATCTTTCTAGTGGTTCTTGGTCTTTAGCAGGCATCAGATTCACCAGGGGAGCTTGTTAAATGCAGATTCGTGGGCCTGACGCTCAGAGGTTCTGGTACAGCAGGTTTGGGCTTGTTGTCAAGAATCTTCATTTTTAACAAGCACCCCTGGCAATTCTGTTGCAGGTGGTTTTCTGAGTATCATTAGAGAAGCACTGATTTATAGTCTGTTCCCCTTCCTTATTGCCTTTCCTGCCCTGTGCTCATGTTCCGGTGCTTTCCAGAAAAAAGGGCATTTCTGAAAGTGAGGGCCTCACTTAATTTCCCATGTCTTTCTGCTAGTAGCTGGAAGGTTTCACCAAAGCCCACACTGTTTTTCAGACTCCTCTTGTCACTTTTAAAATTTTTTTGTTTTTTGAATTCCAAAGGAATATTTGTTCATTATCTAGAAAACTTGTAAAGATTCAGAAAGTGAGAAATAAGAAACTACAGATAATCTCCATTCTTCTATCTAGACAGAACCATCGTTAATGTTCTGATGTATTTTCTTTTCTTTTTCTCTCTCTTTACATAAATGTTGGGATCCTTCATGTTTCATCTTCTCAGATGTATTGGTGTTGGTCCTGGTTGCCAACATGTAGGTGAAGGTATTCTGCTTTCTTCTGGAATCTCCTGTTCATCATCACCTTATAAACCTCTTTTGAATATTTGTGCAGTGTTTTTGTTTTATAAAGAAAAATGCATTTAATAAATGAATAAGGTCTCAGTTTAAAATAAGCAGCATAATATTCATTTCAGGGAAGACTCAGAAGTTATTTATGTTTATTAGTTTTGATGATTTTTAGTTATAAACAACTCTCCCTGTGTCATTTGCAGCTAAAGCCTTACCTCTTATTGTGGAATAGGAGGACACCCAAGGCATCAGACCAGTGTGTCTCTATGCATTGTCACAGTGGTGGTGGTGGTACAGTGAGAGCCCACCCAGTTATTCAGCTCTTTGAACCAGCCAGAAGTCTTAGAAACAACAGAAACTGATCCTAGCTAATGTAAAATGGGAAGTTTACGGGCTGGATATAGGTAGCTCATAGAACTGAAGGAAAAGTGGAAGAAGTGAGCCTCAGTGAAGATCAAAGGACATCTCAGAAGATGTAGGTTGCAGGTGCTAAAGGGTGTTCTCTTCTGGGAACTGGTCCCAGAATGAATCTGCACCAGCGATTTTCTGTTACTGAGCCTGTCCTCTAATAGAACACACATTTATCCTCTCATTTATTCATTTATCAACATTTATTGAGTACAAGACACTCTTTTAGGTTCTGGGGTTACAACAGTGAACAGAGCAGGCAACAATTTCTGGCATCGTGGAGATTACATTTTAATTAGGAGAGACTGGCAACAAACTAACAAACAAAAATGAGTAAAATTTTCATATACAGTATGTGAGGTGGTGATATGTGTAATGGAGAATACATAAAGGAGGAGCAGGAGTGATGCAATGGAATGGCCAGAAAAGGCCTGGCTTGGAAGGTGATGTTTGAGGCAAGACCTAGAGGAGATTCATATGGATGTTGCAAAATGAGCTTTCCTGGCAGAGGGGGCAGTGTTGGCTTATGTTTTAAAAGGATCGCTCTGGCTGTTCCGCTGAGACTACACTGAGGGGGCCTAAAGCAGAATCAAGGTCACCAGTGAGAAAGCTTCTGCAATCATCCAGGTGGGAAACGATTTGGGCTTGGGCCAGAGTGATCTCAGTGGAGGTGATAAGTGATTAGTCTGGATCTCTTTTGAGGGAAGAGCTGTCAAGTTTGATGGTGGTTAGGATGAAGGGTGTGAGAGAAAGAGACGAATCAATAATGGCTCCCAGGTTTTTGGGGCTGAGCAATTTTTAAGATGGAAAAGGCTTCAGGAAAGAGCAAGTGTGGGGGATTGAGAGCTTGGTTTGGACAAATTACGGGTGAGACCAGATGGGTGTATTAGGAGTGGGCAGCTGGACATGCAAGGCAACCTGGGTTCATGGGAGAGGTCTGGGCTGGAGATATCAATTGGGGGACATCAGTAGATGAATGTCATTTAAAGCCATGAGGCTGGTTGAGATAAACTTGCGAGTGAGTGTAGAAATATGAGGGGAGGAATTAGAAAAGGGGACTGAAAGGGAGTGACCTAATTGGTTAGATCGACTTGTATCTTGTGGCAATGGGAGTGGGAGCCCCAGGCTTGACAGTCCCACCAAGACTGCAGGCAGTGGTGGAGGTGGTTCCTCAAAGTCATTATCAAAAGGCATGGACCTTGTGCAGGCATCAACAACATGTAGCCGCCATATTCTTCTTTCCAGAATTAATTAGATTTGCGTTTAGCTCTTTTCACAAAAGTATGCAACAGAAGTAAGCTGCAGGTCAGGTACCGAGGCACAGTAATCTGGATGATGTAAAGGTACTGGATCCTTGCATAAATCTCTACTGTTCCCACTCTTTACAATAGCCAAGAGTTGGAACCAGCCCAAATGTCCATCATCAGATGAGTGGATACGGAAAATGTGGTACATCTACACAATGGAATACTACTCAGCTATAAAAACGAATGAAATACTGCCATTTGCAACAACATGGATGGACCTTGAGAGAATTATATTAAGTGAAACAAGTCAGGCACAGAAAGAGAAATACCACATGTTCTCACTTATTGGTGGGAGCTAAAAATTAATATATAAATTCACACACACACACACACACACACACACACACACACACACAAAAAAAAAAAAAAAAAAAAAAAACAAAAAACCGGGGGTGGGGGGGAAGAAGATATAACAACCACAATTACTTGAAGTTGATATGACAAGCAAACAGAGGGGACATTGGTGGGGGGGAGGGGGGAGGGAGGAGGGAGGGAGGTTTTGGTGATGGGCAACAATAATCAGCCACAATGTATATCGACAAAATTAAAAAAAAAAAAAATCTCTGCTGTTCCATTTCTTAATAAAAATAAACTCAAGAATCCCCACTGTCCTTTGAACTCTTGAAACTCTTGAACTCCAAGGGTATAGTTGCCAAATTGGATATGAGATCGTAAACTTGTAAGGCAAGGATTGTGTCTTATTTCTCATGGCGTCCCTAACATCAAACATAGAGCTTGACATAGGTTAGGTGCTTTCAAAATAAATCAAAGCAAAGCACGAATCATTTGGGACAGCTGACACCCTTTATTTTCTTCCTGTTATTGGGTAGTGTATTTATCAGAACTCTTATTTTCAAGATAGAAACCTGAATAAAACTGTCTTAGGCAAGAAAGGAAATTTTTGGTTCTCATAAGTAAAATGTTATATGACTTCAGGCATGGCTGGATCCAGGTGTCAAGCAATGTATTCAAGTCTGTCTCTTACTTTTGACAATGCTTCCTTCTTTTTTGTTCTTGTTTTTTAAATTAAAAAAAAATTTTTTTTTGTCTTTTACAGTGCTTCCTTCTTTAAGGGCACCATTCTCACACAAGATATCCCCCCTCAATCCCCATGTTGGCAATATGTCCACCAGCAGATGCAAGTTTACATTTTCCCAGCTCAGCAAACCTAGTCGAAAGGAAACATCTTTTTCCGAATAGTCTGAAAATGCTCTCAGGCATGGGCCACATGTTTATCCCTGAGTCAGTCACTATGGCCAGCATGATGGAGTCTTCTCACTGGCTAGGCCTGCTTAAGAGTTCATCTTGAGTGCCAGGACCATGGGGTGGATGGGCTCCACCCAAATTGCATCAACTAAGATGTGATCCCCCAGGAAAACCTGAGCTGGTAATGACACAAGACAAAGGAGTGGATACTGAGCAGGCAGAAGCCACAGATGGCCACTACAGGTATGAAGTATATCATAGGAGCACGTGGGAGAAGCAGTCAAATTCTTTGACCTTTCTGTGGTGTCCATTTACACAGAAACTGCTGCATCTGGTTGTGTTTGGTCTGACCACGGTTTGGAGTGAGTTGACAAATCACAAGCAGTTGTGCTTGAACTTTGTAAACTATAGAACCACTCGGCTAATGCTGACAATCTGTTTCCCTTCTTGCTCTGCACCTCAGGCCTGGGACAACAGCTCCGGCACTGCTTTGCCCCTCTGAAGGCTCACAAGGCTGAGGCAGGCTGGAGCTCTGCCCAGAGGACACTGTTAAATGCAGAGATGAAGTTATCACTGGCTTGGCAAATTCTTCTCTGGCTGTTTTGTGATAATACCATCTGCCAAGGAAATGAAGCAAGGCGTGGAACTTCAGAACAAAGATGCCTCTTGGTGGAACACCCGCAGACCTTGGAAAAAAGAACTTCGATATCCCGAGGGGAAAGTCGCTGTAATTTTGAAGGTGTTTCACTCAGGAAAGGAGCCTGTGATTTGTGAAGCAAGACTAATCTGCTCGTGGGAAGCTGCAGCATGAAATGAGACAAGGTGTGATACCCTGTCAGGTTCCAAAGAGAGATGATTTAGGGGGAGATAGCAGCTTGAAAACGTGAGGATGGGTGTTACTAACTTAATCCATATGATGCCTTGAAAACAAAAAGTATATTAGGGGCGAAAGGCATGAAACAGACATTATTCATTGTCTCCAGGTGAGATTTCTCCTGCAAGTTTACAAGCAAGTGTTGGCATGCTGTGCGCAGACATTTGTACAATAGATTAGAGTACCCAGATCGCCACAGATGAAAAGTAGGGGGAGACACCTTTGACTCTTTCCCTTCCCCCATCTAATTTATCTATCTCATTTATTCCAGACAAGGGCTCCTTTACTTTGTGAAAATTAGAGACATCTGTAGTTATACAACCCAAGTCGAGGACAATCAAAGCTCACGCAGCCAGGTGTGAATAGATTGCTTGCAGGGTCAGGAAGGTGACTCTTCTGCTCCTCCCCCTCCCATGGGCACCATCCGCAGTCATCAGGAGGTACTTGCCAGGAGTGGGTGGAGAAGGAGGGAAGAAGGATCCGTGTTCTGGTGAGAGAAGCAGATGCCGGTTGGACCAGGATGATTCATACAACTGGCATGTGCTTCCAATTCCGTAAGACAGTTCCGCAGGCCCTCCTGCTGATCTTGGGGCTCAGATTGATACTGCAAGTGGGGAGCACAGGCCTGTGAATTGCTCCAACTGCGACAACTCACTTTCCCTAGGATGTTCATGTGCATCCCCTGGACTGGGGAAAGACCTTCCAAATGCAGGGGACAGATTCTCAGGATGGTCTATTGCCCCTGGGAGGATGGGACTGCAAGAAGTCTCTATTTAGAGAGAAATGAGGATGGGGTCCTATGGTGACTCCCATACTATTTTTGTTTTGAATTTGAAATTTTATTTGTTTTTAATTAACTTAAATTTAAAATCTGACATACGAGTCAATCATTGGAGAATTTTAAATTACATTTGGAATATCCTGGTGTGTAAACCTACTCCTTTTTAAATAGACTTTAATTTTTAGAGCAGTTTTAGGTTCACATCCAAATCAAAGGTAAGGTGCAGAGATTTCCCATATACTCCCCCCACGCATGCTTAGCCTCCCCCATTATCAACATCCTCTTTCAGAGTGGTCCATTTGTCACAACTGATGAACCTGCATTACATCATAATCACCCAAAGTCTATCATTTACGTTAGGGTTCGCTTTTGGTGCTGTACTTTCTCTAAGTTTTGGCAGATGTATACTAATATCCAACACTATAGTATCATACAGGACAGTGTCACTGCCCTAAAAATCCTCTGTGCCCTATCTATCCCTCCCTTCCTCCCCTATAACTCCTGACAACCACTGATAGTTTTATTTTCTCCATAGTTTTGCCTTTTCTGGAATGTCATATTGGAATAATATGTAGCATTTTCAGATTGGCTTTGTTTCACTTAGCGATATGCGTTTAAGTTTCCTCCATGCCTTTCTATAACTTGATAGCTAAATTTGTTTAGTACTGAATTTTATTCCATTGTCTGCATGTACCATTCCCATATAGTTTTGAAATACACGGTTTTTCCTTGGGACAAGAGATGTCACAAATAGTGAGGCAGGTCTGGAGGACTGTGTGAGCCATGAGCATGTAGGAACTTTTATCTGCTTGCTGATGTGTTCCAGTGATTTAGGGAGCACGGAAAACCCCCCTTTTTTTTGTCTTTTCCACTCTGATTTTGACTGGACTTCTTTGCTACCCACTATGGGAGCAGAGATATCAAACAGTAAGAAAAGGGAAAGAGCCTGGAATTTGTAATCCAGGAGGATCTGTGTTTGGGTCTCGGCTCTGCCAATAATGAATTGTGGGGTCTTGGGGAAAACCATTTTACCTCTGCTTCTGAGCTGTGTTTCTCCATCTGTAAAAGGGAGACAGGAATTTCAGCTCAAAGGAAACTTGTGAGATTAAATAGTGCATGTGATACTGTTTCATAAATCATATTACACATTTCCAAATGTTCATTTAATAATTGTTCCAAATGAAGTGACTGAGTCCCTGGTATTCTCGTTCTTGGCTTCCTTCCATGCTGTTCCCCAGCTATCATAGTGATGGGGAACTTCAGGGACACTTATTATATTTCCAAACACTGAAGGACAGTTTTTGCTCAGCATGATCAATTTCAGGGGCCATACCTCCTCTCCACTTTAAACTTATGACTGAATCTTCCCTCAACATCATAAACCCCTATCAACCCTCAAAGTCACATGCCTAACACTGGAGGTCTCACAGGCTGACCTGAATAAGGGGCTACCCTCAAGTCAACCACACAACCCGAAATTCAATCTGAACTGCCCCAAACACAAAATTCCCAGTTAATTAGTCCACAGTTGGTTTCTAGATCATGCCGCTAGTTAAGCTGTTTTCCCTTGAGTCCTTCTGGACGCAAAACAACTTTTGGGTGAATTTGAGGAAGCTGTTGCTTGCTTATAGGGACCCTCAAGTATGCAGACCTTCCACATTTCTCTAGTTAAGCCATTAGCAGTGGAGGTTCAACCATGTCATTGGTGCTTGGAGGTCTGATGTGCCCATTACCCAACCCTGACAGAGGTCATTGTTGCCTGGGGAACATACTGGTATTTCTCTCAAGCTGTTCCACTGAGAATGCAATGCAGAAAGTCAATCCCAAGATGAAGGACACCTCTCAGATCACTGCCACGGAGTTGGGTGGCTTATTTTGAAACTCTCTGACACTCGCATGAGTGTAGATTTGGATGTTCCAACATGAGGTGAGCCCCTCGAGGCCAGGGGCTGTGTGTCTTATATCACTTTTGTGTCTCACACCTTGTAGAGCACTGGCTGGAAGAACCTGACCTGGAGAGTCATGAAAATGGGCCCCAGGTCTCAAGAAAAGTGGGGAGGACTGTTCCCTAGATATTTAGCAGTGGAGAAGAGGTGACCATTTAGGCAGAACATGTGTACTTCAAGACCATCAAGCCAGGGTCAAGACAGGGATGCCAGTGCTGGATCTGAAATTTTGCAGTGGATTTGGGGAAGAAAAGAAGCCCATGAAGAAGAGAAATTTGAAGGTTAATAGTTTCAAGTGTCTGGAAAAATGAGTTTCTTAGCATTTGCTCCAAGTCCTTTTTTGGAAGTGAAAGTGGGTATAAATGGTGAAAGAGTAAATATTTTGAGAAAAAATTGAAGACTCTCACAAGAAGGCATTTCCAAACTATACTCATAAAAAACTGGTTCTTTGAGTTATAGATGCATGTTCCAAGGAACAGAGTATGTGGTCAAATATAACAGATTAAACCAAATTAATATATTGTGGCATAATTAGTATGCTAATGCACATCGTAAATTTTTAAGAGGGTTTCTATAGTGTGTATCATTTCTCAAAATTATTTAGTCATAGACCTCTGTGCAGAACACTTACTATCAACTCTTTCAAGGACTATGGTTCAGGAAGTGTTGGTAAGGCAAGGTTGGCCACGTGAGAATTCCTAAAAAGGATACATTTTAGAATATTCTTCCAATTTCAGCTTCATTTTTGAGTCCTTACTAAGTGCGAGGCACTGCTCTAAGCACATAACATACACTATTTCATTTTTTCTTCAAAATAACCCAATTAGGTAATTATACTTCTTATCCTTATTTTAAAGATGAGGAAATTAAGGTCCAAAGACGTGAAATAACTAGAAACAACTGAGTTGGTACTTACTCCCAGTCATTATGACTCAGAGTCCATGCTGTTAATCACTATGATCTGCAGTCATAGCAAAAACAGAACAAAATAAAGCAAAATCCTGAACACTTTATTCTATACTATGATTTTTTTTCAGGGGCTGCAAACCAGTTGTTGTGGTTTGCCTGGCACAATATTTTAAAATAACTGGGGTTTGAATACCTTTGAGAAATATATGAACTTATTACTTCTATACTAGACTTTCTACTGTGTCATTTTATTCCCAATCTGATATAGACAGTTACCTGCCTGCTCCCTGTAGGTATCTATGTTTTCTATTCTTGATACAGCTCACTGTGGCTGGTGTTGAAAATAAGGAAGTGTGGCTTGTGGATGTTGAAACTAAATGACTATCATGTTCTTGGGAGGCAAGAGAAAGCTGGAACTTCCTCAATATCAGCAAATGAAGCAGCAAGGAAAGTGGTAGGGACTCTAGTGGACCATGTCACTGTAGATTCTACTCAATGTGGGAATCCTTTCTAAAGCATTCCTGACATAGACATTTAATGTATGCTTCTGTACTTTCAATGACAGAGAAATTGCTACTTATATATGCTTAATATGCATGTTAAATAGGAACCCTTAGCACCCCTCCCCTAAAACTTCCACTTAGTTGTTATGCCCCATGGATGAACACAGTCTTTGCTGAAATGTACCTTCTACTGGATAAGTACCTGAATATACGGACTCCTTCAGTGGTTTTTTTCACTTGTTATCACATCTATACACCCTTCATGGTTTTGTCTCACTCCTGCGGGTGATCAGTAGCTTGACCATGTGGTGAACAGAATTTGTATAGAGCATTAGGGTGCGCCCAGGTCAGTGTAGGCTGCTTTGGGGCCTATATTCATCTGGTCACCATGTGTCTCGTAATACAGGCCCAGATTGCCTTGGCGTGGCTTTTCACATCGTTATGTGCCTCAATTTGGTCACTTGAGTTTATGGTCAACTAATGGCCAAGATCTGTTCTGTACAAGGTCAGACCAAGCCATGCCTCTTGATTAAGTAAAATTATCTTGACTTTTTCATAGTTAATTTAGAAATGGATATATCAACTGAGCCCTGTATAAGGGGTTCTCTGTGATATGTAAATGTAAGTGAAGTTTGTGTAATCAAGAGAAAACAGTATTATTGGTCATTGCATTAGTGTGTATTGAGAAAGAAAAGACATCCAGTTTGGACACAAAGACCAAGATTTAGAAAGCAGTTAGTGAAGATCATGAAGTTATGAAAATGGTAAATTGTGTTCAGTAGACTAAGGTGCTGATCAGAGAAAAGTTAGGGCAACAATGGTGGGAGAAATGAAAGAAGTTTTCACAGAGGCAGTGGGACACACCTGGTGCTTGAACAGTGGTTGAATAGTGGTTTGGCGTGGACTGGTGCAAATTGTTGGGGTGGGTTTTGTTGATGAGATGATAGGTCTGAATAAAAGCACAGGGGAGAGAATGCCCCCTTCGCTGGCATGGTGGAGGTGGTCTCATTTGGTAGGGCAAAGGGTGTCTTTGAGGAGTAGTGAAGGTTAGGGCGGGGCTAGTTATAGGGGGCCTTGCTATCCAGACAAAGGAATTTAGCCATGAGATTGTAGGCCTAGGGGAAGGTATGAAAGACAGAATGCTGTTGAAGGAAGTCTAGTCTGGAAGTGGTATTCAGGAGAGATTAGAGGGTTAGGGGCTGCAGGCAGGGAGCGCTGCTCCAAGGTAGTTGGAAGTAATAATCGACAGCTTTGGAGAACCATTTTGAAGGAGGAAAGACAGGATTTATTTGACTTCATGGAGGTGACAAAGAAAGGTTGGATAAGCATGATTTTGTCATTTCACACCTGGTTGATATGGCTAATGGTGGTTCCATGGTCAGAGTTGAAGAAGGAAATAGTTTAGATGAAAGCGGATGGAGTGGATATGGGGGCAGCATTCAAATGACATAGTCTGGTAAACCATTTGGAGATGGGACCTAGGCAAACTGCCCATGGGAAGGAAGAGTGTCAACATGAGAATAGCTTGTGCATGTGCTCATCTTCTTTCTAATGCATGCCCTGGTGTTTGGCTCTGCATGAGCAGCAGGTGTGTACCTAGAGCAGAGGTTAAGAGCAGGTGCTTCAGAGTAAGACAGACGTAGGTTCAAACCCCAGCTCTCCCACTTACTAGCTGTGTGAGCTGGGTAATCAATGTAACGTCTCTGAGCCTAAGGCCAGTCTTATGTAAAATGAGGAATGTAATACTAGCTTCACAAAGATATTAGGGGGATTCAATAACATTGTGTGCAGTTTCATTTACAAGGCATGTAGTACTCCCCACATCACTGATGCTGTTGTTATTGTTGTTATCACTGATGCCTGGCTGCCTATAGCGACTGCCGTCTCCACATCAGTGGGTTTGGGACTCTCAGGACACACTGCTTAGGACTGAAGTTGTTCTGAGTATGGGAGAATCACGGGTAAACTTTTCATCACTGTGGAGCTGCTGAGCAGAGATAAAAGCATTCACCCCTTCCTGAGAGCCTGATTGGAGAAAGATACCTTCTCACCAGGGGTGGAGAGTGTTTTCTTTAAGCAGCCCCCAGACCCTGCCAACCTCCTTCATCCCCACGAATGGTCCAGCTTTGTACAGTTGCCATAAGATAGGTATAGTCCTTTCCAAATCCTTGCCAGCTGTCCCCTCCCCCAGCAACTGACTCTGAGCTCTGACAGTGATGAACTTGGAATGACCATGGACAGTGGCCAAAACTTACAGCATTAGGACATTCCCAGAATACTCCAGGTCCTGCACAAACACGGGCTTTAAATAGCCCTCCTGTGCCAGGGGCTCAGGATGCATTTCAGGAGCTTATAGGTCACTTGACATTGGCCACAAGACTACAATGGAAATAATAGCCCGGCTATCTCATGTGCTGCCATGTCAGCAAATGCTGCATGTGAATAAGGCCTGGTTGGGTAAGTCTGTGCATAGTAACATAAGTGAGGGCAACCAAGCTGTTCCAATGCAGCAGACTCTAGGAAACATGAATGGGGACTCTTGGTAGCATCTGGAGGAGCCAGAGTCCTTAGCCCAGGGATTTGGAAGCTGTTTGCACTTAGAGAGATAACTTTTGTTTCCCTAGAGAAGTAAGAAGTGTCAAGTCTGATGTTGGAACACCGCAGTACTGTGAGAAAGGCTTCCTTTGTATGTCAATTTTCATGCCAACTTCTTGGGGAACAACATTACCTGGTCCCTCCCCTTCCTGGCCCTGGACCATGTGTACAACTCTTCAACCGAAAAACAAAGCAACTGCACTTCACTCCTCTGGACAAATGACTCAGGCCACAAAGGCGCTGGGCTCTGTGTTAGCACCCATCAAATCCTCACTGCTGCCATGACCCTGACATTCCCATCTGGCACCTAAAAAATGCAGTGGTCCCTTTGTGTGGTTAATTTGATTGTGGGTACCATTTTGAAAGACAGATTTGCATAGGTAGGCATCTTGTAAAATATTTTTCTCAAAGCATTTATCAAGGGGAAATGTGCAAGCTTAAAGGTGGAAGGAAGCTGGGGGAGGGTGCAGAAAAGGAGGTGAGAATCAGAGAGCAGAACATATGCTTTTCAGCTGCCCTGGCTGGCCCTGGAGCAGCCCCACTCCTGTGGGAGGGGAGGCTCTGCAGGTTGCAGTGCGGATCAGAGAGATTTATGCCCAGCACACCGAATACATATCCACGACTCTCCACGGCACAATTTTGAAAAGGTGATTATGGGTCTGACATGAAGGAATATTTTATATGAAATTGCTGAAATATTTCTGGGCACTAAGCAATAATCACCTCAATGCTTTAGAAAGTGTTCCAATTTGTTTCCCATCAGCTTCTTGGCAGTTGGGATTTGCATGCCATTTAGTATCCAGTCCTGGGCATCCTGCATGCCACCACGCTGAGCACAGGGGCTCCCCTGAAGAAAAATGCACTGCAGCTTGAGGATAAGTCTTGGTAGCTTTAAAAACGTGCAGAGACTTAGAATCTGTAATTCCACTTCTTGGAATATTTCAAAGAAAAATATCAGACAAACGATGCTCATTGAAAAGATGCATGTTCAAAGATGTTTATCCCACTGTGATATTTTTTCTATGTGTCCTTCTAGAACATGAAACCACGCAAATATATGGGTATACACATTTTAACAAAGATAAGTTGGAAACAACCTGAATGTGCTCAAATAGGGAGTTTCATGTTTTAAAAAGTGCTATAGAATATTATGTATTACTAAGTCAGAAAAATAAATTGTAGTATGGGATATCTATATATCTGCTATATATACACATACATATATCTGTCCCTATATATCTCTATACATGCTGTGATCCCATTTTTAGTTAATGCATTTATATACATGTGTGTAGGCGAATGAATTCTAGAAGGACATATGCAGACATGCATAGATGGTTATCTCTGGGTGGTGAGAATATGGGTTACTTTAAAACATCAGCCTGCTTGTATTTACTGTAATAAACACAGATGACTTGCATAGAAGAGGAGTGTGTGTGCTGTCTTAGTGAAGAACTCCCTTGCCTCCTTTGGTCTTTGGCCCATCTCGGCTTCTGCCCTGGACTAGGATCTTGTGCTCATATGACCTTCATGGAATGTCCAGCAGAACCAGCTCTGTTGTTGTCCGGTGGTGTCTGGTGTGCAGCCTCTTGCACTGAATGGAGGCTTAGGCTGAAAGTAGGCTTAGGCTTCAAAGAAGATGACAGGCAGCCCCTCTTAAGTTCTGGTTGATGCCAAGGAGAGGAGCTATTGGTAATTGACACCTTTTATCTGCTGAGCTTCAGCCTCCGTATCAGACTTGTGGGGAGAACGTGGACCACTTTACCATTGCTGCGAATGATTGTGTGTCTGGCCTGCAGCAAAGTGTCTGTGTACCAAGAGGCTGCTGTCTTTTCTGTTGGTCTCTTGCTTTTCTTATTAAAATTATATTATTCATTTAGTTGCTGATTTCTGAATCTGAGTCAAGGAATGAGAAGCCTGTTGTAGTCTGGCATTTATATTTTGTAATTTGTTATCCTACCCAACAGGTTGGCCTGAAATTTTTGGTGTGAAGATTCAAATATTGAACCGTCTCTATTGCAGTATAGTGACTATTGGAAGTTCCCATCTTGATTTCTTCCTACTGTGTTCTTCTCTCTTAAGGTGGAGTGGGAAGGGCTCAGTTTGTAATATACCTGGCTGCCAAAGTGGCCCTAATTTTGAGTGGTCCTTTCACATTCAACACTACTACCCTAGGTAGTAGAAGTTTGAGCAGAAGGAAATGCTCTAAGACTGTTCCCAAAGCAAAAAGTAACTCCCCTCTCTTAAACTGTTTTTCCTTCTTATCATATGCCACCTTGGAGATGAATCAATTTAGCTATGTCTAAGCAAAGAACCCAATGCTTGTCTTGTGCAAAGGAAAAATGATGTGTCAAGTATCAGATCTCAGTTTCTGTGCCACTAGGCAATGAAGCTATGAGTGTCTATAACATCCACAGTAAAATTTAAATTGGGATTTCTTTTGGTGTTGCTGGCATTGCATGGGTGATATGTGCTTCTGGAAGCAGACATTTGGGTAGTTCTCAACTTTTTGCACTTTCAGGAATGCACTGAAGATCCTTGGAAAGGTTGTAGAAGGGGAAATGACATTTGCTGGGGACTGTCCATTGGCTAGGTGCTTTAAATCTATTCATAACTCCAGCACATAAAATCATTGCAGAGTTAACATTTCAACTTGGCATTCTGATTCTGAAGTTCACCTTGGGCTGAAATAACATGGAAAGCAAAGTGTTATTACCTTTCCCAGAGCTAATAGTTTAATTTTCTTAGTCTATTTCCCCCCCCAAAAGTTGGAATCTTCCTTTTCTCTTGGAATAAAAATAATAGAAAGAGTTTAATCAGACATCAAAGTATTTTAGCTTTGCTTAATCCAGTGAATATTTAAAATTACTGGATAGAGTCCTGGGCTTAAAAAGAGACCTTTTAGTTGAGTCCTGTAATTTTATGGATGAGAAAACTGAGATCAGAAGGATTAAGGGACTTAGAGTCACACCAAGAGTTGCAGATGGGGCCATGGAGCTCTGCGCTGTTCTTTCACTGCTGGATGATGGATCTGAGCACAGTGTTCTGTTTAGTTGTTCATCAGCCACCCTGTTTCCTCACCCTCACCCCAGTTCAGCTGTTTGCTGATGAGAAATGATTCAGGAAGTAAATTTCCCAACCTGGATTCAAGAGAAAGGATAGGAAGAACCATGCTTTCTGCTTTCAGATGGCTTTACAACCATGAATCTGTAAGCTTGTTTCCTACATTTTAGGTTTATATCCACATCAAATTCTCAATTAGTGATGACAAAATGGAAACTCACTACAGAGGGCCCAGGAAAATGTTTGTTGCCCTCCAAATTCTTTGGAAGTTCCCAAGAGAGAAGAGACAGGGGCTACAGAAAAGTGACTCATCTGCCCCCTGAAGGTTTGGCACATGAATCAACAAACACTTGTGTTCAGTGACACCAAAAGTTGTTGATTGACATGAGCCACCTTTTGGCAAAGAGAAGCAAACTCCACAAGAGTCCTAAATTCCATTTCCTTTTCTAGGTTTTGGAGTAGATTTCAAATTAAACTCCATAGGTGACAATGTGACATTGATGTACAGATAGAAATGTATAATGTTAATAACGTATAGAAAAATGTATAGACTTCTTTTTATTTTTTCCTGCCATGAATTTCACTTCTTTTCTGCCTCGAATTAATGTATACATTCTATTTCTTACTGGAGTGTTGTCAAGAGTTCCGCCATCCTGTCCTGCTCATTCTTTCTGGTGTGGAGTTTTTGGATGGTAGATAATGTCAGATATGATTCTCTTGCCTCAGCCTAGTGGCTCACAGACCAAATATCTCTCAGCCCAACACTTATCTCAGGACTGCTTAGATTTGTCACACTGTCTATTGTTTGGAAAAGCTGTGCTGGAAAATGAAAATACTTTACATTTATGTAAAAGGTCCTCTTACACATATCGTTTGGCTCAATCCTCAACTTTTATTCCAGTTGTGTTTCAACACTTGATAGCAGAGAAAACTGAGGATCAGAGAGGCAGTATGACTTTACGCAGGGCACACAGCTCACAGTTAAAGCTGGGACTTAAACTCAGGGCTTGGGCTCCATTTTAAGTGATCTTCCAACCATATCAGAGTTGATGTTTGGTTCTTGTGAGGAAGAAAGACTGGGGCAGCCCTGTTGTTTTACAGAAGTTCAGATTAGACATTGCTGTTAGCTTTCTAGATTGTTCATAGATTTAAAAACACTCAGGCACTGATTAACCAAATCAACTGTGATGAGAGAGTTCAGTAGTCATCATGGTAGTAAGAATGAATAGGATTACTCTTATGGCCCCAATTGTTAGCTGAACTCTTTTTTTACTACTTGCTGCACCATTGTCTTGGGATCAGAGCATAGGCTTGGAGTCTGAAAGACTTGGTTTAAATTCTCAGCTATGCTACCGACTAGTTGGGTGACATTAGGCAAGTTACTCTATATGTCCACCTCAGTTTCTTGAAAAGGAGGAAAATACCTACTTTAAAAGGTTTTTATGGGACAAAATGAGATAATAAATATAAAACACCCAGCATAGAATCTGGCTAAATAATACTAGCTCTTGCTATTACTATTCTAAGGGCGAAACAATGAAATAAATTGTATGAAGTCTGTCAAATAATTTTACAACACTGGAAATCACAGGAATCATCCATCATTGAGCCATCTACACCGCTGGGTGATTTTGTTAACCTGAGGCCTAATCCACGTACTGAATAGAGTATCTTATTAAGAAAGAGAAGTCATCAGGCATTATCTAATAAGTTCTAGCTAGAGTAGAAAGGACTTTTCTTTAGGTTTTCTTGAGGATCCTATGGGATGGGAGTTATGGTGCACATTTTATAGATGAGGAAACTTAGACTTTTAGAAGTTAACTGCCATGTAACATGTAAGCTAGCACAGCAGAGATTTGAACACATATTGGTTTGAAGTTGATATCATTGGGTTTCACTACTGCCACCTGCATGAGTATCTCTGTGATGCTAAAAATAAAAGTCCCAATAATGCTCATGATGTTTAGAAGATTTACCATGGTAGGTATCCAAAAGTCATGAAGTAGATTCTTCATCTGTTTAATAGAATGAGGTTCCACTGAGTTATTAAAAGACAGACCTTTTTGCCAGCATTAGGAATCTTTAAATTGAATTGACAGTGTTGACAATTTAGAAGTCTTTGTTTATGTATGTATATGGTTTTTACAAGTAGGATACAAGTTATGTGTAAGTTATGAGGAAAATTCATAATCTCAATCTCATTTTTGACTATGTTTTACAGTGAATGAAATAGAATGTGGGAAAGATGATTGATATCAAGGAAATTTATTCTAAATTAAATTTTGTACTACATTAGTGATGAATAGCTTTGAAATGACTGTTCTGAGGGTTCTTACTTCCTCGTTTAGTGGTGGCCTCTGCTTACTCATTTTACAAATGGCTTTTCACCCCCACCCCTAGCGGCTTGGATATGTTTTTCCCCCAGCAATTAGCATTATATGCAGACCCTGATTAGTCTTAAGAACATTTTCTTTTTTTTTCTTTTCGTCCTTTTTTGTGACCGCACTCAGCCAGTGAGTGAACCAGCCATCCCTATATAGGATCCGAACCCACGGTGGGAGCGCTACTGTGCTCCCAGTGTGGCACTCTCCCAAGTGCGCCACGGGGTCGGCCCTTAAGAACATTTTAAACATGAGATTCTCTCTCTTGGGAGATGGATTTTTTTTCATTTGTTCTGCATCCTGACATTCTGGTTACATTGTGAGAAACACCTGTATTCTCTGTCAGCGTGACATGAACATTCTCTTTGCAAGGGAGAAAAGGACAGAAAAGAGGGAAAGACATAAGCAGGGAGAAGAAGAGTGAGTCTGAGTGGGAGAGAGCTGGAGAGAGATGGAAAAAAGAAGACGGGGAAGGAGAAAGAGATGGAGAGAGGTATATAGTGAGAGATAGAGCTGGAGTGATGGGAAGAGAATTAGCTGGGGACGATGGAGAGCGAGAAAGGGGGAGAGAGAGATGGGGATCAGAAGGACAGAAGGAAAAAAACCGAGAAGGCAGGACTCCAACTCCTCCTGGGCCCAGCAGGGAGCTGGCAAGAATTTGAAGCCAGGGGGACACATTATCCAGTATCAGGAGTTGAACCTAATTGTAAGCAGACCCTGCCCACCCCCTTCGGATGAGTGATGGACTCTTGGCATGTGACCTGGCTTGGCAATCTCCACCCTCTGTCCAGGCTGCCATAAGGAGATACGTAATGTCTAGAGTGACGGGAAAGTCATGCCTGCAGCTGGTACACATGGAGCTGCCTCATAAAATGACTCACTGCGAATCCTCGCTGAAATCTCCACTATAAAAATGATAATGGAAAAAGCACAAGAAAGGCTAAACGGGCTTGAAAGAAATTTGTTCCAGCTTGTGTAGCTCCCTCCAAATTTTGAAAAAGACCCTATTAGAAAATGCCAGCAAGATAATGTATCTTCTTCCCTACTGGCCATAGCCCTTCCCCTCCCCCACCTCTTTTATGACCCTAGCATGTAAGTGAAAGTGGTGGGGGAAGAGAGGAAGAGTGCTGGAGGAAGATGTAAGAGTTATTTATTAAGCAGGAGGACTGATGTTTGGGACAGGGAGGGCTGGGAGGCTCTTTGAGAAGAAAGGGAGTGGTGTTTTGGAGGGCAAGGAGGCAGGCTCTCAGGGAGCAGGAGAAGCTGTGTTTTGCTTGGCATCTGGGGTAAGATGTTGCCAGAGTGGAGGGGCCTCCCAGAAAGTGAGGTCAGACACTGGACAAGGGAGGCACATGGCAGAGTTAGTCATGCAGACCTCTGCAGCAAGATGAGGAAGTTTTCAAGTCCAAAGAGCATAGAGTTCTAAATGTAAATTTTATTGGCTCCTTCAAAGTCACCCAAGACCATGATGCTTCTGCATATGATCCCAAATAGATCTCAGTTTTGTGGGTACAGAATCTGCCAGAATTTGAGGATATTATTTAATGAAAAGTCCTGTAGCTTCCACCTTCTTATCCTCCCCTACCGCCTTTCCCCCAGCAGAACTGGGACTGCTCTAGGTGCTGGTGTAGAGCTATAGGATGAAAGGGCAGATATGGTGGCAGACTAGACCTTGAGCTGAGCTTGGAAGCTGGTAGTCAGGGTAGAGCTGGGCTTCAATGCAATGGGAAGTGCCCAGAGTGGGGTACATCTACTGTGCTGATGGTGTGTGCAACATGGTTCAGAACCAGAAAGTTCATGAATAGTGTGCACCGGGACAATCGCAGGTCAGAAATAGTCAAGGTAGACAGTGCAGTCATGGGCATCTTGCTAATGTAGTTGGAGTGTGATAGATCCAATGCAGTGTGCTGGAAAGAGCAGAGCCCAGGGTGTATAGCTGGCACCCTGGGTGGGATGCAGAGGCTGGGAATGCCCTGTCCATGGGGAAGGGATGATTTAGGTAAGGAATGAGGAATCTGGCAGGTGGAATGGGGTGGCAAGAAGGACATAGTGCTAGAAATGATTTAGGGAGTTTGCAAAAAACAGAGTCCAGTTTAGATGGTTCAAGAGATGATGAAGAATGGACAACTTGGAAATGCATGGACAGAGTTAACAGAACCAACAAGGGATGGTGAAGTACTTGGGGACTAGCAATAGCTGGGAGCTGTTACCACCTTAGGTCTGAAGGAGCAAGAGGGGAATGACATCTCTGCAGCCCAGTGAGAGGGAAAGCTGTGGGGTAGGGATGCCTGGCCAGCGTTGTGGTCATAGGGGAGCTTAGCCACTGCTAGACAGAGGGCCCAGACCAGGGAGGAAGTGGAGAAAACTACCCTGACCTCTTGTCCTTCCTTCCCTTCCATTTCCTCCTGGTGCCTCCCACTGGTCAAACCCATTCTGAAGACAGCAATGAGGGAATTCATGAGGTCAGTCTCCTGGGGCCCAGAGCAAGGCAGAGAAGGGTGGAAGGGCTGAGGAAACAAAGAGAGGATGGCCAGCTCTATAAAAACCCAGCTTCATGGCAGGTCCTCAGTGCCATGTAATCTATCTATTTGTCGCTAGAACTAGTCAAAGAAGATAGCTACTCAAAACTATGTAGGCTCTCAGGGCTCAGGTTATGATAGGGATGGCTTTAGAGTTGAAGAGCAATGAGAATGTTAAACAGGGAAACTGAGGTACAAACCCTACCCTTTGGAGAGCTCTAGTATGATGAGAGATGGGGGATGGACTGAGGATGTTGTGGTTCAGAAAGAGGTTCACTAGACTCCTTGGCTGTAGGCAATTGACTTAGTTCTTGGTTCCATGCTATGGGGGTGAAGGCATGGCTGCTGATGTCCCTGTAGTCTTCATCCTGATGGGCTTAGAAATTGGGCTGGGTCTGGGGCCCCCCAGAGTTTTAGTTGCTACAGTTGCTGGGAGGTGGGGGGAGAAAGGCTTGCTTGACGCAGGTGGGTGATTTGAGTGGTGATGAACTTGTTAACAGACATGGAATACAGAAGACTTGGAAGAAAGGCTGAGAATGACCAGGAGCCTAGAGAGTCAGTTTTCAGAAGCTGAAAGGGCCATATGGGGCAGAAAATAGGCCAAGGTGACATCCATACCTAGAATAGCCTTAAAAACAAGACGAGCCACCACTCATAACCAGGGCTTTTATTTTCTTTTCGTTATAGTAAGGATGAGTGTCAATGTCATCATCAGTGTCCTCTGGAGGGGAGCAGGAAGGGGTAAAAATTGCTGAGGAGCATGCTAGAGTCAGAAGGAGAAGGGACAGTTTTGCAGAGAGAGATCTTGACCTTCCCTAGTTTTTAGCTTTGCATTTTCTCAAGTTTCCTTAGAAAATGTCTCAACATATCTTCCTTTATTGTGATTTATACGTAAAGGAGGGACCTTTCTACTTCATGTTAGATTAAAAGGCTTGATCTGAACTGGTTTCTCCATGAACTGATGCAACAATTAGTTGACTCTATTATGTCAATATTTATGTACACAGGATAGATTTTTATTGCATTTGTTCATACATAATTCTAAAATGGGATTTTAAAGATGTATAAAATATACCTTAAATTAAACCCCATGATCTCTTTTGTGGATAGTTACAAAGAACATGATGATCAATTATTTTCTATATACCAGAGTGCACATTTTGGCCTTTTGAATCATGGTTGTTTCTGTCTTTAAAGAATCCTGTATTGTTACTTTTTGTTTCTATCTCCTCTGGGTCAGGAGTGGGTGGTCTGTGGGCTGCTGCCTTCTTTGTATGTGTCAATGGTCTCTCCGGTTCCCTCCCTGGACTTGACCCAGGATTTCTTATCACAATAGTCGCCATTATAGGCATGGTGACTACCAGGAAAAGTTTACAGTTATGTATCGATTATGTTTCTAGCTTTAGATAGATAGTTGGAAAACTTAGAATTGCCAGAATGAGTAAACAGCTCCTTGCAGCTGTCCTTTGTGTCTTCAGAGTATGTGAAAGGAGTTACTGATGTCATGTCCCATTCACGGGGGTGTGGTCGGGAACAAGGGCGCTGCGCTTCTCTTCTCTGCAGAGAGCACTCTCAGAGCACAGGGGCTGCCTGTGCGTGCCCACCTCCCAGCCTCCCCACGTCCCATTTCTCTTCTTCACATCTTTGAACCGTTTTGTCCTGAAGTTTTCTGCCTCATGTTGATGTTTTATGGCATCTCGAAAATGGCTCACCCTGATGTTTCCATATCTCATAACTAAGTTGGTAATTAAAAAAACAATTAGGAGGCAGTTATAAATGGGGAATAGAATTAATAATTTACTAAAAGTCTTTGGAGAATTATCTGAAATTCAGGTGTCAAATTCCTGAAATGAATAACTTTCAGATTTATGTGATTCTGTCAACACTGTTTATGAAAATTCAGATGAGGGGACATTATTCTATATTTTGCTACACTTTTTAGATTCATGTTACCCAGAATTATGTCTTATTTTTGCCTCCAGAACTTGTCTAGTTTATACTAAGTTTTGAATCTTCCTCTCCGGCTAATTGTATCTGTGGTTGAGGCTAAATTAAGTCAGAGGCTATACCCTATGAGCATCTGAGCAGTAGAAAATATCTTGGCTTACACTAGGATAGGTCCCATTGGGATGCCACTTTATAAATATCAGGGAGATGCTGAATTACACAATGACCATATGACTGGGTGTTCTGAAATAGTTCCAATTTTAAATGTTAGGTCTTGCAGTTCCTGTAGGTACAATGGGAACTGTTAGATTAATATGTCCCCAATTTTAATTTAGAGAACAATTCACACTTCTTTTTCCATCTTCCTGATCCCCCTGGCTGGGCTGGTGCTCGTGTCCCCGGACGCCTGATGCCCCAGCTGACTTGTTACCCTAGAAAGATAAAACCTTTGTCCAATGACCTTTTTTCATTTTCCTTATGGTATTTCTAAGGCTAAAGTTAAATTCCCACCTTAGCCCAGGACTGGAGAAAATCCTCAGCGTACTTTAAAACCTTTCCTCCTTTTCCCTGCACCCTGCCCGCCTCTGCCTTCCATCTCTGCTGCTTCCAGGAGAGAATGTGGTCACCTCTACTGATTTTTCTCCTGATGTTTCTGAAGGATAGAGTTACTTTACTTTTATACATTTCTGACTCATGGACTAAATACACCTTTCTTTACTTTCATTCATTCATATATATTTAAATGTTTGGGGTAGGAAGTATTATGTTAAAGCAGTTTTGCTGGAAAATGTCCTTGTAGCCTCCTTTTCTATTAAACTTTTATTTAGTATCTTTGTTTTTCTGCTTATAAAAGTAATATAGAAAAGTATAAATAATTTATTTCCTTAGTTTCCTAGAAATAAAAGTACTAGCTTCACACAAAGCATAAATATTTTAATGACCCTTTACATACATATTGTGAAATTGTATTTCAGAAAGTTTGCACCAATTTACATTCCTGCCAATTGAGTAAGTGAATGAATTTTTATTAGAATTGAGTATTATTATTATTATTATTATTACGAATAAAACCTTTGTTAACTTGATGGGTGAAACTATTTTATTTTTATTGCATTTATGTAATTACTAGTGAGCTTTATAAAAATATGTAAATAAGCAAACAAATACATATTTATTAGACTTTTTTTTTTTTACCTCCCTCCCCATCCATTGGAGGGATAGAAGTGTAACATCTTTAAGTGCTAAAATATATTTACCGTTTTCCTTTTTTTCCCTTCTTTCTTTAGAGAGTTTTCCATTCAGAAGTCATCTATGCAATTGTACTTCAAAAAGTTCATGAAAAGTTTCATATTATTTTTTAATTCTATTTTTCATAAGCTTTTTGAAGTACCCTCATATTTTTCATTAGATTCCTTACATGGTTCGATGTAAAAACAAATTTATTCCATGATCTGCCTAAGATTTATTTTAATGTGTATAGCATGAGGTGAGGATTTAAATGGCCTTTTTCTTAAAATCAGTGACCAAATTTTATTCGGTAGCACCGTAGTTGTAAACAACAGAATCCACTCGGGCTAGTTTAAGCAGACACGGAATATACTGAGGATTTCACATGGCTCACAAAATCACTGAACTCGGGGATAACCTCCCAGCAGTTATGTCCAGAGCTGTGCCTCAGGAATGGCCAGGTGAGGAGCCTGCCAGCTGTCTCTGCTGCCACCCGAATCAGCAAAATGTTTCCAGCTGGGCTTCCTCACTTACTTTTGAGAAAAAATCTCATGTGGCTTCATCTGACTGGGGGAGAAGTTTTTCTAGAAATTATTTTGACCTTCCACTCAAGATGGCAGCATAGACAGTCCCCAGTGTCACTCTCTCCCACAAATCAATGAATTTACAATTATAAAAAAGCAATGACAGTCGAGCTGGGGCCGCTAGAGCTCAGGGGAAGAGGAGGAGAGACCTACAGAGTACATGAAGGGGAAGAAGCCACGTTGAGAGAAAGAAAAAACTGCTCTGACCATTTCATGCTGTGGCCGCTTTGAGGCTGGAGCTGCTGAGCTCACGGAGCAGGAGCCAGCAAAAGCTGCAGCTGTGCCCTTTGGATGAAGTTGCTTGGAGATGGCAGGGGAGAAGAGGGCCTTGGTGGCTCCCAGGTCAGCAAGACCACTAATAGGGTTCCCGTGGACCCACATAGGAGTGAGGAGCCACAACAACTGAAAAAAAGTTGCCACTCAGAGGCCAGTGAGTCATCACAAGGGACTGGAGCCCAGCCACTCCCATGGGAAGTGTTTGCAGCATGGGTGGTGGGCGAGACAGGTCCTCTGGGGGAACACTGGGGCACAGCAAAGACAGCTGACTGGCACTGCAGTCAGTGCAGGACCACTCAGAGGAGACTGATCAAGAATACAGAATTGCATGGGTGCAGTTTGATGAAAAGACTCAGGCCCAGATCAGAGTTTCCACACAACCCAGATGCATTGGGTCTCTGGAGAGCTGGAAATACCTATAAAGTCAGCCATTAAAACCTGAGCTGCACAGAAAGTCTTACCTAGGGAATCAGCAGCAAGACAGCAATTTAGCTCAACCACACAGCTCAAATACTGGTTCCCACAGGAAGTTCCCCCATTTTAGAAGTAAGCAAAGGACAAAAAATTAGTTCTGCTCCAGGAACACTGCAATCACCTTGGGGACAACTCGGGGACCTAAGGCATGGATCCAGGGACCAGACCCCCCCTCCCACAACCAGGCACACTGCCAGTGCCGAGGAGCATACCAAAATCATCATCTCCATGTGGGTGGCCCACCACAGCCACCGCAATAACTACGGCTGCCGCAAAAGTCGCTAGATGTTGCAATCACCATGCAGATGGTCCACCAGCCACTGGAGTGCGTTGACACAAGGAGAGTCACCAGCAGAGACCAAAGAAAAGAAGAGGATGTCTCTCTCCACAAAGCCCGTTCCAGAGTGACAGAAGAAGCATCTGCTCTACGATAATTTTGGGGGAACTGAACACACCTCTGTCAGCATTGGACATATCATCTAGGCAACAAATCAACAGAGTAACCATTAATATTTCAGAAGTAGAGAAGAAATCTAGGGTTATGGGGGGGATGGGGAGGGAGAGGGGATGGGGAGAGATTGGACAAGGGGCATAAAGAATAAGTACGATTTGTAACAATATATATGCTGGTAATACTGGTTTGATCAACATGTCAATGTTGAACCCTAAAAATATGTATAATCAATTATGGCTCAATAAAAATTAAACAAAAAAATTATTTTGGGAAGGCAGTCCTTACAATGTGGGAAATTATCAAAATATAGAGAGAATGTGCACAAAATTGGGTGACCACAAGTGATAGACAAGTGACTAAACCAATTGTCCCAGCACCTTTCACCACTGATTGGTGATGCCACCTTCTTCATATATTAAATTTATTTTAAGAAATGTATAGATTAGTAGGATCAGTTTCTGGTTTATGTAGTCAAGTCTGATTGTATTCTTACGCTAATGCCATAAATATTTTATTTACTTAAACATAATAGCTGTTTGATGTTATGTTTTAACTAGTTTTTTAGTTCTTAATTATTCTTGCCTATTTATTCTTCAGGGTGAACTTTAAAGCCATTTTATCAATTTACAAAAAATAAATTGGTATTTTGATTAGTATTGTGTTAAACCTTCACATTAATTTGGCAAGTGTTGACCTTGTTAAATATCCATTCTTTCCATCCAGGTATATGGTATATATTTCCATTCAATCCAAAATTTTTAATGTTCTTCAATAAAGCTTTGAAGTTTTCTTCATAAGGTTATTCACATTTCCCATTAAAGTTATTCCAAAGCATTATATATTATTGCTAATCTAAATACTCTCAGTTTTCCTTTTATTTTCCCTGCTTTTTTCCTGTTGGGCAGGAAAGCTATTACATTTTGTGTATGTATTTTGTGTTGGACACTTACTTTTAATTCTAAGAAAATTTCAGTTAATTTTGGGCTTTCTTAGTGTACATGGATAAATGCAAATAATGGTAATTTTGGAACATGATAAAGCGAACAACTAAAAGAAAAGACATGAAAAATGATTTATGTATAATTCATTCAATAAGCTAGGTGTAAAAATACCCTGGAAGAGGAGATGCTTCTAATATTGTCATAATGCTTACATTCCCTCAGTACAGATATTCTAAGTAACATGTATAAAGCTGGTGATTTATAGCATCCAGATACACTCTGTAAAGTCAACCACATGACTTGGTTTCCCTGTCATTCTGCACTGCATACCCAGACATACATGGTGTTTTTCTCCTCAAATGCAAGTCCGTAAACCCAACATTCAGATTCTGAGTAGCAACATATTAATTCCAGCGGATTGATGCCTCCAGAAATCTCTGTGACCTTGCCTGTCTATCCACTCACTGGTGGGGGGGATTTCATAAATGAAAACAGGCTGGGGCTCACTCAGTTCCAGCTTCGTGCCCCAAGCCACTCTCTTCCTTTCGACAACTAAGCCAGGTGTTTGGAGAACAGTGTTTGTGGGGTTTGTGGCCTATCACCCTTAGAAGGTTATTTAAAAAAAAAAAAAATCAGTAAATAAACCCAAATAAGTGGAAAGAATTTGGTGGATGCCTGCTTTTAAGACTCCAGAGACTCAAAACAATCCTGTTTCTCTCAGGCCAGCTAATGACTAAAAAAGGGGGCATTAGTTGTGTAGAACATCACTAAAAAGCCATGGGAATATTAATGCCTTGAGTTTATAATAAGCATCATTGGATAATAACCTCTAATTCCATAGGGTGTAAAAATACAGAGAGAGAAAACATGTTCTGAATATGGATAGGATCCTGCTTGACAGATTTTCCTTGGGACTTTAAAAATTTTAATAATATTTATTTTTATTTGTTGCTTTAAAAGCAATTCATAGGCGTCCCCTCTCCTTGGTTGCTCATTGGCCATCTAGCCATACTAAACCATACCGATCTGGACTTGCTGTTTAGAGTACATATAACAAAGATGAGCAGACTTGACTGAATCCACTTACCTGGCTTGGCTCATCCTGAGGTCCACAGGAGAAAGTGGGATTAGGGGGTGTTTTTACCATAAGACAACTGAAGATTCTGTTTCTTGAGATTTTTGAACTCTGAAACTCTCTTGTTGTGATGGTCATTTTAGCATGGTTCTTAATGGACTTAGGAATTTCCCTTTGAGCGTAAGCCAAGCACAGCTCAGATTCTGCTTTTCCTAAGGTCTTCTGAAGGGTGTATTGAGTAAAACATATTAAAAGACCAAGGTAGGAGCTTTCATAATACTTGAAGGATTACAGGATATTTGAGGTTGAGGGAGGTTGCCTTTACAGCCGGAAATGCAAGAAATCCCGTCTCATCTTGAGGAAGCTCTGTAGGGTCTGTAACATTTTCCAGCTGGGCTTAACTATTAGCATCCTTATGCAGCCCTTTCATGATCACCTTCAAAGCCTGCTGGGCCTGACTTCAGGGGAGCCATGAAGCAAGACTCCTCACATTTCTCCCTAGCATGGCAAAGACTAAGAGAGCACCATTGCTGAAAAGTTAAAAAAAAATCAATTTGATGTGTGTGGGTAATATCTTGTGGTGAAACCTCTTTAGAAAACCTGTAATAAACACTTTTTGCTATTTAAAAATATTGCTATTAAAAATATTGCAAAATTATACCCCCTGGAAAAAAAGAACACAATCCCCTTAAAGACCATTTTGGAAATGATCTGGAAGTTTGTTAGAGCAATGATTAAGAGGTTAATTATTCAATGATTAGTTAGTTATTCTGGTAATCAACTTCATGGAGGAAATCTTGCTTTTTTGAGAAGGGAACACAGCTTCCTTCTGGTTGATAAAGGAGTTTTCTGTGAGAGTTTTGACATCAAGGAGAAATAGATCAAGTTTTTAAGAGGTGTGAACCTAAGTTTTCTTGCTTTTAAAATCTTTTTATAAAGTGATATTTTAAAAATGTAAGTAATGGTGGATTAATTATTTTAAATTAATTAATAGAGTATTATATTTTTTAATAAAAGTGTGGTTGAGTGGAACAATATTTTTCAATTCAGGTGACTGTGTCTCTTGATAAGCTTTTATATATGGGTCACAGGCTCAGGTCCCACCATCTACCTGGGGTGGTCGAGTGCAGCAGAACTATGCTATCCACAGAAACTCAAATGCAGGTACTGAGGGCAAAGTCACAGACCACATGATGGCTTTTTTCTCTTCGAATTAATTGCTTTTGGCTGTGTAGAGAGATGTGTTTGAAGAGATTAATTTGTGTTAATTGGTTTTCCTTTTCTCTTTCCTATGTATTAAGTCCCTTCACTTCCTCAGGGAAGTCATCAGCAGGGTGGAAAGTGAAAAGGTAAGTATTGAATTCCGTCTGGATTTGTTTTCAAAGGCCAAGCCCACAGGAGTGCTGAAAGTGTCCAAGGATGAGAAAAGTAGGAAGTGGTTTGTGGGAAGAAGCAGAGTAGCTTGGCAGAAGCAGGGGTGCACATGAGAAGTGGAGGAAAGGAGAAATGGGCATCCTTACAGCATCCTGCAGAGGGGGTGAGGCCACGGAAGGTATTTCTAGGTAGACAAGACCAGAGACATTCTACTGAAACTAGTGTTATTGGACCATGTAGTCAATAGTGAGAAACTGGGCCTCAGGGAGCCATAGGGGCGAGACTGTGGCCATCTCTTTGGCTAACTGTGTGGACAAATGACTGATTACCAACAAACTCTCTCCCTTTCCTGCCCTCAGAACTCAAATATGAACTAAGGAAAGCGGGGTAACTGCAAAACCACTGAGATTGTTTCCTACCAGCTGGATGAGGGCTTAAATTCGAAACTGACTTCTAGAAAAGAAAGATATGCTGTTTCCTTTAGATTTCATTTTGTGGACTGAGGTTGCTCTTCACACAGTTACTTAAATGGATTATCACCACAGTGAAAATCATGAAACTATTTTGGGTATAGACATAGTTTAAGAATGGTTCTCTACCTGAACCATTCAGTCCCTGAGTCAAAGCTACTGTCGCTGATGAAAACAATGGTGAGAAAAATATTCATGTGCTATTGGAAGAGCACTGTGACATTTAGAAGTACAATGAAAATTAATTCTTTACATGAAAGTTAAATTATACCCCCTATTTCGTTAAGTGTATCAGAGTCTCAGAAAGAAACAAGTGCAACCCTCTAATTGGAGACCTTAGAGAGATGAATGAAAAGGGCCTGTTTATGAAAGGGTAGTTAAGGAAAGCAAGAGAGGATAGTGCAGTAACCCTGAGGCTTGTAGCAATGGTAAGTCATTCCCAGCCCTGGGCCCAAAACAGCAAGGAGAGCTGTTGGGTATTAGAACCCATAGGTAGAGAGGGGAAGCAGGTGGAGGGGGAGGAGTAGGAGAGGAAGGGGAGGAAAGAGGTGGGGAGAGAGGGCAGGGAGCCCAGTGATGCAGCTCAATATGGTTTCAGCTCTTGGGGTACAGAGCAGAGGAGAAAAGGGGCACAATAGATTTTAGAGAGCAGCAGTGAAAATCACCACCACACACCCATGTTGTAAGACAGTCATCTGTCATTGTGGCAAGACTAGATTACAACCATTTTATTTTTTGCTTTGTTTTGCTTTTGCAGTTGCAAATGACGTAGAGAAGTAACTAGCTTAAAATAAATTAGAAGTAAAAAAAAAAAGTAGGGAAGACATCTTAAATTCTGAAAAATCAGTGACTTCAGATATTCATTTTCTATAAAGTCCTTGGTTTAATTATTTTATCACGTTACCATACTTTAGGTTTTTTGCAAAGCTGTCTGGAGCCGTTTGTCTTAGTATAGAGATAGAGTGACTATGTGGTTAGTGTCTTTGAAGGAGACATGGTGGGTTAAGCAGTGAACAGGACCAACACAGGTAAGGCTTTCCATGCCCCACAATCCAGAGAGGGTTGCAACACTGTATAAGTGGCAACCTGCAGCATAGCACTACATTTCGTGGCAATGCAGAATTCTGGAGTGTACAATATTCTGGCACTGGGTGCTTTTTGAGAGCCTGTATTTACCCACCTAATGTCCCATTTTTATCTATAAAATGGGATTATGTATTACTAAATTTAACTTTGAACACATGCTTTTTGAAGTAACCACCACAACAGATATTTGTTGAATGCTCACTGTGTGCCAGATATTATACTCAGTGCTTATATGTGTAAGAACCAATCTTCTAAAATCAAAATAGTAGGTCTAATTATTATCTTTGTTTTATTTATTTATTTTTAATTTTATTGGTTATGAATATTCAGGGAGTACAAAGCTGACGATCACCCCTTGGGCTCAAGATGTGATGGCCAGATCAGTACTATCAGCATGCCCATTACCACAAATTGTGATTATTCCCTGTTTTCCCCACCCAATTAATTCCTGATCTCCCTTCCCCCCCCTTCCCCAACCTCGCTCTGCAACCCTAGATATGCTCTCTCTCTCTGCAAGTCCAACGAACCACTGTGGTATTTCTTTCCTTCCTTCTTTCTCTCTTAGCTCCCAGGTATGAGTGAGGATATCTTCACTTTAACAGATGAAGAAGGCAAGCCTCACAGAGGTTAAATAATTTACCAAATGCTTTCCAACTTAGTGGCAATCCTGGAAATTGAACCCAGGACTCTTTCTCTCCAAAGCCCACATTCTTAACCACTAGCTTCCCACTCTTTATGTGAAGGAAAAATTCATTTTCACCTTCATGCATTCTGATCCATTTTAAAAGAGAAAATTCACACCCTGTATGGCCATCAGCAGCATACTTCATTATGGTAAAATATTTTTAAAATATAAGATACCCCACACACATGGACCAGTGGTGGACATTAGCACTTTATCACTCAAGAGACCCAGGATTTCAGTTGTAAAAGGAAGGCTGGGGCAGCAGTTGACAGGCTGGTTAGGTGTTCTGAGTTTCCATTTGGTTAGCCTGCAAATGAGCTGGGTGTTACTGTAATGTGAAAGGATGTATTTTCTGCTACTTGCCTATTTTCACTGAGTGGATGATGTATTTGAATTGTAATTCATACATTGTTCCATGAAATATGGCCATACCGTCTACTTTCCTGACCTTTTCTGTATTCTGTTTTGGTTGGTCATTTGTCTTTTCTACACAAGGCAGGGAGGCCACTAACAAGGGAGACATTAAATGGTCAGCTAATCAAATTAGAGCATAATGTGAAGGTCAAGATATAGCAACATATCACTATAATTCACAGAATATGGGGATAATTGAACAATGAGGAAAGAATTTAATTGTCCAAGACAGTGCATCTGTTGTAGTCATTGCTACCTCCAACTATGATGATAGTAGATAGGCGAAGTGTTTTTAATATGGGGATAGTTTTACTATAGAGATAGTGACCAAAATATAAGAAAGAGATTGGACAGAGGTGCTAAAAGGCATTGGAATATCCCAAACGTACTTTTTCCTTTCTGGCTTTAGCTCCTTTTATTAGGACAGGCTCCCTGGAAGCAGAGTTGGACATGGGGAATCTTGTGCAGTGATTCATTGAGGGTTTCAGCAAAAATCAGTAAGCAAATGAGGGAAGCAGGATAGGGCAGGGAGAAGCTAAGTTGAAGCTGGAGTCTAGTTTCAGCCTGATATCCAGGAGCTCTGGAAGAGAGACGCATCACTTTGTTATCCCAATTGGAGGCAACAGGGCTGAGCTTTGGACCTCCATATCAATTAATCATTGACCGTGGGCTGCACTTGGCATGGGTGGGTGTGGTTTAACTTCCTGCACATTTCCTGGCAAGATGGCTTCTGTACACCAAGAGCAATTGCTCAGAGGAGAATGTAGTTGTGAGCCACTAGCAGTCAACACTCACAGGTGCCAGTGCTAGTGGATAGGTGCACAGGCATGGTCAAGGGGACCTTCCAGGTGGGGCATTATCAGCATCTACTGCACTTTCATGCTTCCACATCCTTTCTGCTATGGTTGAATGTATGTGTCCTTCTAAAATTCATATGTTTGAACCTACTATCCAGTGTGACAGTATTAAGAGATGGGGCCTTTAGGAGGTGGTTAACTCATGAGCATTCCACCCTTGTGAATGGGATTAGTGATCTTATAAAAGAGGTTGAAGGGAGTGCCCTAGTCCATTTTTGCCTTTCCACCGTCTTGCATGCGAGGATGCAACAGGAAGGTGCCTTCTTGGAAGCAGAGACTGAGTCTTCACCAGACGCGAATCTGCTGGTGGCTTGACTGTGGGCTTCCCAGCCTCTGGAACTGTGAGCAATAAATTTCCATTGTTTATGAATTACCCAATCTAAGGTATTTTGTTATAGCAGCACAAATCGACTGAGACAGCTTCCTTCCTACCTCTTATGTATTACAGACGGATCAAGACGAGCAGAGTAAAACTCTGAAGTTCTTCAGTACTTTACATGAAGGAAGGGTAAGAATTGTTTTGTGAAACTTTTTCCACTGTGTTCAGTGTATGTAAGGCCATCTTGTAAAATATATTTCTTATTGTGGACCCTAGTCAAGAAAGGTTGAAAGCTAACTCTTTCACGGAGGATGGATTAGAGGTCAGATATTTTTACTTTTGGTTGTGTATACAGGGGGTATACAGACTGATTCACACTTTGGTTAGAGAAGAACCTGTCCTGATTGCTCTTAGCTGTAAGCAGATGGTTGGAAATGGGAATGACTGCAATTCTTCATTCTTTGCATATTTGTTGAGAAATTAAGTAGGACTCAATGGATTTCTCCCCTAGTACCCTCATTTCCTACCCTTGCGCCATGAACTTTTCTACAAAACGAGTTCTTCTGCATCTTTAAAATGGGATATGCTTAGGTGCTTAGGGGCAAAGCTTCTCTCTCAGTCTTTTTTTTTTTTTTTTTTAAACTCTGGTGGAGAGAACTCCATCAGCCTCTTTCCTCACTCTCCCTAGGGGAGATGCATGACTCATTTGATTGGTAAGTTTTGGAAGAATAACCAGTCATGCTATCTTGGCTTCATCCTCTTTTTGTTTAAGAATATGACTTTCTGCAGAGGACATGAGATTCATCTATCTTGCTTCCCTGCCAAGTGTTGTGGAGAGGCCTCCCTGATGGGAAGCGTCTGCTGCTCAGATCAGCTTTGCCGTCGCTGGTGGGTACGTTCAGTCTTTTTAACTCTAGGGTTCAGTACTGGCAACACAATTTGGCTAACAGAATCCTTTACGGTAAAACCTCTTACCAAACTAGGAATAAGGGAAACTTTCTTAACCTGATTGAGGGCAACTACAAAAACTTGGACCAATAGTTAATGGTAGAATGTTGAAAGCTTTCTCTTTAAAATCAGGAGCAGGACAAGGATGTCCACAGTAACCACTTCCATTTAACATTTTACTGGAGGTTCTAGCTAGGGTAATGTGGCAGGCAAAAAACTAAACTTTAAAAAGATCAAAATTTAAAAAATCAAAGATTAGTTATTGGAAAGAAGGAATTAAAACTGTCATTCTGGATGAAGTAATTGTAAAAAAAAAAACGCAAAAAGAGTTTTGGAAGAAGTTATTGGAATTAATAGGTATACTTGGCAAGGCTCTGCATATTAAATCAATATACCAAAACCAATTGAATTCTATTCACCATCAACAATCAGTTAGAAAATGTAATTTCAGATAATTTTATACTTTATAGTAACTATAAAATTATCAAGTACATAAGAATCAATAAAAATGAGCTATAGGTTCTTCATCAAGACAATTATCACACAATTAAAAGGGAGACTGAAGTTCTGATCAAAAGGAGGGATGTTTCATACAGTTGGATAGAAAGATATCACCCCCTTCAAATTTATTCACAGATTCATACGAATCACAATTAATATCCAACTAGTCAACAGACTCTAAAATTTATTTGCCTAAGCAAAGGGCTCCTGAAGAATAAAATCACTGTAGAAGAACAGACATCTTTGTATTACTGTAACTTTTAATAAAGATATGATAATTAGCAGTTTGATACTGGCACAGGAATAGATGAAAAGATCAGTTAAACAGAACAGGAAGCTCAGAGACAAAGCCAGAGTATGTGGAAATGTGCTTTATAATAATGTTGAATATATAGCTGCCCTATGAACCAGCAATCACTCTTATGGAAAACCTTTAGAAAACTCTTTGCTCCTGTACACAAGGAGACAGGTTCAAGGATGTTCAAAAAAATATTTTTTAAGAAAGCTAGCAGGCAAACCAAAACAAAACATTTCAACAGGACAAAGTAGGGGGTATTCATGTAATGGAATACTATATAGCAGTAAAAAGAAATTTACTACAGCTATAGATATCAAGATGGATGAATCTCAAAAACATAATGTTACTTCTTTGGAAATCACAAAGGAATATATTTAGTATGATTTCATTTATATAAAGTTCAAAACCAGGCAGAACCAAGCAATACATTGTTTAGGCCTATATCATCAGTAATAAAATCTTAAGGAAAAACAAAGAAATGTTTATTACTAAATTCAAGCTAGTGGTTACCTCTGTGAGGGGTGACAGTAGTAGTGGGTGAAGGGAACATTATTGGGAGGCAGCTTCCAAGTTATGGGTCATGTTCTACTGCTTAAGCCAGGTGTTTTCTAATTCTTTAAATATATGCATATTATATTCTTTTGTATGTATAATGCACAGTTGTTCTTCAGTATCTGTGGGGGATTGGTTTCAGGACCCTCTGCAGATACCAACATCTGCAGATGCTTAAATCCCTTATATAAATGGTGCAGTACAGTCACGCATTGCTTAATAATGGGGATACTAGGTGATTTTTTGGTTGTGCAAACATCATAGAGTGTATTTATACAAACCTAAATGGTCTAGCCTACTACATACCTAGGCTATATGGTATAAACTATTACTCCAACCACTGTTATATATGTGGTCTGTTGTTGACCAAAATGTCTTTATGTGGTGCATAACTGTATTTGTGTATAACCTACACATATTTTCCCATATATTTAAAAATTTTAATTAATTAATAAATAAATTAATTATTGGTTATGAATATTCATGAGATATAAAGCTGACTATCACCCCTCGTGCTCAAGATGTGAAGGCCAGATCCATACTGGCAGAATGCTCATTACCACAAATTGTGATTGTACCCCATGTCCCCCACCCAATTTTCCCCAACTTCCCTCCCCATCCCCATTTCCCCTACTCCACTTTGTATCCCTAGGTCTGCTCTCTCCCTCTGCATGTCCAACACACCACTGTGGTCTTTCTTTCCTTCCTTCTTTCTCTCTTAGCTGCCACTTATGAGTGAGTACATGAGGTATTTTTCCCTTCCCGTATATTTTAAATCATCTCTAGATTACTTATAATACCTAATACAACGTAAATGTTACGTAAATAGTTGTTATGTTGTATTTTTAAAATTTGTATTTTTATTGTTGTGTTGTTATTTTTTATGGTTTTTAAAAAAATATTTTCTAGCCGCGGTTGGCTTAATACACTGATGCAGAACCCATGGATCTAGAGGGCCAACTGTATTTTAAAATAAACATAAGTACAGATCATAGTTGGCAGGATTTGAAATGTTGTGGAAAAGAAAATACAACAGGCAACACATGACATTTGAGGAGTGTCAGGGAGCAAAGCACAGAGCCCTTTCCTTGCTTGGATCGTGAACTACAGCTGGCAGTGGCTTGGCTCAGTGTCACCACTGAGCTCTTTCTACTGGATCTTGCTCTTTTGTAGTCTATGATGGACATGGCTCTTGACAAGAGAGGAAAAGCATGGTTTGATTCTGCAGGAGTATCAGCCATAGAAAGAGCAATAGCAACACTGTATGGGCTTTGCAAGAACTGAAGATGCCACAAAGGACCAAACCCTCCAGAAAGGGCCGTTCTCCAATTCCAGCAAGAATGGAGCCAATGTATGTTCTGACATCTTTAGGAGTCAAAACGGATCCTCGGCTGCTGGGTGGTTAAGGCAGTGAGTTGCTTCCATATAGCTCTCAGTTGTGTCCTAAGTCATTTTTTATTACTAATAACCACAATGCCTGTTTCCTAATAATTTAAATTTTGAGTAAATTTCAGTGACCTTTCCCCAGTGATAGGTTTCTGTGCACTGATATTCTGAAGTGACCTCTTGAATCGGAGAGGAAAGGGTAGCGTTTCACTTTGAGGTATTGTGAATAGTTATTAGAAGTTAGTTTAGTATCTGACTTCTCTGCCAAATATTCTTGTGTGTGAAGGGGGTGGGTTTGATCAGATCTGACTTTGCCCATGGGCAAAATGTCATTGGTCTTCTTTGTCATTGTAAGTATTGAGAACAGCTGGGCTGGAGCACTGTAGAGGAACACCACCAGGCTGCTTGGAAGAATACCTGAGCACTTAAATGACTGCCAAGAGGTGATGTCAGCAAGTGGGACTAAATCTTACTAAGCAGCTGAAAACATGCTGAAGGCATTCTGGAGAAGATTACAGCCATTGTGCAGGGCCCTGGTGTAAGTCATGGCTATTAACTAAACGCGAAAGGCCGAACTGTCAGGCAGCCAGCCTTTTCCTTAGCCGCTTGTTCTCCAGTTTCTCTCAAATGCATCTTGAAAACTGTGATCCTAAACAGAGAACAGCACAACAATGGTTGCTTGAAGTCAGTGTTTCTGAGTCCCTCCAGTTCTTTCTGATGCATGGGAGGGATGGATACCAGCTGTGTGCCTGGAGGCGAGGCTGTCATGGAAAATGCTTCCTTGCTCCTCTGCAGGATGGTGAGAGTTCTATTTCCTGAGAATTACCAGTCACTGACAAGTCCTGTAGGACTCTGGGTACAGATGGGAAAGTTCAGAACCCACATGTGAACAGATGGCACATTGGAAATATTCGCTGAGGGAAGAGAGCAACCCCCAAGCATTCTTTTCGTTTTGCTTAGTTGGACTGCAGGCCAATGAAGAAGCAGAAAGTTCATGTGTTTTCTTTTCTGGGACGCAGGCCAGGCTTGTGGAAGCCTGATCATAGAAAATGGATTATGAAATACTTGGGAATTGGGAAGTGGCGCCATGTCTGTTCTCATTTCCTCACACCAGGAGTTCAGGCCACTCACGACTCTCAGAAATTAGTTTGCAAAACACGACTGTCTATCTGTCACTTCTATGTCCTCGTCAAAGTAATTGCCAAATCATTCTCCATTTGTTAAGAAAAGTAATAATTGTAGTTAATAAAATCAACTGGTTAATAACTTGTAGTTTCGAATGCAAGAAAGAAAGAAAGATGGTAAATCTAGAACTTAAGCCTCTTACTCTACATTTCACTGACTTTTTTTGCTTAAAGAATATATTTATAGATATATTATGCTATTCCATATCTACATTTTTACTTATAAATAAGTTATTTTTACAAAATTATACAATTTTGATGAGTAGATGAACTAAAAATTCACCCATAAATTCATAATCATAGCAAACAATATTTTTCTGAAGAATTTTGTGTTGTTGTAATCCATATGTGTGTGCTACTGAATAGACGTTCTTCAGATAATATTTTATTATCATTTTCCATGTTGCTACATAGTCTTCATAGCCATAACTTAAAAAAGATGATTGAAAATACATATTCTCTAAAGAAAATATTGACAATGGAGACAATACATAATTTGAAAAAATTGTTAATTTTCAGAACATATCTGAATATTTTGGTTTAGTCTATTATTTATTCAAAAGAGGGTACTTCAAAAAGTTCATGGAGAGATTTGTATTATCATTTAATTCTATTTTTCCACAAATTTTTTGAAATAACCTCATGCTCTAAAAATACCATGCAATTCAGTATCCTGCTTTTGGCACTTAACATAGGAATTTTTTTTTTGTTATTACATAATAATACACATTATTTTAATGGTTGCATTATACTCCATTTAGTAGATTTATAGTAATATATTTAAACATTCTTTGATTGTGACATTTAGAATATCCTCTCTAACTTGCTATTAAAAAATCTATCATAGGGCCAACCCCGTGGCTCACTCAGGAGAGTGCAGCGCTGGGAGTGCAGCAGCGCTGGGAGTGCAGCGGCGCTCCTGCCGCGGGTTTGGATCCTATATAGGGATGGCTGGTGAGTGCGGTGCGGATGACACCAAGCCAAGGGTTGCAATCCCCTTACTGGTCAAAAAAAAAAAAAAAAAAAAAAATCTGTCATAAACACCTTCCTGCATGTACCTTTTTCTTTAATTGGATTGTTTCTCTAGGACATTACTGGGTCAAAGGCTAATCGGTTTTCTGGCTTCATGTGGTTCTCCAAAAGTACTGCACCAATTTACACAGCTAAAAACATTGTACAATAGAGCCAGTTTCGCACAATTCTCAACATAATAATTATGAATTTAATAGCTGTGTTTTAATTTTTATTTATTAAATTAATAATGAAATTGATTTCTCTTAATGTGCTTCTTATTGGTTTTCCCATTTTGAGAACTGTCTATGTAGTTTGTGTTCTTTTCCTAGTTCACTTTTAGAGTAGTGTTTTTCTGATTACATTATAAGAGATTTTGATATAAGCTTTACTGTAAACATTATTTTTCCTCAGACTTCTTGCCTTTTACTTTCTGACATATCAAAACGTACTATTTTTGGTAAATAATAAGTCTGTTGTGATTTCTGTCACTTAGAAACTGATTTATTGTCAAAATAATTGGTAAATGTTCAATGCTATATATTCTTCTGGATTTTTTAATGACCTAAAAGCAACTTCTCAAGTAACATGAAAACTTTGTGGAAAGCTTACAATATACAGATATACAAAAGAAAAAAATCAGAAATTCTGCTTCCTGGAAAAATTGTAGGTAACATTTTTAGTATATATCTTCTCAGACTATTTACACTGTAAATATATAAAAATAAATATATAATAATACACATTTTTTTTCCAAAAATGGTGTTGCATACAAAGTGTGTACTGTAATGTAAGGTACATTTTTTCCCCCTAAATTAAAATGTAATATAAATATCTTTCTATGTCAGTGATTATAGATCTTCCTCAGAATTTCAAATGGCTACGTAGCATTCCATTATACAGAAGTCCTGTAACATTTACCAATTCCTTTAGCATTGGACATTTAGGTTTTCTTCTAATATAAACAAAACTGAGATGAACAGTCTGTTACAAATATTTTTACACTTGTCCAATTTCCAGGAGGGGGATTCCTGGGATCAAAGCATTTAAAAAAAAGAGTTTTGAATATTTTCTCAAATTGGCTTCCCAAAAGGTTGTACTAGTTTCAACTTGAGCCAGTTAAGTTTGACTTTGCCTCTTTTCCTATATCTATGTAATTCTCTTTAATCTTTACCAATTGGATAGGTACAAGATAAAGATATCTCGTCATTACTTTAATTTGTATTCTTTGATAATTAATGAAGTTGAGTATTTCTTCATAGATTTATTGCCATTTGTATTTCCATTGTATGCCCATTTTCCCATTAAGGATTTATATCTTTGTGTAACTTGGTTTATAATTTAAAAATCTGATGCAGAATGCACCCCTTACCCCCACTCCTTTTTAGCAGAGTATACTGCCTTGCAACTAGTTTGTAACCTTAGAATTAGGTGGAAAAAAAAAGTATTCTCCAAGGACAGAACAAACTTACAATTGTTGCCACTTGCCTAAGTAAGGAAACCACTCTCTTGTTATTCTGAGTGTGGAATTACAGTTTCTATGAAATTGTATGAAATTGTGGTAACTGTTAACAAGTAAGGGTAAAGCTATATTATAGTATGTACAGGGAGCTGTTTTCCCCTAAAAATGATGTTATATTTTTATTTCAATCATGTGAGGAAGGAAGATACCTCAGAAACCAGAATTGAGAGAGGTGATCATAAGTGAAAAGCAGAGGAAGTAGATGGCTCTTGAGGACAAAGATGTGCTCAAGAGTCAAGATACTGTCAACACTATAAGTTGTGGTGAAAATAATCCCCTGACAGGTGGAGAGAAGATGGCGATCATACCTCAACAATGGAGGTTCCCAAGGTCCATGCCAGATCAGTGGAAAGGATGCTTGGAAACCCCGAAAGCCCACAGGCAAGTGCACACACCTTACCGTGGGAAGAACACTGAGGATCAAATTGGAAATGTGGACTACAGACTGCTAGTTTTCTCCTGCTATGGGTTAAATGTGTCCTCCAAAGGTTTGTGTATTGGAAACTCGACCCCCATTGTAACAGTGTTAAGAGGGTGGGAAATCCAATTATAGCATTTGAAAGGTGAGGATTTTAAGAGGTGATTAGATTGTGGGGACTGTGCCCTTATGAATGGATTGATCCATTCATGGATAAAGAGCATGGTTCTGATGGCCTTAAAAGGAGGACAAGTGAGAAGGTTCGCTCTCTTGCTCAGCCCATCTCTCTGCAATGTGATATCCTGCATTGTTGTACATAGTCACCAAGGAGAAGGTCCTCACCAGATGTGCCCCTGGACTATAGACTTCCCAGTCTCCATAACTATAAGAAATAAATTTCATTCTTTTATAAATTACCCAGCTTCAGGTATTCTGTTATAAACAACAGAAATGGACTAATATATTTCTCAATATCTTGAATAACCTAAATAGCAATTTATGACTGGGCAGATAGGCATCCATAATAAAGACTATATTCTCCAATTTCCCTTGCAGCTGTTTCAGGCCATGTGACTAACTTTTGATAAAAGGAGTATATGTGGAAGTGATATGCACTCCTTCTGGGAAATACCGTGAAAGAGAATGGGAATGCCCCTTTCTCCTTTATGCTGCCTGGAATGTGGATTTGGTGGTTGGATCATGTAGTGGATACTGTCAAACCTCTGCCCAGCTCCCCTAAGAGTTGGGCAACCATCCCCTAGCTGTTGAGAGTGTTCTTGCTGAAGACCCATTCCTACACATATTCCCTTGGTGCATAAATTATGTCCCCTTGGTACAGGAATTCTACTTTTCCTGCTTGAGTTGGGCTGAGTCCTGATCCTTGTCATTTGCCTGAAGGCAATGAGTGTCATGGGGGAAGATGTTGATAAGAACAAGTGTTATTGTATGAAGTCATGGAAAGGAAGACTTCTCTCCACTGGCAAGAGGGAGCAAGCTGCTTCTGCCACCCCAGGGGGTTAGGGTACTCTGGGGAGTCAAGATTCAAAGCTTGTCCATTAATAATGGATCATCAAGTGAAAATGGAGGAAAACATTTTAACCTCTCATTTTTTGATATTTTACCTCTGTCTCTGTGCTAGTTCTATGGGCTCTTCTCTCTCCACATACCCCCAGTTGGCTCTGTAGCCACAATCACTACTACGCCATGATGTCTTTGGATGTGAGGGTACAATAAAATATGGTCAAATCCCTTCCCTCTGGTTCAATAAGATAAGTGTGTGGCTTCCCTAAAGGAAATCAGATTTGTAGAGGGCCTTCTATATGTCAGGTGCTGTGCTCTGACTTCTACCTATGTTATTATATTTGCTCCTTCTGGGAATGTTCTTGACTAATTTTTGTACTCAATTTATGGATGAGGACAGGAGAGCTCAGAGAGGTTTAATTGTTTGCCTGAAGTCATATAGTTAGTCATGAAAAGCCAGGGTTGGATCTCTTTGGCTCTATACCATGTGGTCTTTCCACAATTTCCAGACTTAAAATATAAAAATAATAGCTACTCTGACTCATGTAAACCTAGTTATTTCTGAAATATGTGTCACTAGATTGAAAGACAGAAATTCCTTCTCCAGCTTTACTATTAACTAGCCGTGAGAGCTTGGATGGATCTCTGAGTACCTCAACTACCTTATCTAAAAACAGAAAACAAGACAAAACACCTGGGTTGGATCTGAGACTTTGCAAAGTTCTTCTACCTTGAGTTGTTACAGTGTTGCACTCTATCACCATTGCTCTCCTAAGGGGAGAATCATGGCAGGCAGGAAGCACAGGCAGCAGGATGGAAGGACACAGGGTGTACATATAGTGGTGATGTTCCTGTTTTTTAGTGTTTGTGATCTTGGCTTTAATCCCTAACTTTTGTTTTGGATTTGCCCAGTTGGGGGTTTATCGCAATGAAGTCTGCATATTTTTCCCCCTTATTGGAGGCAGGATCATGCACAGTTTGAGGACATAAATTTTGGAATCAAACTGGATTTGGTTCCACTATCGGCTCTTCCATTTGCTAGTTATCTAAATTTGGCACATTAATCTCTTGTGCTTTCCTTATCTATCAAAGGAGAAAGGAGAGACCAATACTTAATTTATAGCTTGATGTAAAAATTACAAGAACAAATATCTGGGAAACCCTTTGAACAGTTCTAGCACATAGGACAATAAATAATAGCCATTATTATATTTATCATTATTATTACTGATTTTGGAAATTTGGGAATTAAGAGGCCAGACTTTTAACATACACATTCCTCTTTTGGTTGCCCATGGAAGTGACAAAGGAAATATATAAATCAAGTTTAAAAACTAACTAAGGATGACTTTGACATTACTAAACCGTGGAGGAATTTTTGCTGATATAGTAGATGTGATACTTCTATTGTTCAGAAGCAACAATCTTCTTGGGAAATACATAAAAGAATGCTGGTAGTATTCTACTAACATTTCTTAATTTGGAGAGATGAGGCAGATCCTTTGGCAAAAAGCAAAGACTCAATGCTTGAATTCTCTTTCCTTGGTGAAAGAAACAGCCTTTAAAAGCAACAGCATGAGTAGATCCCAGAGTTTGTGAATCAGACCCTATGAACAGCAGGCAGTATGAATGAGCCAGTCCTGATGTGGGGCAGTAGAAGTGAGTTCAGCTGTAGCTGGGACCTGGGGGGTAACCAGAACAATACAAAATGTGCTTTAACAAGTACAGGGATGATGGTCCAAAGATTAGTATGCATTCCTGCAGAAGAGAACAAAATAAATGGTACAGAAACAACAGTCAAAGTTAAAATAAGAAGAAAAAGATTCCCTAAAATGAAAACACCTAAATCCAAACAAAACATTGCCATGTGCAAAGGCAAAAGAAAGATTTTCTCCAGATGAAGAGACATCTCCAGATACTATCCAAATACTACTCCTGTAAAAAATTCTCAGGTGTTAAATATATCTCAGAGATACTCCATCTACCTGAGATATATTTAACACTTCAAGAATGGGGAGATTGTGGTAAGAAAACAACAGAAATTGAAGATTGAAGCTAATTAAAAATAGAATGCATCTAAACGGAAAGTGTTGTTGTAAAGTAATATACATCTCCAAAATAATTATTGAAGGAGAAAATATATGATGTAAACAATTTTGATAATAATATCCAGGGTTTAAAATCCTAGAGTACATCAATGACAGCAAGGACATAGGTAAAGAAGGGTGAGAGGAAGTAAAAGTATGCTGGTTTCTTTATTTTACGTATAAGAAAAGGATTGTTTTTATCTTGAATAGTTAATGGGCTGTGAATAGTAGAATAACAAAAGGCTTTTATATCTTACAAATCTCTATGAAAAAAAGAGTTAAGCCACCTGCACTCCTATTTACAATAGCCAAAATATAGAACCAAACTAAATGTCCATCAGTGGACAAGTGGATATGGAAACTGTGGTATATCTAAACAATGGAATACTACTCAGCCATAAACAAGAATGAAATTCTGCCATTTGCAGCAGCATGGATGATCTTGGGGAAGATTATCTTAAGTGAAATAAGCCAGACACAGAAAGAGAAATACTGCATGTTCTCACTCATAACTGGGTGCTAAGAATGAAGGAAGAAAAGAAAGATAGAGAGAGAAAGAAAGAAAGGACCACAACAATACATTGAACTTTCAGAAGGAGAGAACAAAGCTAAGGATACTAGATCCGGGGGGGGGGGGGCTGGAGGGGGTTTGGGGACTGATAGGTCAGGTGGAGGGCATGGGGGAAAGATTGCAATTTGTAATGATGAATGTGCTAATGAAAAAAATAAAATGCAGAAGAAAAGAGTTAAGCAAACATAGTCCATATAGCAAAAGGCAGAAAGAAAGAAGATTGGAAGCCTAAAAACAAAACATGAAACAACATGATGCATATTTGAGTCAAAATAAAGTCAACTGTATGCTGTCTACAAGTGACCCAGAATTAAAACCAAAACAAAAAGAGTAAGTCAAATAATAGAAGAAAGCAGGAGGAGCAATGTGGCAGAGACTGCAATTTGCTACCTACTATCCAATTTCCATTTCACCTGTAATAACTGAGTTCTGATTTTGTTGGGAATAGAGTGGCAAGGTGTCCAGATTAAAAGCCTTATTTTGCACCCTGCCTTGCAGATGGGGTGACCACGTGATATAGTTCTGACCAATGAGATTGAGAGAAATCATTGGGTGAGACTTTCTGAAAGCTCCTTGAAATGAGGGCATTCTCAGCTGTGTTGATCCCTTTTTCCTCTACTCTTCCATCCTGGGCTGTGGACATGATGGCTAAAGCTGCAGTGGCTGTCTTTTGATCACAAGGAAAAGGTCAAAAAGTTACAGAGACCTGGATACTGACATTTTGGAGCCACTTAATTAAAAAGCCAACCACTACTTATTTCTGGACTTGTTATATGAGAGAAATAAGTATCTTCTTGGTTAAGTCACTATTATTTGGGTTTGTGGCCAAATGCAAATTGTAAACATCAAAGTAATATTCAAACTGGACATTGAGGGCTATTTTATATTTATAAATGTATAATCCACAGTGTTGATATAACAATTGTTAATCTTTGTGTATAAAATGATGCAGGTGCTATGGTCTGAAAGTTTGTGTCCTCCCAAGATTCATATGTTGAAATCCTAACCCCAAAGTTGATAGTATTAGGAGGTAGGGCCTTTGGGAGGTGATTAGCTCTTTGAAGGGGCTCTGCCCTCTTCAGTGGGATTAGTGCCCCTATAAAAGAGGCCTGAAAAAGCTCCCCAGCCTTTTCCACCATGTGAAGTAATAGCAAAAAGACAGCTACCTACGCACCAGTAAGCAGACCCTCACCAGACACATCTGCCAGTGACGTCATCTTGTATTTCCCAGGCCTCAGAACCTTGAGAAATAAATTTAGTTGTTTGTAAGCCACCTAGTCTATTGTATCCTGTTATAGTGGCCTGAGAGGACCAAAACAACAGGCTAAAACCAGTTGAAGAAAAAAGTTGGAAATACAAGGAGAAACTGATAGGATCATGGTTGGTTCCTTAACACATAATTATCTGACAGATCAAATATCAACAAAAAGTTTAGGAAATATTTTAATTATAAAACAATTAATAGGACTGTGTTGAATATTAAACCCTATGAGGAGAAAATGCATTTAGTTTTTAAGCATCTGTAAACAATACTAGTCCAGTGAGTACCTTACTTAATGTCAGAAATATTTGCATATCCCTTGATTGTGAAATTCATAATTATCAACAATCTTTTATGGACTCAAGTGTACGGGTGGATGTGGTTGTTGTAAAATCACAAGTTGGGGTAGATAACAAGTGAGCAAGGAAAATGGTGGATGGGGATTGTGGAAGGCTAATTGAGTTGAGGTGAAAAAATGAGAGCATGTTTTGTTTTACTTCTCTCAGCCCTCCCATGCTGTTTCCAAAAGGCCATCTGATGAACAGGTATTAATAAAAAATACTTTGCACTAGAAAGCTCTTATCTGCTATGGTATAGTTATAGAAGTTATAGGAATAGTCTTCCCCCCCCCCTCCTATTCTTTATTCTGCAAGTTTAAATCTGGTTCCTTGAAATGATGACATTAAACAGCGAGATGTGGTACATCTTACATTTTGTTTGGTTAAATTAGCTGACAAACGGGAAGCAGTTGAAATGAGCTTGGCATGTATGTAGTAACTGCCCAATAGAGAATAGCTGCTATTCATCAGTGTAGTTCCTTCCTCTATGTCTCTCAAAGGGCCTTCATCCTCAGAGCCTGGCTCAAGCCTCTTCCTCCAGGACACTGCTGTGAATGCTCCAGCCTAATCACACTATGGTATCTACTGCACATTTCATTATTTACTTGTCACCTAATTGTTTCTTAGTGTTCATATTCCATTTGCTATACTGCAAATGCCCGAAGGTACAGTACCAAGTCTTTATAAACTGTGTAGCTTGGAGCAGGTGGTACAGCAGTGCACTTTATGCGTGGTGCTGGTGGTGAGTATTTGGGTTCAAAACCTGGTTTTTCCACTAAGTAGTTGTACAAGGGTACTTCAAAAAGTTCATGGAAAAATAGAGTTAAAAGGTAATATTAATTTTTCCACGGACTTTTTGAAGCACCCTGTATGATCTGGTGCAGATTATTTAATATCTCAAAGATATTAATATATTTGTGTACATAGCTTTTTCTTTCTTTTGGGCTATTTTCTTCCTGGCAATGAGATTACGCAGTCAAAAGATATTGCTTACAGCTGTGTGACTTAGCAAATTCCTTACATCTTATGTCTCAGTTTCCTCACATGTAAAATGGGGATAATAGGCTCTCATTGTGTGACTGACAATTAAGAGATAAAGCGTAGTCTTTGGCAAATAGTAAACAGTAAGTGTTAATGCTAACTATTATTGTCTGATTGATCGAAATTCGTGTGCTAACATTTCCTTCGCTCTCTCTGCTGCTCAGAAGGATGTTTGGCAAAGGCAAGCAAGTGAAATTATGCACTCAACTGAGGCTTTTGTATTGTATGAGGTTTGCAGTGTTGCTTGCTTTCCTGACTATCCTCATCCATGATCAATTAAAAGAGAGCTGAATTTGGAATGGTGACAGCTTTTCACAAGATCTACTTAAAACATGAACTATAAAAGTTGTTTTGGTCATCTGGAGGGGAGCGAAAGGAAAGGAGTAAAAAGCTATTAGAAATATAATCCTAAATCTTTCATGCTGCATAAGAAGACCAACTTTCTTCTTGCCTGAATAAACAGTTTACTTTTAGAACAGAACTTACAGAATGTAGACCAGGGATGGGAAGGCAAGATTCAATTTGTGGGGTCATGCTTGGTGAGAAAAGTGTTCCCAGAAATAATATTTGAAGAAGGATTACATTCTGAATCCTGGTCAATTTCTTGCCTCCTGGCAAAATAAATTATGGTGCTGGGTAAGTTTCAACTCCCCTCAAATGCCAGAATTGATATCCGATGAGTTCTATTTGAGGCTTTTTTACACACATTTTAAATGGCTGCCAAGACATTCGCCTGTTGACTACATCTCTGTTAAGCACTAAAACTCATGGGTTGGTGTGCTGCACAAGCTGTAGAGAGGGGTGGATTTTGACAGCTCAGTGGATCCAGAGATTTAACAGAGGCTGAGATCAGCTGGCAAAGGAAAGAGAGACATAGTCCCTTTGCAAGGCACTTAGAAATGACTTTGATTTCTCTTACGGAGATAAGAGAAAAAACTCTGTCCTTTCTCTGAAAGAAGTAAAGGAATATGGTCAAACAGTTTTGGATGAGGATTTGAAATAAACTTTTATATTTCTATGTGTACGTGTGTGTGTATGTATATATAATTATAAATATAATATGTAATTATATATTACATAAATATAATACATATTTTATATGTACATAATATGTATTTTACGTATATTTGTACGTATTCCCAGAGTAAACTCATACATACACCCATGAACGTAGACACGTACTCATTCAAAAATTTTTTTTCTCTTTGTGTTTTTGGTCACTTTAAAAAAGAAAACAGACCGAGTTTAGATTAAAAAATTATTTGGTAGCATTTTGATGGAGTTTGGATGTTTTGTCCTCCAACATCTCATGTGGAAATCTGATCCCCAGTGTGACAATTTGAGTCATGGGGACAGATCCCTCATGAATGGATTAATGCTCTCCCTAAATGGGGGGATTAACGAGTGAGTTCTTGCTCTGTTAGTTCCTGCCAGAGCTGGTTGCTTAAAAGACCCTGGCACATCCCCCGCCCCGCTTCCTCTCGCCATGTGATCTGCTTGTCTCTGCCAGCTGCTTGCCGCTTTCCACCATGAGTAGAAGCAGCCTGAGGCCCACACCAGATGCAGCTGTCCCAGAACCGTAAGCCAAACAAAGCTCTTTTCTTTATAAACTACCCAGTCACAGGTATTCTGTTACAGCAACACAAAAAGAGTAATACCCATTTATTGCTGACACTAAGCTCTGAATCTGTGGGTACCGAAGATGATCAGACTGATTAATTTACATCATTAGTGTAATCATCTGAAAGTACTGAAAGTTGAATGTCCACTCTGTGATAAATATGGATCTGGTCTGTCGTCAACGTTCTTCACAAGAAGATTAACTAAAGTACATGAAGTTGAATCAGGATGGAAAGACTTGATTAGATTGGAAAACAATGCACACATAATTGAAATCATTAGAAGACTAGGAAATAGCTTATCAAATAAATAAGTGAAAGAAAGACCTACTGCAAACCCAATCACCAAAAAAAAAAAAAAAAATCACCAAAACGACATGGCTTCACTTGCTACTGGATTTGGTCTTAGCAGAGAAGGCAGATTTATGGTTAGTAATTTGTGTCCTTCAGAATTTAAAGGCAGAAGGCCGATAAAAATATAGTGGGCTCAGCAAAACCCCTCTACAGCTGACTGTTGGACAGAAACCCAAGTTTCCTGAAAACTCATGGAAAAGCCATTTGGAGTCCTGATTCCTGGATCCTTATTATGATTGTGGAGAAAATAACTTTTAAAACCTGATATGTTCACTTATGCACAAAGATATATTTTTACAGTATTGCAAAAAAGGTAAATTAGGAATATTCTTATATTCCAAATGACCTGGTATTATTTTATTTTGTCATAAATTGCATGTATCCCAACATGATTTAAACCCTACCAGGGTTTGAAGTTATAACCACAGCTAATGTATTTGAAAAAATAAAAAGCTTTTTGTCAGTACGGTTTCTGCTTCAAGATAGGAGGAATTTTTTTTTTAAACAAAAACCTTAAAGGACTGAGCAGGAAATAATGCACACTTACAGAGACATTTTAGCTGAAAAGGAATAATTGAATACAAGTGAGAAAGGGGATATATTTTAAGTTAAAGAATTTTGACAGGCCAGCTAAAGAACAAAGAGCTGTATTTTATATTACCTATTTCCCAGGGGTTGTGGACTCTCGTAGACTTCGATGGGAGGGCTACTCACAGGAGGGAGGCCTGGAGCTGGAGAAATGTGGATCAAAGCAATCAGCTAAAGCATCTCAATCTGCCTTCGCTAGGCCAGCAGTTCCGAACGTTCTGTGGCCTTCCACAGTCATGCCTGCCCCTCCTGAAACGGCAGTGGCAAGACAATTGAAACCCCAGCCTGCATGACTGGGTTTGGCTTAAAATACTTTGATTTCATCCATATTTACACTACAGTTCAGTGGTGGCTGAATGGGTTGAGCAGTGACAGGGGACTTTCAGTTGATGGCAAAGAGGGAAGCAGCATGCACACGACTGGCTCTTGGCTGGATGGCATAAGGAAGGCGATTCTTCCTTAGGACAAGGTTTGGCCTTGGTCTCTCTGTGCTCATGAAGTGACCCACAGAACTGGTGTGATGCCGAGAGAAGAGCAGAGGCTTTCACCAGTTCTGGGTTCAAAACTAGCCTGGTCAGTTGGCAGCAAGATGATCTCAGACAAGTCTTCCTACTCTCTTTGGGCACGGGTTCTTCACTTAAAGCAGAGTTAATAATGAGAACGGTCTTCAAAAAGTTCATGGAGATATTTATACTATCCTTTAATTCTATTTTTCTGTGAACTTTTTGAAGTATTCTTGTACCTACCTCAGGAAGTTTGGGTGAGAATTAAATGATAGAAAGTGTATGTGATGGAGAGAAACAAAGTGTCTGGTCCTTAGTAGTCATTCAATTAAATATACACCAGTTTTCCTTAAGAGTTCAATCTTTATGGCTTCCGAACTAGCTTCACTTTCTAGCGCCACTGCTTTCTTGGCTATGGGATGTTGGCAAGGCTCCTTAATCTTCCTGAACCTTATTTGGCTCATTGGTAAAATGCTAATAGGTCCTACTTCAAAGGTTTGCTGCAAACAGTTAAATAAACAAAGTAAAGAATTTATTAGAGACATTGTAATGTAGTAAGTGCTAAAAAAAAATGTGAAAGAAACAGAATCTTTCTTCTTTTTCCATGCATCCTCTTCTCCAGGCCTGACAGAGAGGGGTCTACCTGCTGGCAGAGGCATTGCAGAGCAGCCCCTTGTCCACCTCCAGCATCCGGAAACAACCTACGAATCTTCTATGAAATCGGGTGCAACATCACGTGCTCCTCACCCCCATGGCACCCCTTTCTCGCTGGGTCATTCTGCTTTTGTTTCCCATGGGACAATAGAAATGACAGGGTTGAAATTAAATTGATGGGATAATATTTTGTAATTTTCATGTGCTCATATAGAAAACTATATATAGAATGATTATATGTTCTGAATTTCCCACAGTGAGCATTTATTGCTTCTTAACTCCTAAGGAACCACCACCAAAAAACCTCAATAAAAATGTAAACATAAACTCAGTTGGAACAGGACTTTCCTACTTCTCTGATTCCTCCCAACCAAACACCTCAAAATTAATGCATTATATAAGTTGAAGGATGGGTTCTGTAAGACTCATTAAAAAAAGATAAACATATAGATCCTCTACATAGAATGAAGATCCTTCGCATAGAATGAAGTTCAACACATTGACTGCAGTATGTGCACCAACCTCCTGTATCTGAGTAACCTCTTCTTCGAAAATCATGGAGTGTGCATGTTTTCCTCCAGAGGCAATGATGGCAAAGTGACCTTAGGAAACCTTTTCATTTTTCCATTTCTCATGGTATCCATAAGTTCCAACATTTCTTTTTTAGTGTGTGTGTGTTGAAATTTTATTTTTATTTGTTTATTTATTTTCTTAATTTTAACTTCTCAGTACACACTGTAGTTGACTTTCATGTCCATTTACCCATTCCTCTTTTGCCTCTCCCTCTCTCCACCCACTGACTACATCATATCTGTTCACTTGTCTTAATAAGTTCAAAGAATTGTTATGATTGTTGTGTCTTCCCCCCTCAACCCTTTGTTTGTATATTTATCAATTTATTTATGTTTAGCTCCCACAAATAAGTGAGAACATATGGTATTTCTATTTCTGTGCCTGACTTATTACACTTAATATAATTTTCTCTAAGTCCATCCATGTTGTTGCGAATGGTAGTGTTTCATTCTTTTTTCTAGTAGAGTAGTATTCCGTTGTGTAGATATACCACATTTTCCATATCCACTCATCTGATGATGGACATTTGGGCTGGTTCCAACTCTTGGCTATTGTAAATAGTGCTGCAATAAACATGGGAGTACAGGTATCCCTTCAGCATGATGATTTCCGTTCCTCTAGGCATAATCCCAGCAGTGGGATAGCTGGGTCATATGGTAGATCTATCTGCAATTGTTTGAGGAACCCTTGATACCATTTTCCATAAAGTCTGCAACATTTTGCAGTCCCACCAACATTGTATGAGAGTTCCTTTTTCTCCACAACCTCACCAGCAGTTATCATTCTCAGTCTTTTGGATATCAGCCATCCAAACTAGAGTGAGATGGTATCTCAAAGTGGTTTTGATTGTATTTCCTGAATGCTGAGTGATCTTGAGAATTTTTTCATGTGTCTGTTGGCCATTTGTATATCTTCTTTTGAGAAATGACTATACAGCTCCTTTGCCCATTTTTTAATTGGTTATTTGCTTTTTTTGCTGTAAAGTTGTTTGAATTCCTTGTATATTCTGGATATTAATCCTTTGTCAGATGTATATTTTGCAAATATTTTCTCACACTCTGTTGGTTATCTTTTAACTCTGTTGATTGTTTCTTTTGCTGTGCAGAAGCTTTTTAGTTTGATATAATCCTATTTATTTATTTATTTTTCCTGGTTGCTTGTGTTTTTGGGGTCATATTCATGAAGTCTGTACCCACTCCTACTTCCTGGTTGTTTCTCCTATGTTTTCTTTAAGGAGTTTTATTTTTCAGGATGTATACTTAATTCTTTAATCCATTTTGAGCTGATTTTGGTGTATGGTGAAAGGTACACGTCTAGTTTCATTCGCCTACATATGAATATCATTTTCCCAGCAGCATTTGCTGAACAGGTAGTCTCTTCCCCAGTGTGTAGACTTGGTGCCTTTGCCAAAGATCAGATTGTTGTAGGTGTATGGGTTGATTTCTGGGTTCTCTGTTCTAGTCCATTGATCTACGTGTCTGTTTCTATGCTAGTACCGTGCTGTTTTGGTTATTATAGCTTTGTAGTATAGTTGAAAGTCAAGTAGTGTTATGCCTCCAACTTTATCTTTTTTGCCCAGGATTTCTTTGGCTATGTGTGGTCTTTTGTTATTCCATATAAATGTCTGGTTAGATTTTTCCATTTCTGAGAAAAATGTCATTGGAATTTTGATGGGGATTGCATTGAATTTGTAGATCACTCTGAGTAACATGGGCATTTTCACAAGGTTAATTCTTCCAATCCAAGAGCATGGGATATCTTTCTGTCTTCTTGTGTCCTCTTTAATTTCTCTCCTCAGTGGTTTGCAATTCTCTTCATAGAGATTTTCCACGTCCTTGGTTAACTTTATTCCTAACTATTTTATTTTTTTGGTGGCTATTGTAAATGGGATAGCTTTCTTGATTTCTTTTTTTGCATGTTCACTATTGGAGTATAGAAATGCTACTGATTTTTGTGTATTGATTTTGTGTCCTGCAACTATGCTGAAATCATTTATCAACTCTAAGAGTTTTTTTGTAAAGGCTTTAGGCTGTTCAATATATAGGATCATATCATCCACAAACAGGGACAGTTTGACTTCATCTTTTTCAATCCTTCACTTCTCTGATTGCTCTGGCTGGCTAATACTTCCAATACTATTTTGAATAGTAGTAGTGAGAGTGGGCATCCTTGTCTAGTTCCTGTCAGGATGATATGGGCAGTGGGCTTATCATATATGGCTTTAATGGTGTTGTGATACTTTTCATCTATACCTAGCTTGTAGAGGGTCTTCATCATAAAACAATGTTGAATTTTGTCAAATGCTTTTTCAGTGCCTATATATAATTTTGTATATGTGTTACTGTATTCTGTTAGCTAGTATTTTATTGAGGATTTTTGCGTCTATATTCATCAAGAATATTGGCCTACTATTTTTGATGTATCTTTGTCTGGTTTTGGTATCAGGGTAATGTTTGCCTCATAGAATGAGTTTGGGAGAATGGCCTCTGTTTCAATATTTTAGAATAGCTTGTAGAGAATCGATATGAATTCCTCTTTGAAGGTTTGGTAGAATTCTGCAGTGAACCTGTCCAGTCCTGGGCTTTTCTTTGTTGGGAGACTTCTGATAACAGTTTCAATTTCTTTTATTGTTATCAGTCTGTTTGGATTTTCTATATCTTCTTGGCTCAGTTTTGGTAGTTTGTGTGTGTCGAGAAATTTATCCATTTCCTCCAGATTTTCAAATTTGTTGGCATACTGCTGTTTATAGTAGTGTCTAATGATTCCTTGTATTTCTGAGGTATCAGTTGTAATATCACCTTTTTCATTTCTAATTTTTGTTATTTGGGTCTTCTCTCTTCTTTTTTTTAGTTAGCCTTGCTAAAGTTTTGTCAATTTTATTTATCTTTTCAAAAACCAACTTTTTGTTTCATTGATCTTTTGTATCATTTTTTGGGTTTCTATTTAATTTAGTTCTGCTCTGATCTTAATTATTTCTTTCTGTCCACTAACTTTGGGTTTGGATTGTTCTTGTTTTTCTACTTCTTTAGGTGAAGTGTTAGGTTGTTTATTTGCCATCTTTCCATTCTTCTGAAGTAAGCATTTAATGTGATAAATTTCTCCCTTAGTTCTGCTTTTGCAGTATCGCACAAGTTTTGGTACGATGTGTCATTAGTTTCAAGAAATTTTTGATTTCCTGTTTAATTTCTTCTTGGACCCATATGTCATTAAATAGAATGTTGTTTAATTTCCATGTGTTTGTATAGTTTCCAGAGTTTTGTTTGTTATTGATTTCTAATTTTAATCCATTGTGGTCTGAAAAAAATACATGGAATAATTCCAACTTTTTTTGAGTTTGTTGAGACTTGCTTTGTGACCTAACATGTGATCTATCCTGGAGATTCCATGTGCTGATGAGAAGAATGAATATTCTGAGGTTGTTGGATGGAATGTTCTGTAGGGATCTGCCAAGTCCAATTGGTCTAAAGTGTTGTTTAGATCTTGTGTTTCTCTGTTGATTTTTTGCCTAGATGATCTGTCCAATGTTGAGAGTGGTGGTGTTAGTGTCTACCTCATTCTTTAGATCTAATAGTGTTTGCTTTATAAATCTGGCTGCTCCTACATTGGGTGTGTATACATTTATGATTGTTATGTCTTCGTGATGGATAGATCCTTTTATCATTATATAGTGGCCTTCTTTATCTCTTTTTATGGTTTTTGGTTTAAAGTCTATTTTATCTGATATAAGAATAGCTACTGCAGCTTGTTTTCATTTCTATTTGAATGATATATCTTTTTTCCATTCTTTCACTCTTAGTCTATGTGAGTCTTTACAGGTGACATGAGCATCTTGAAGGCAGCATATTGTTGGGTCCATCTTTTTAATCCAGTCAGTCAGTCTATGTCTTTTGAGTGGGGAATTTAATCCTTTTACATTAAGAGTTGTTATTGAAAGGTGTTTATTTACTCCTAGCATTTTATTGATTTTTGTTTAGATGTCTTACGTATCTTTTGTTCCTTTCTTTCTGATTTTCTGTTTGTCTTCTGTGTTTGTTAGCTTCTTGGGGTAGTAGATAAACTATTTTTTCTCTTTATTGTTAGCATTTTAATTTTATTGGTAGGTTTTGATCTTTTTTGAGTATTCATGGCAGTGATGGTTGTTTTTCAGGTATCAAACCCAGTACTCCCTTGAGAATTTCTTGTAAGGATGGTCGTGTGGTAGTGAACTCCCACAATTTTTGTTTGTCTGAGAAATATATTATTCGCTCTTCATTTTGGAAGGATAGCCTTGCTGGATAAAGTATTCTTGGCTGGCAATTTTTGTCCTTTAGTATTTTGAATATATCTTCCCATTCTTTTCTGGCTTTTCAGGTTTCTGAGGAAAAGTCTGATGTTAGTCTGATTGGGGCTGCTTTATAGGTGACTTGCCACTTCTCTCTTGCAGCTTTTAAGATTCTCTCTTTGTCTTTGAGTTTTGCCAGTTTGACTATAACATGTCTTGGAGAGGACCTTTTTGGATTGAATATGTTTGTGGATCTTTGAGCCTCCTGAATCTGAAGATCTGTGTCTTTCCCTATACCTGGGAAGTTTTCTGCCATTATTTCATTGAAGATATTTGCAATGCTATTTCCTTTTTCCTCCCCTTCTGGAATACCCATGATTCTGGTATTTGAGGGCTTAAGGTTGTTTGTTATCTCTTTGATTTTCTTCAGTTTTTTAAATTCTTTTTTCTTTTTTCTGGTCTGCCTCTGTAAATTCACACAGCCTGTCTTCAAGGTCAGAAATTCTCTCTTCTGCTTATTCTAGCTTGCTGGTTAGACTCTTTGTTTTGTGTTTTATTTCATTGAATGAATCCTTCAGCTCCACAAGCTCTGCTACATTCTTTTTCAAGGCATTGATTTCTTTGTACATTTCTTCTTTCAGGTCCTGTATATATTTTTTCTCATTTCATTGTGTTGTTTAACTGAGTTTTCTTGTATCTCATTTAGTTTCCTTAGAATTGTTGCTTAAAATTCCTTGCCAGTCATTTCAAGGACTTTCTGTTCTATGGGATCTAGAGCTTGAGAGTTATTATTTTCCTTTGATGCTGATGTACTTCCTTGATTTTTCGTATTTCTGGTATCTTTCCTTTGCTGTTTAGTTATTGTGGCAGGGGGTATCATGGTCCACTTGTTCCATCCTGATGCCTGGCCTGGATCCTGAAGGGACTGCCAGTTCTGGGCAGCAGGGACTGGCATGGGCTGGGAGTTCTGCAGTGCCTGCCTGTTCCAGTTCTGCGGTGCCTGCCTGTTCCACACTGGGGGCATCTGTTTTGCAATTTTAAGTCTCCTCTAACCTTTGATTGTCTCTGTTCTTAAGAGTGTAGCCTGCCAGGCATCCCAATTGAGAGCTTGCTGTGTTATCTGTTCCAACATTTCTTGACGATGGTTTAGGAGTTGCAGATTAAATTAACTGCTTGTGCCCCCAGTGTGGTACTGTGGAATTTATGCTGGGCTTGATGGAAGGTAAACTGGAGCTGTATTAAATACTGTTACTTAATAACTGTTAAAACTTGGATAAATCTTTGAATTTCTTTGGGGTGTAGTTTCCTCATCTGTAAGTTAGGTGTAATTATATATGTGTTTCCTAACACAGAGAGTGGTTGTGGGATTCAAATGAGAAAAGCATTCGGGGACCATGCTACTCCATGACAAGACATTATTAGGTCACAAATACATCATTTATTCTATGCCTATCCCGGTTTATTATCATTATGTGAGTATCCTACTTGTTATATAGATAACCCGTGTGTGTATAAAGCATATGGCCATAAAGAATTAATGATTCATAATTCTTAGATATACCTGCATAGACTTTTATACACTCTTTGGGATATAGTGGCATTAAATGGCCTACACAAATAAAAGTTATCTTATTTTATCACTGGGAAAGTTTCCAGGACATTATCAACACGTGCTAAAGTTTCCTGCATAGAATGTAATACTGAAACCTCTGCTACCTTATGCTCAGGCTCACAACTTCCATAGGATTTGCCTCTCACTTATAAAAAAGCCACAGAGCTTGTCAGCCAAATTCCAAAGTGACATTCAGCAGTGGATATTTGGATTCAGTTTTGGTTTTGCTTTCAGACTGACACAAAAACTACAAAAAGGCTGGACACATGTATCCCCCAGTCTCCTCACTTTGTTTTTCTTTCTCCAGAGCTCTTCTAACATGTTAGTTCCCAAACCACTAACACATACATTCACATACACACCTTCAGCAGAATTCTTAAGATATTGCTTCCCACATGTAGCTCATAGATCAATTTAACTATACAGCACTGCCCTTGGTTATCATCTCTCCTGAAACCATGTGGAATACTCATCTTCTCTAATCCCAGTCTATACTATTTCCAAAGTGCTTTACAAGACCAGAGTAATGGCCTCTAATGCCTTGCAGCAGCTGAGCTGGTAGCACACATGATATCTTAAATGTAACAATCAAAGGACCACGCTGGATCTTGGTATTTCCGCTGGCTTGCAGATGTGCCGTGTCTAGGTCCAAAATCTGGAATGTCAATTTTAGACAAAAGAAGCTTAAAGCAAAATAGTCTTTTGGTCGTGTGTTAACAACTGAGCTCGGGCAAGGGAATGCTCCCTGATAGGGAGACCGTATGTATTGTATATCAGTTATCTGACCCCTACAATAATTTTTTGGGATGTGTGTGTCCGTGAGCAACCTTGCTCAAGATTTATGTAATAGAGGGCATTGTTTTATTAATCTACACCATGTGGAACTCACCAGGTGCTAAGCTTTGATCTTCCTGCCCTCTGGTGCATTAAGTGTTCTAGTACTCATTGACAATGATGCTTGTGATTTAAAGCACCCTTTTTCCTTACTGCGGAGGCGGGAACAAAAAAGGTTCAGATGACTCTACCTTGAACGAGAGACCCTTGCCTCCTTCCCTTCTCTGGTCTCAGTTTGGTATAAAATTCACTCTGATTCTGTGTAGGAGAATATGATCAGCACTCCAAGGAGTAAAAGAATATCTTTCTGAAACATTTTATGGCACATTAGATTACTGCTGGAAATGCCAGACTTGGCAGACTGGGGATGCTTAACTTCGTCAAAGTGGTATGTGAAGACGGAGAGTAAAAGGTGATTTTCCATTTCTCTTGGCTATACAGAATAGGGATACAGAAAAATGGGGGTGGGGAATAAAAAGAGATATGGATATTCAGAAATCCAAGTCTATTGTGAACCTAATAGCCTTAAGAACAAAATGATAAATTTTTTCTAAGAAAAAACATAATAATGAAGCAACCTGATTTGCTATATTTCAGAAAATTTAGTATTACATTGGAAGAAAATGTAAAGAAATATCAAATAGGCTAAAGACAATACAGTATATACTGGTTAAGGATACAGACCCTGATGTTAGATAGCCTGGTCCAAACTCCATTTTTGCTACTTGCTAGTGTCAAGGTCCTGATCTGTATAATGGGGATAATAATAGTATCTATCTACCAGGTTATTAGGAAGATTAAATGAGCACTTAGAACAGTGACTGTATGTTCTAAGTGCTACATACATGTTTGCTAATACCATACCTTACCCAAGTCCTTTGGCTACAAAACCTGTAATTTGCAATGTGAATTACTTTTTCTTCTTATCCTCACCTGTATTATTAAATAGAATGACATCTTTAAACTTCCTGGGCTGGCAGAGATCAAGGCTGGGTTCCTTTGTAAACAGCAATCCTTTTATTGGGGAAGAGAATAGGTTTCAACTTCATAGATTTGTTCAAGAACACTGTTACCAGAGCAAGAAATTAGGAAAGAGATACAGTGATGTTCTGGGGTCATGGGATCCCTATGGCTCTGCAAGGCCATCCCTACCTTCACCCTTGCAGGTAAGGGGGATTCCCTCTTCTTCAAACCTCCCCGTCTATGGGTGAATATAAAAGGGTGCACTTGCCTCTCTCACTGTAGGTTAGTTTTACTTCTTCTTAAACTTCATATAAATGGGATCATCTGCTAGAGATTCTTCTGTGTCTGGCTTTTCCACTCTAAGATTCATGCATGTTTCTGTAGGTATCAAATCATTCTTTTTATCGCTGTGTAGAATTTCATTGTATAACTGTGTCACAATTTATTTACTCACTCTACTGTTAAGTTGTCTTCAAGTTTTAGATGCTATAAATAAAACTTGAGTATTAATTCTTAAAAGACATTTTAATAGTATCTCCCATCAACAATTTTGTAGTTATGTATATGTATAAACTAGCCTTCTTGTTCACACTCAAGTTGAATTCAGGAAGCTTGATCTTTTTTTTTGTTTGTTTGTTTTTTGGGTTTTTTTTTTTTATCTTTACCATCTAAATCAGACTGTCTTTAAAAAGGGGTTTAGTTTTTTTTATTTTGGTTAGCGCTGACCATGTGTATTAATAATCGTTGTTAGCTGAACGGTAACTAATAACGATTAGTTGAGACACATCATATTATTTTGTAAACCCTTGAGTGATTCCATGATTCATTTGGTCTAGCTCAAAGGAAAGATATGAGAAAGGCCAAGACGGTGAAAGACTCGTGCTTGTAAACTAGTGTATGGAGGACATAATAAAGGTCTTTCTAAGGCAGGCTTCTGTTCCCATACTCATTTTGAAGAGATGGATGTGGGATGCTTTAAATCCAGCTCCATTGCTAGACTCAGGTGTTCCAGGACTCATGTAACGGGAGGCAGAGTAGAGGCAGCTTATCCCAGAAATGTAAAAGAGAGGGCACGGTTTCCTCTCAAATAGCCTGAGCCTGTCCTGTGTTTCTCATCAACAGCCAGTGCCAGAGACACAAGGGCAACCCAGCTGGAAAGAAATGGAATGGTTGGGGGACCAAAGGTTAGAGTCTAGCAGCCCTGTTCCCCCCTTCGAGATCACAGAAATGGAGAAACAGCCTTACAGGACTTTGTAGTACTTGGAGATATGACAAAATCTCCAAGTACTTTCCTCCAAGGAAAGGAAGGCAGAGGAGAGTGCCAGCAAATCCTGTGTGTTTCTTTAGGAAAACTTACCTGCTAGGAGTGCATCACATCAGGGTGACTGACCATCTTGGTTGGCCCAGAACCGAGGGTTTTCCATGGGCTGGGATTTTCAGTACTAAAACTGGGAAAGTCCTGGGCAAATCAGGCACCTGGGATAACAGAACAAAGTTAGCAGATACCTCCCAGTTCTAGATCGTTTGCGCTGCAAGGGATCATCTAATCCAGGAGTTGTGAAGTTCATTTAGCAGGAGACCAACCTCCCTTCTTTTGAATGCAAAATCTTAGGCATTACTTGAGAAACTCAGACTGATGAAGTGGAGCTGCCCTGTTCACACCAGAGTGGGCAGCTGGGTGTTTCAGGGAAGCCTCCATCTTGCCTGACCACACCCCATTTTATAGATAGAGAAGCTGAGGCTGGGAGACAACAGAGACTTGAAGCACCACATTTAGCTTAAGACAGGCTTGGGACTGAATCTCCAGCTTTGTCTTTTGAGCTGTTCTCTGCCTACTGTCACTGTCCCTCAAAATGTGGGCAGGGCATCCCTCGGTCAGAATCACTCTGGGGGCTCATTAGAAATACTCACGAGGGGACCCTGTCCCAGACCCACTGTTTTAGAATATACTGGAGAGGGGCCTAGGAATCTACATTATAACAAGGTCCCAGGTGATTCTTATGAATATGTGGTCATTTGAGCCTTACTACCCCCACTCCAGGATTCTTACCTGACAGGCGTTGAAGACCACTTACTCCTGTAATCTCTCAGTCTCATCATTTGTATTTGGGAGTTAGAGCTTGCTGCAGGTTACCGAACACGATAATAAAAGTGGCCCCAAATCTTGGGCAGCAGGCAGACGATATGAACTGCAGCTCCTGTTTCACACTCTGCCCATCACAGCCGGCCTGGAGCTGGGCTCTGATCTGCCAGCCGAGAGGACTGTCTCACCCACCCTGGTCCAGGCCAGCTGCGGATTCACTCTCTTGTATCATAAGGAGTTTCCTCTGTCACTGCGGTAGAAATATCCTTCCTGGACAGAGACAGATGAGTTTTCCTGAGACCCTGTTGAGAAGCTATGCCCTGTTGCTTTGGGGCTTCGGTTCCTCTCCTGTCGGCCTCAGTGGATCTTGTGATGACACCAAGGGCATGCACCTGCATGTGTGTCTTCTATGACTTTCCTATTTTTATCTTTCCCTCTCTTTCAGAAGCATCCTCTCCTTCTGTGTCATATGATTGATTGTGGCTTTGAGAAAGTTGACGGGGACGGGGGTGAGCATGTCTTGCCTTGTAATGCCAGATCTTCACATTTCTCTATAAAAATACCCTACAGTTATGATTCTGGGGTGGTTATTGTAAGTATTAATAAATAGCACCCCTTGTGCTGAATTATTCTTTGGTAGCTTCTTTTGAGTTTAAAGTTCTTAAAAAATTTTATAGTTAAAATTATTACAGCTTTATTCTATATATTGTGTTTGCTTCAATTTCTGGGTGATCTGAATCATACTTTTTTTTACCCTCATTCCTGAACCCTTCCTCACACCCCACCTCCAGCCAAGCAAATGAAACCCAACCAAACAGGCTCTGGGCTTCCAGAGCATCAGTAGCTGCCTGAGGATAACATATCTTTAGAGGAGTAACGTTTGTCCACTTTTATCGAGGTCAGTGGATCTCCATCTCTCAGTTTCTAAGCTGAGCAGGGCCGCCTTCTGGTCTTCTCTACCAGGGTTCTATTCTTTAAGCATTAACCTGGCCTTCTGCTGAGACTGGGTAGGTCTATAGCCGTCAGCTAGATCTGATATGGCTTTGGGTGAACTGCCAAGGGTAAAATTGGTCTTTCCCTGAGGTTCTTGAAGACATTTGGAGCTGGTGGTGTCAGATTGGGGCCCTGGGATTGTTTATCCACATCCTGCTCGTCTGACTATGTCTACATGAGGCCTAGCTACAGACTTGTGAACTACCGCATCTCTAGATTCTTTAGCTTTTCTGGTAGAATGGAAGAAACTGTCTTTATGCCCCTCCTGGCTAGGAACATGCAGTCCCAGGTACGGCGCAGAGGTGCATGTGGCATTGCTGCTAGTCCTCATTGCTGCAGCAGGTGTGGGATTCCTCCTTGTTTTTTGGGGGGCAAGGGGGGAAGAAAAGGAAGGAAGAAAATGAGTCTCAGACTGCCAAGGTCTTTAGGGGCCTTCAGCCGGAACACTGGCTGTGCAAGAACCTTGTCAACACACGGTGGCCAGGAGTGATGCCAAGAGCAGTGATCCCTCTTCACCTAAAAAAGCGGGAGAGGCACGCTGCTGCAGCAGGATGACCACAGGCACAGACAGGCCCGCCGCTCCTCCCATCCCTGCTAGGCTTCTGCCCAGCCTGCTGAGCTAGCCCAGCCCTGTCTTGCTGTCTGTGAGTCTCTTTCTAGAGCTAACCACCCCTGACGAGGCCAGCCCACCCTCAGAGAACCTGCTCTCCAAGCTGCACCCACCTTTAACTCGTGACCTGGCAAGTCAGTCAGCCTTTGCTGCTTACTGAGCAAACCACCCCCAAGTGCAGCGACATGCAAGGACAAGCATTTGTTTTCATGGTCTGTTTTTGTGTCTGTGGGGTGGCTAGGGCGGCTGTGCTCCATGGGTTCCTTCTGGGGCATACCACCCACATTTGGACTCTCTCAGCCAAAGCAAGGCACAGACAAAGCCCAACATGGGTGGAGCAGAGAAATACCTGCCCATGAAGGTGAGGGATGGAATCATTACTTGCTGGTTTTCTAGAAATACTTCCTTTTTGGTCTCTTCATTGACAGAGCACAGATCCTGTCACTAACCCCTCTGGGGATTCTGAATGTTTTTGTGGGGTGTTTCTATAGGATTTAGAGGTGTCTCTGTATCTCTGTTAGATTGTGGAGTGGGCCTGCCAGAAATATATGTGTAATAAATATTATGTGAGAGACTTTAGCGATGTCTGAATTTTCACTTTTAGTAAAATTAGAGGCTTGTATAAGAAACTATAGCTCTGAAAGAAATAGCAACTAAAGCCCCAGTTCAGACTTTTATGTTTCGAGTTGATGAGGAAATGGTTCGACACCAGGATGGCCCCCCTACCACCTGGGCTCCACAGCAGACACAACTAATCGGTCATGGATTCTTTCTTGCTCACAGAGAATGTGATCTCAGATAAAATGTCAAGGCAGTACAAAGCACCACTGCTACTAAATTGGATGGTATGAGGGCTCCTTGGTACCGTCCGTGACCCAGGAACTTGTGTGTATGTGGACGGCATTAAAAGTGTGACATTGTGATACATTGATGGCTTACAGTTCTGGGAATGGTGCTAGCTAGGCAGCACCAAACGCAGAGAGGTCCTGGTGCAGGCCTGGGGTGCTGACGGTTCTCACATCCATGCTCCTGGTGCAAGAAAGATAGGCTGGTGAAATAGGTCAGCTGTGCTTGGCAAGGAAACTGCCTTCTGGTGCTGAGGAAACCAAGTGGGCAATGGGCCAGATTTGGAAAGTGACAAAGGGCTGTCACAGTGAGTAAAGCTAGAGATCCGTCTCTTTAAAGCACTATCCAGGCGAGACTTGCTGGCTGCAAATCCTGATGACTTTATAAAAGGAAGGCTTTATAGCATTCTAGGGAAAAGCCCTGAGACTCTGGAAATTAGAAACCATTTCATTGAAGGATACTTTTTGGCAGAACAAAATTCTAAGAAGTGCCAGCCCCCATGATTCAGAAGCTACGGCATGCCTTGGAAGGGTTAGGAGATGCCCTTAAATAAGGTTTGGATAAAAGAAATTGGAGTATGGGAGAATAGGAAAAGTAACAAAAAGTCCTAGGAGGCAATGAGTGAGACGACTGGGAACACAGCTCAATAAATGCACCATGGCAACCTGTAACAGGTGCTTGGTAGAGAACGATGCTGTATATATTTGGGGCTCTGCTGTGAATGTCATAGATATGACTGAAAGAAGCACCCTGAAAATGGCAGTAGACACTCTTTCTAGCCATCTGGCAGTTGGAAACCTAGACAGGGAATCCAAATAAGAGAATAAAGAGGATGAGGTTGGGATATGACATGAGGACTTACCTTCCTTTGATTGGACCAAGTATCAAAATGATGTTGATTATGACCCCAGATCCTAGATTAAAGAAAGCGTAAAATTGACTTATCTACCAACAAGGAAAGCCCTGTGTGGGGCATCAGCAACCGTGGCTCTAAGATCTAGTCTGGGAGGTCAGGTACTCTTGGGTGTTTGCCACTCCTGGTGTTCCCAGTGCCCAGCTCATTGCTTGGCATGCAGTAGATGCTCAGTAAGTACTTGTTGCTCTGAATTTTAAAAAAGGGTATGAAAAACGTGGTGAGGGGTATAGGACCTTTTGTGTTGGGGATCGGTGAGGGGTCAGCTCTAATGAATGAGATGAAGGTACTGGGCCTATGTCCAGGCTGCTGTGTAATGCTGGAAGGATCGGTGAGGGAATTCTACACATTGTTCTGAATTTTTTGCATACGGAACTAGGAGTCCCAGGGAATGAGGAACAGAAAAATTACCAAAGTGTCTTAGTTTATTTATTTATTTTCTTTTGTTAAGCTTTCCTTTTTTTTTAAAAAAAAATTTTATTTTGTCGATATACATTGTGGCTGATTATTGCTCCCCATCACCAAAACCTCTCTCCCTCCTCCCTCCCCCCCTCCCCCCCAACAATGTCCTTTCTGTTTGCTTGTCGTATCAACTTCAAGTAATTGTGGTTGTTATAGCTTCTTCCCTCCACCGTTTTTGTGTGTGTGTGTGTGTGTGTGTGTGTGTGTGAATTTATATATTAATTTTTATCTCCCACCAATAAGTGAGAACATGTGCTATTTCTCTTTCTGTGCCTGACTTGTTTCACTTAATATAATTCTCTCAAGGTCCATCCATGTTGTTGCAAATGGCAGTATTTCATTCGTTTTTATAGCTGAGTAGTATTCCATTGTGTAGATGTACCACATTTTCTGTATCCACTCATCTGATGATGGACATTTGGGCTGGTTCCAACTCTTGGCTATTGTAAAGAGTGCTGCGATGAACATTGGGGAACAGGTATACCTTCGACTTGATGATTTCCATTCCTCTGGGTATATTCCCAACAGTGGGATAGCTGGGTTGTATGGTAGATCTATCTGCAATTGTTTGAGGAACCTCCATACCATTTTCCACAGAGGCAGCACCATTTTGCGGTCCCACCAACAATGTATGAGAGTTCCTTTTTCTCCGCAACCTCACCAGCATTTATCGTTCAGAGTCTTTTGGATTTTAGCCATCCTAACTGGGGTTAGATGGTATCTCAGTGTGGTTTTGATTTGCATTTCCCGGATGCTGAGTGATGTTGAGCATTTTTTCATATGTCTGTTGGCCATTTGTATGTCTTCCTTAGAGAAATGCCTACTTAGCTCTTTTGCCCATTTTTTAATTGGGTTGCTTGTTTTTTTCTTGTAAAGTTGTTTGAGTTCCTTATATATTCTGGATATTAATCCTTTGTCAGATCAAAGTGTCTTAGTTTAAAATCTGTCTACTTCTTTCCATTACTTGAAGGAGTGCTTGGGCTGGGTGGAAAATTTATCAGCGTACTTAATGGGTTATTGGAGAGAGTGCAGAGGGGATCCCAGCCTAAGGCTGCATAGTGTCTGAATCCAGTTTGTCTGGGTCTTTAGAGTGGATAGGTTGGGTAAGGCCAGAAATCTATTTAAATAGATCTATAGACATAGGTCTGTAGGTCCTCCTGAAAAAGAAGAAGTCAGCTAGACAAGCTGTCCAGTACCAAAGCCTTAGGCATCCACGGAGAGGGAAAATTTTATGAACAGTGAGAAGGTATTCATCTCTGAGGCTTCTCTTCTGGCCCAGTCAGCCCCAGACTCATCTCTGAGTTCCCAGCAGGAGCAATTGTTTCACCCAACACATATTGGGGCCACTAGTCTCTTTGCTTTGGGATCCACATGGACAATGTGTCCGCAAAGGGAAAGTCAGAAGCATTCTTCCCATTTCTTCTGAAAACACAGTGAAGCTTTAGTTGCTCTGAGGACTCAAGCACATCAGTACCAGCATTGTCTGGCTGCAATGACAGTGCCTTGCCAACAGTGGTGGATCCTGAGAAAGGGAAAGTGGTGCCTGGCAGAGTTGGCTGAAATTTGGCTGAAACGGATGGCTGGCGAAGAGGTGGCTATGCCTGGCGGAAGCCACACTCTCTGGGGCAGGTTGGACAACATGATGTGCTGAACAACTACAACTCCCCAGGAAGTTTCTTTGTGGGTCTTTGAAGGCAGTCATAGCTTTCGTGGTGGATACCACTGAAGCGTGGAGGAAGAGAGAAGGAAATGACAGATGCCATGTGGTAACTGACAAGGCTTATTTATGATAAGATTTATGATACTCCCTGAGGACTCCCAGAAATAACCAGCAGTGGGCAGGGTTATCTGAAATAAGTTCCAGTTACTGCCCCTGTCGGTGGAAAGTGAGTCAGCAAAATAATGATTATTAATGTAAATCTGTTCCCTATTGAAATGCTTGTTTGGAGTGGCCTAGAACATCTAGGTCAAGAAACTTTGCTCTTGGCTTCATAGGCCCTCCAAACACTCTACCCCTTTGGACTCTGGACTTTGAAGCCTCTTTTCTGAACTCATCTTCTCTGAAGGCCAAACAGGCCTTGAGGGGTCTTTTGTCAACCCCCTGGAATCCATCCCCAGGTCCCCAGTGAGTAGTTTCGTGACCCTGGTAACTTACATAAGCTCTCCAAATTTCAGTTTCCTCAGTTGGGGACAGCAGTAGTGCCACTCATAGTTTTTTGTTGACTGGTTGGTTGGTTTGTGTGAGGATCATATGAAAAAATACACAGAGAACTTAGAACAGTTCCTAAGCAGCTGCACCCCATAGTTGCATGATTGATATGACAGTTTATTAATTGACTCAACAAATATTTATTGAGCACCCACTGTATTCCAGATCTCAGTGAGATAAGAGATTGAGGAGGAGATGGAGGGTTAGATGTTTGAAGAGAGAGAAGGTATGAAGTCATTATGGAGAGTGAGAGAGAGATTGATCAAGAACACGTAGTAGGATTCCTTGACTACTCTGAGAACCCCCTCTGAAAAGGTTGAGAAATGTGCAGTTTCTTAGGAGGGGTACTGTGATTTTCTAGCTTTGAGGGAACCACTTCTTCAATAAACTCCTGTGGAGGCCCTGAATTAATTAAAGGTTAAAGGGAAGCTGATCTGGTTGAGGTGGGTGGGGGAGCGTAGCCTCCTCCAAACATGAACCCACCCTCTGTCCTCTGTGGATGTCTTTCTGGTTCCTCAGTGGACTCTCTAGAGATCTGGGGAATCCAGTTTTGAAACCACGGTTAAGAAGCTCAGCTCAATAACAAACAGCCCAGTCTTCTATACATTTGTATCTGAGTTTTATGGACATTGTAAAAGGCAAAGAAAACATAAAAATCATTTTGATATCAAAGGTTTTATGACACTGTGATTTTATAAACATCCTTACTTTATACCTTTATCAGTAGCAGTTCATTGCTACAATAATGCTGCACAACAAACCACCCAAAAACTCAGTGGCTTAATTCAATGATAATTTATTTTCATGCTCATGGTTTTGTAGGTTGGTGGAGGTGGCTCTGATGCAGGCTGTGGGTCTGCAGGTCACCTGGGGTGTCTCATGCTGGGGCCCAGGCTACCCAAGTTTGGTTCTTACAGTGATGGCAGAGCGCAAGAGCAAGATGAAAGGCACCATCACATGTAAAGCGTCTATGTGTGTCTTATCTACTAACATCTCATTGACCAAAGCAAATCACATGGTCAAAGCAAAAGTCAAAGGCAGGGAGGTACACTCTGCCCATTGTGAGGTCATAGGAAGGATGTTGATGTATGCTACTACTGCAGGCGAGAGCAAAATTGAGACCAATAATTCAGTCCACTGCAGCACCCACATGGCACAGTGTAGTCACCAGTGGGGAGAGAGGCATTCTCTTCCTCTCTGCCAGACAATAGCCCAGCTCCTACACTTTGAGGAATCCAGAGAATCCAGACCTGCTTTGGCACCTGGAGGCTTCCATGCATCAGAGACTGCACCTGGGGGATATGATGGATGGCAGTGACCAGCAAGGTCGATGCTGCTTGGTAAGGGCAACCAAACAGTGTGTTCTGGAGACTGTGGCAAGTGCCTACAAGCAGGTGAGTGCATCAGAGGTTTCAGCAGGAGGGGCAGGAGAGAAAGAAAGGGCCAGACCTCGTAGTGGCTAACAGGACTTTCAAGAACATGCAAAACATCCCTCAAGACTCTTAGAAATAACTAGGAGTGATTTTGGGTGGCTGTATTAGCAGTTGGAGGTGGTTTATTACTGTTCATACCACCATGTTCCAATAGGTTGGTGTGGCCCGGGGAAACTAGTTTTCAACAGTAGGACATAGAATCTCAGAGTTGAAAATGACCTTAGACCCATCTACCTCAACACCCTCCTCCACAGTATCACAGACAGGTGTCATGCCACACCTGTTTGGACACCTTCAGTGATAGATGAGTCACTCCTGCAAGGCGGCCCATCAAGTTTCAGATATCAGCACTGACCATGACCATCTTAGCATGTGATATGCAGGAGTAGAACACGCGAAACAAGATATCAAGGAGGCACAAGTACAGAATGAGTGGAGGTTTGTGAAAAATGGCTAATTTAGAAAAAAAAGATTTTTTTCATTATGTTCAGAGGGAGCACAAGGGAAAGAGCACCCAACAGAAGACAGGAAGAATGGGAATTAATTTTCTCTTTTGCTTTCATGTTCTTTGTCAATTTGAAAATTAATTAATGTGATTATGAGGGAATCAAACTAGGGAGTGGAGGAAGTAAAAGCATCCTTGGTTACTCTTGGTGTTTATCATGACCTAGGGTAGAAATAGACCTTGGGGGTGAGATCTACAAGGGGTCTTACTAGAAGCAGACAAATGAAATCTGACACTTTGCTAAAGTTTTGACCCTGGTTTGCACATTTCACTTCCCATCTGATGAATTCATCTTGCGGATAAGGGAGTGGATAGCCAGGGCTATGTCTACCGTGGAGTAATGTCAACTAAGGAGTAGAAATTTCATTCTACAGCTCTACTCTAACAGGCCCATCTTGAGAGCTGATAAAAACTTGATGATGAGTCCAGGGTATCAGTTTGAAGTTGGTTTACATAGTTATGAACTTTGCCCTCAATGTTTAACTTTTGGGGAGTTGGGAGCCTAAGCAGCTCTTGGGTTGTTTCAACAGTAACACCGAGATCAGCTGTCAAATCAGTTGATGAAAACTAGTCAGACTGGTTATTTGACTTCTCATATATAACCAACCAAAGGAATAACAACTGCCACCAACAAAGTTTAAAGACTGGAGTTTAGACTTTTCAAAAAGCCATGCTGACATGTAGCTACAACTTTAATGTGCAAACCACTTCAAGCAGAGCGAGTTTTAAAAGCTGTAAATTAAAATCACATTTCTTTTGCAAGCCCTTGAAACCTTTGAGAAACAAATAAATCAGTCAGATGGTCCCCTATTGAGAACCCTGAGTTTCTTCAGCAAACTTAGAGCTCAAAAAGAAATTAAAGTAGAAACTGAAAATGTGATTTTAGACAAGTGATATACTGCCTGTTGGGATGTGACCCACATGGTTGCTTGTTCGATTTTATGATATATCCCTTCTCCTAAACCTTTCCTCTTAACACCTGGGTTCAAATCCAACCTCTGTGCTAGTCAACTGCAGCTGGGCTTCTCCAGTATATCCTACATGTTTTGATCCAGACTACAGCCAGATCCCAGCGTGGTGTCTGGCCACCGTGGAGTAGTGAATGCTGATGGGCCCTGCTGGCCATAGGCTGGCTCGTGGGAAGGATAGAGCCTCTTAAAAGTACCTCATAGCTGAGGTCTTTTTAAAATCAATGTTCACATCAATTTTGGTCAGAAATACTTTGCTCTAAAACACCCATTGTAAGAAGTAGAGACATTGGGGTTTCTTAAAACCAGGATTGAGACATCACAAGCCCATGCTGAGCTTAGGGATTATTATTATCCTGTTAAAACAGAATATTATTTTGGTCAACAATAAAGTTGGTCAACCTTGGTATCTGTGGTTCTAGCTACCTTAGCAGAGACTTGAGGCTGTTTCTGGGATCCAGTTTGTGTATGTGCCTTTCTATTCTCTGTGGAAATATACGTGAAGATTTTTGGGATTGTGGCTGCATCCTGAGTTGGAGCAATGCTGTGATGTTCTCCACTACACAACCTCATCCCTGTGATCAAGGGAGAGGCAGTGGACCTTCACCCTCCCTCAATGCCAGTTAAGTGTATGATTTTATGGGGTACACAATTTCTTCAAGAAAGCCATTCTTTGAAAAAACCGTGTAACCCTGTAGCTGCCGCTAGTGACTTAGCTGAGACACTGCCCTCTAGAGGAAGGGCTGAGGAATAATCACGGCTCTCAAATTTCCCATCTGTCACGAGTGGTTCCTGTGACTGGGAATCATCTGAGAGGACAGTGGCTGGCATAGCTACTGAGGCACCAGGAATGACTACTGGGGATCGAAAAAAAAAAAAGTCCATCCTGTTTCTCCATTCCAGCTGGAGTCATCATTACAGGAACAAAGAAGGGTGAATGTTTTGGGGGTTTCGTGTTGGTGTTGGTGGGGTGAGTGGGAGGTAGTGATCAGTGAAAATAAAGTAGGAATGAGTTAAAAAATTATTGCAACAGGCAATCTTGGGGTCTGCGTGTGACTCAGACCACTTACAAAGTATCAGAAATACCTAACAGCCCTCCATTGCTACAAACATCTCAGATTCTCAGATGGGAGGATTCAGCAGTGGCGGGCAAGAAGAGTTTTAGTTATAAATGTTTATGAATTTTTTTTCGTAGGATGGATCACTTTTTTTCTGTGAAACTTACATACTTTTGCCTACATGCATTTATTCATTTATTAATTTTACATCCATTGAACATCTATTTTGTGCCAGACTCTGGAGTAGGTGATGAAGATTAAGAAGTCTGGACTGAAGTGAATCTTAGTGCCTGACTTGAAGCAGCACACAGTCTAGGGAAGGAGTGAGACAGGCTCACAAATCATTTATTACAATAGGCTATTGTCAGTGCTGTAATGATGGAAATGTGCAAGCAGACTAGTGGGAACACCTAACTCTACCCAAGGGAAGGAGGACATTGGTGGTGTGTTTAGGGGGATGAATAATAGTCCTCCTGATTGACATGGTTAGGGAGGCCATTTCAGGCAGTGAGTATTGCAGTGCAAATGCTCTGAGATATTGCATAAGGGGAGCAGTTCTTAACTGAGTGTGGCCAGTGTGTATGGAGCATGATGGGGGAGATGGGAGGTGAAGCTTGAAGAGCAGGGCAGGGGCCAGATCAGGAAGAGTCCTGAATGCCATGCTAAGCAAAGCATGGGAAGCCCTTGCAAAGGATTAAGCAAGGCAATGAGGATGTGATAGGAATTATTTCTATAGTTATCTCTGAATGTTGATTATAGTTAATCTGCACAGGTGTGGTTATCTTTTGGGCCCGGAATGACTCCCCTTTGTCTGGACTGCATCCTCGGCAAGTTTGTGATCATTCTGAGAAACCAATTTAAGACTAGAGCAGTAAGGCAGTAGCAAGAGCCAGAACACCCTCATGGGTTGGACTCTGAGTGCTTTTACTAACCAGCTACATCTTCGTCTATCCTCATGGGTATGGGAGAGTGCAGGAGGAGGGATGACAGCATGTTCCACACCTGAGAATACTGCTGTGACTGTATCAGGTGACACAGAAGGCTGCTAGGCTTGGGTGGACCTGAGAGAAAGAAAAATATCTGCACTAGTCCGGGCTGCAGTACAGGCAGTCTTGCCTCTTTAGCCATGTGACTCCACAGAGCTCATGGATTTAGGGAATCTGTAGTAGGTAAAGAAGTCATGTGAAGGTTCTGTTCAGCCCCAGGTGGAGAGTCACAGCATGGACACCTAGGTTCTTGGGCAAGGTCATATCATCTATAGTGGAGAACTATTCGATATTTGAAAAGCACTTGTTGGCAAGCTATTGGGCCCCACAGACTGAGTGTCTAATTACAGGACAGCAAGTGACCATGTGGTCAGAAATGTCCATTATGAGCTTGGGATGTCAGACTCCTGAGACAATGACTTGTGGTAAGAAGGAGGTGTTACATCTAGGGTTGGCTTGGGTAAGCCAAGAGGGCACAAGTGACTGAGTGAACGGAGGGTGGGGATCCCATGTCACCTACCACCGTTGTACCCAGGCCTCTTTCTCAGTTCACTCCTATGGTTCCATGCAGGTTTCCCATGGCCAGCTGATAGAAGAGGAAAAACCCTGAGCTTGGTTGGTGCAGTATGTTGGTGCAAAGCCAGAATAAGACATCTGTCACACTATAACCCCTCCCAGAAGTGGACCTAAAGGACAGTGCTGAGGAGAAATCTTCATGGAAGGTAGAGCTTCAGGTGGAGAGTCTGGCCATCCATTTTGTGTGGAAAGAGAAGGATCTGAGGTGAACATTGGCACAGCTGTCTCAGAGCTCACAGAATACCTGAAAAGCTGACAGAGTCCTGCAAAACATTGCCTTGAATCAAAGGACCCACTGTATGGCAAAGGGACCATGATCATGAACACAGAACCATGGGATCCCCTGGTCCTACCCCATGCCGTACCATCTAGAAAATGCCAACCTGGCATGATGGTGGCATGACCTTTTCCAGGTGACAGCTGAGGCTCCAATTTGTAGATGATATCCTGAAAAGCTGGAGTACTAGCCTTCCAAATGTGATATACAGCCTCATCTATGGCCACTGGGTAGAATACATGGGTCTGGAAACCAGGGGATGCAATTAGGAGTGGCCCTGCTCTCTGTCACTCCCAGTGACCCACTTGGGGAGGGATTTATACTTTCCATCTCTGCAGTTTTAGGTTCTGTAGATCTATAAGTTCTGATTCCGAGTGGGATTCCCAGAGGGGTCAGAGTAGGAGTCATACTAAATTTAAAGCTGTGGCTGTGACTGGTCACTTTGGACTCCTCATGCAAGAAGAGTGGACAAAAGCAGAAGTTAGTCTATTGGCAGGGGTAACTGACCCTGATCATGGCGAGGAAGTAGGGAGGAAAATGTTTTGCATTTGATGATCCTCTGGGGCATTGCTTCCATGTCAGTTCTAATTGTAAATGGGAAATTATAGCAACCCTGACCTGATGGAAGCATGGCAAGCAGAGGCTCAGATCCTTCAGGAATGAGGTCTGAACCCACTGCCAGTGGTCCAGGTGATGTCAGCTAGAGCAGTAGGAGTGCTCGAGTGGGGGAAGGAATCCAGAGTGGATGGGGGATGAGGGTGACAAATTGAGAAGCATCAGTTCCAGCTTGGGACTAATTGAGCAGCTGAGACTGTGCTTTGTCTTATATGTTTCCCTGGAGATGTCGACCAGGCAGCATCCCGGAGAAGTGGTGCCCAGAAGGGCTGAACTGAATGTGAATAACACAGGGCTCCAGGCAGTGCGAGACATGGACTGCATGAGCTGCTGTTGGGGCCCTGCCTAGTCTCACTTTTTGGGGCTGGGGCACCTCTGTCAGCCACTTTAAGTCGTATCTGCGAAGGGCTCACAGTGTCACTCCCTCCAGAGAAACCTCATCAGGTGGGAGGTTATGTACCCTCTGTCTTGCAGGGGCGACCTGCAACCACTGACAGCATGATATGGCAGTGTGGTTGTCATTTGTCCTGGGATTGTCATTCTGAGTTGTCATTCATGCTGCAGAGCTGCCAGGGGATGAGGTGGAAGCTTGACTTTAGCTGAAGCCACGTGTTGGCTTAGCTGCTTCCCCAGCTCTTCCCGCTCCTCTCGCTCCCTTACGGGTTTCTCCTGAGCTTCTACAGAAATCCCTTCTGTAGTTCTTCTAGGGAACCCACCCTAAGGCAGCCAGCCAACAGAAGCTCTTTTTGTGCTTGGCAAGTAGCCCTTTTCTGTGAGCTCAGACTACACCATGCAGGCTCCCAAGACACCCTGTGGCAGGAGGGTAGGGATCTGCCTGCAGGACACTTAGTCAGACCTCAGGTCAGGCCACTCCCCCTTAACACTGAACCTGGCATCCTGTCCTGGCTTCACTGAGTATGAGGGGTCTTCAAAAAGTTCATGGAAAGGTTTGGATTATCTTTTAATCCATTTTTTTCCACAAATTTTTTGAAGCATCTTCATTATCTTTTAAAAATTCTAGCCCCGTCGAGCAGGGAGACAGAGCCTGGCTTCCTCCAGCTGGCATCTTCTGGAATAACATGCCGGCTCCCTGCAGATCCCCTGCTCTTCAGGCGCCTCAGGCTCCTCTTGTCAGCTTGAGAACAGGAGGGCAGTGAGTGCACAACACCTGGTGAATAAATTTACACGCTGAAATAATGGTTTCCATGTTGCTTTCTCATAATTGACTGAACAGGCTGGAGTTAAGTTTCATGTGTGAAAGACTTGTGAGGAGCTCTTGACAAGAGATGAGGGTTGATGAGCGGAGTTAAGGTTTTAGAAAATGTATCCTCCTGGGACTTTTTTCCACGTCTCCCCCTCCCCCTTTCTGTCTCTCCCCTCCCCCTCCCCCTTTCTCACTCCCCCTCCCCCTCCCTCTGTCTCCCTCCCTCCATTTCTCTCTCTGTCTCTGTCTCTGCATCTGTCTCTCCCCACTCTCCCTCCTCATCCTCTTTCCTCTGTGTCTTCCTCTCCGTTCTGTTGAGGTTCTCATGGATCCATACAAGCTTCACTTCCCAGCATGTGTGTGCAAAGAAAAGTAGTAACATCAACAGATGAGACTGGTACTTCCGTAATTTGAAAATTACATCTGCAGATGTGTCTCTGATCTCAAAGGAAAACAATTAAAGGCTTTGCTAATTCTTCAGCGAAGGAGATGTGGAAAATAGATGAGACGGCAGGTGGCTGGGGCTGAGCTGTTAAAGCACAGTAGAGGATGCCACATTGTCCTGTCCATGGGGGTGTCCTAGGCCCTCTCCTTGCATTGCAGCAACTCCTCTGGGTGGGACGGGCATTGCTGTGAAAACATTCCTTGTTTGTGAAAATGGTTCTTGAACTTCTCCGTTCCTTTAAGAACCTGCCGTGTTAGCTAAGAGAACCAAGGGCTTTATTCCAGTGCCTGGGTCACAGTTTGGTATTTTGAAACTTCACGGCTCACACTCCTGGCTGGGAGCTTCCTGCTTTTTTACGTGATTTATATGAAATGATGGCCCAATGAAAATTTGAGTTAGAATGGCTGACTTCTGCCCTTGGGAGATTCCACCTTTGTGATTCTGTCCCTGGCTAGCCAAAAGCACTAGGAGAATTAAGTTTGGTTTGTTTGTCTTTTTGCTTGACAGTTGGGACAATGTTGGTATTGACAATGATCAATTTTATTTTCTCAGTCAACTGTTCACTCAACGCCACAGGCCTGTTTTCGGGTAAGGTTTCATTGCGGATGTTTAGAAACTCATCTCTGTTGATTTTAACATTTATTGAGCATCATGTTCATGCCAAGCCCTGCACCTGGTGCTGTGGATACAGCGATGAATAAGGTAGTCCTTATCTTCCAGGTGCTTACAGACCAATCGTGTAATCTAATGTAACTGGCCCACCATCTGACAGGGTTGCCCCTGGGCCTTATTTCCAGGACTGGTATTCGATTTGTATAAATGCAGCCATTTTCTCCGAGCTTTATGACAAACATGAATTTCTGTGATGCCTCACTAGATTCAACCTGTAACATAGAAGAATTAGAAAATCCACAAGGATAGTGGAACCTATAAGAACTTTAACCAACTAAGCAGCCACACTTAATTGATCTTTTGCATTTTTTGGATACTTGTCTGTAATGGGGTATATGGGTGTATTAGTCTGATTCTGTGGCTTATAACAAAATACACAGAACTGGGTGATTCATAAGAAAATGAAATTTATTGCTTACAGTTTCTGAGGATAGGAAGTCCAAAGTCTAGGGAACAGAGCTGGTGGAGGCTATCTTTGGTGGTGACTTCAGTGATGGCAGGGGATCACATTGCAAAAATGGTGGAGCAGGGAGAGTAAGAAGAAAAAGAGACAGACTCTCCCGTCTCTTCTTTTAAAGCCCTCAGAACCATGCCCCTGACCACCATTTTTAATCTATTCATTAAGGCATGGTCCTACAATCTAATCACCTCTTCATGGCTCCACCTTTCAATTACCATAATAGGATTTCCCACTCTTTTAACAGTCACAGTGCGGGCCAAGTTTCTAATACATAAAACTTGACGGACACAATTCAAGCTTCAGTGAGTTTTGCGGGGACATAATTCAGTCCACTACAATGGGGTTTAGGTGAGTTGTCCAGGGAGTCAATTTTAGTTACCTTTAAACAAAATACAATTGCTGGACATAGAGGCACTAACTATTTTGTAAGACTAGTATTTTAAGGAATTCTTGGTTCAATGAAATTTTATATTGACATTTCAAAATTCTTTAACTTTTTAAACTCCTAGGAAATTTTTGAATGATGTTTGGAAACTTTGTATTACTATGCCTCTCTTGAGAATATAATGCTTAAGATTTGTGACATATATGTATGTTTCTAGATATATTCCTTATGGTTGAAGTTTTGTGACACCTAACTAGAGATGTGGAAAGCTACACTCCAACACAAAATACTAAAAGATTTATATTGTATGAAATGAATTTTCCACACAATAGTCTCAGTGAAGATGGGCACTCTTTTGAGAAAATTACCAAACTCGGAATATCTGAGCCATACCAATTAACAGCTACATATTTAATTTATGAAAGATTACAATTAAATGATTGACTTTCCTTTAAACATTTAAAGCATGACTTCATTTTAGGAAAAAAATGGACTAGAGTCCAGCTTTTTAGGAAACTATACATATTTTGACTATAGCACGGTATCCCATGATTTCTTCATAATATGTGGATGTATGAAGAATGTACAAATCATGGACAAAATGATGAGATGTTTTAAGTGGAAATATTTTATTTTCTGTCATTTGCATATCATCATGCACAAATTTTTTTGTTGTGAATCTGTTCACTCTTTTTAGCTTATGACTTGCAGCCAACAAGATTTTCTTTTCAAATTTACTCTCTTTTATTGAGCTGAAAGATTTGTCTCTCTCACTTAGCCTAGTGTGGGTCTTCATACAAGACCTTTGCAGTTGTACTATGAAAAATGCCTGTAGCACAGACATATGCAAAGTATTACCACTTTGCTTTAATCTGGAGCAGAGTCACTCCATGAATAATTTGAGCCTCAAGCATCCTGTTGAAAACCAAGACCTCTGGGTTGTGAGTCATCTGTTCTTCCTGTGACAGGTGTTGGGGTCAAAGCACTTCAGATCTTTACTATGGTTTGTAGAAAGGACAGTTAGCCATAGGAGTCCCAAAGTTACTGCAGTCAGTGCACTTTCATTAGACAAATACTAATTTGAGATGGTTGCATCCTGGATGAGAGAGTTTGCTTTTCTCACTGTGGAGCTGGGTTTTATGCTTTTTCTGTAGCATTTCATATGGAGGCAACTGTTGATGGATTCTAGTCCCTCAGAGCTGGACCTTTTATCTGAATCACAAAACCACCAGGCAATTTAACATGCTTATAAACCTGTCAAGGTCTGTTTTATGGTGAGCTGGGTATGGACAATGGCTAGAGAGGCCTATACCGCTGCCACCTAAATCCCACATTCAATTTGGTTGAATCTTGATATTAACATTTGGCAATTGTCAGGCTGAAAGTAAGTGGAAAAAAAGACTCTAGTACAATGTCACTATTTGAGAGGAGGGTAGTATGAATACATGAAATCTCTGTTAAAATTGATGTATCATAACTGTGGCTAGAAAATATCATTCATTTTTTCCTTTGTTCATTCACTCATTCATTCAAACCATCCCAATTAGTGGCAATCAAGAGGGTTATCATAAAACATAATGCTAATTTGTAAGTGGCATCCTGATTAATTTTATATGTTTGGATGCTGCAAGAATTCCTGAGGGTGTGAAAAATTTCTCCTTGAAGATATACAATACATTAAAATATAATGCAGGATGATTTCTTGAAATGCCATTTATTTCCTCTCTTTCTGATGAGGATACTTATAAAAAGTAATAAAGCAATGATTCTATTTAACAAATGAGCTGGGAAAACTGTATATCTACATGCAAAAAAATAAAATTGGACCCATATGATGCCATATGCAAAAATTAATTCGAAATGAATCAAGGACCTAAATGAAAGATCTAAAACTGTAAAACTCTAAGAAGAAAACATGGGGCAAAAGCTTCATGACATTGGATTTGGCAGTGATTTCTTGGATATGACAACAAAGGCACAGACAACAACAACAACAACAAAAAAAAAAATAGAAAAATTGGACTTCATGGAAATTCAAAAGTTTTGTGTACCAAAAGAAAATATCAACAGAATAAAAAAGCAACCCACAGAATGGGAGAAAATATTTGCAAATCATATGTATAATAAAGGATTAATATCCAGAATATATAGAGAACTCCTAAAACTCAACAACAACAGAAAACAAACAACTGGATTCACTAATGGGCAAAGGACTTGAAGAGAAAATTTCCAAAGAAGGTATACAAATGGCCAATAAGCACACGAAAAGCTGTTCAGCATCGCTAATCATTAGGGAAATGAAAATCAAAACTACAGTGAGATACCACCTCATATCCACTAGGATGGCTACTATAAAAAAACACAAACAAACCCCCAAACAGAAAATAACAAATGTTGGCAAAGATGTGGAGAAATAGGAAATTTTGCACTGTTGGTGGGAATGTAAAATGTTACAGCCCCTATGAAAAACATTATGGTAGTCCCTCAAAATAATGTAAAATAGAACTACCAGATGATCCAGCAAGTTGCATAATACCCAAAAGAATTAAAAGCAGGATCTTTAAGAAATGACATATTTGTATACCCACGTTCATAGCAGCACTATTCACAATAGCTAAAATGAGGAAGCAACCCGAGTGTCCATCAGCATATGAATGAATAAGCAAGATGTGGTATATACATACAATGGAGTATTATTCAGACTCAACAAGGGAGGAACTTTTGACCTATACTACTACATGGATGAACCTCAAGAACACTATGCTAAGTGAAATAAGCCAGTCACAAAAAGACAAATATTGTATGATTCCCCTTGTAAGAGATTACTCAGAGTAGTCAGAAGCATAGACAGAAATTAGAATGGTGTTTGCCAGAGGTTAAGGGGAGGGGGGAATGTGGAGTTGTTCCGTGGGTACAGGGTTTCAGTTTACAAGTTGAAATGAGTTCTGGAAATGGGTGGTGGTGATGGTTGCATAACAATATGAATGTATTTAATAACACTAAATTGTATACTTAAAAATGGTTAAGATGATAAATTTTATGTTATGTGTATTTTACCACAATAAAAATTGAAGAAAAAAAAAGCAGCCATGATTCCACCCTAGCAACCACATGCAGTGTCTATACTCTGGCCTCTCTTATCTCAGGAAAATTAATAGCTTCTTTGGATTTTTGTGGTCAGTGAGAGAAAGCCTCCAGCAAGTCTTTGTTTGGAACTCCTGGGGTTTCTAAGGCAACAGGCTGGGATTTCCTGTGACATGGTCAACAAGAAGAGTGTCATCTTAGGAGGTGACTTGGGCCCTTTGCTGTGCCATGTCACAGAAACAGTAGGTCCACTGAGAGGAATGGCAGTGTGACTCTTGGGGGGTGGAACACTAAGTGATGTTGCTTTGCAAGGTGAGACAAGGGACGTGGGACAGAGTTGGGAAGAGAGCGGAGATGCTGCAAGCAGAGCAGCCGCTGCCTTCAAATGGCCCATGCTTGCTTAGACGAGGGGCACGTCGGGAGAGCACTGAGACACTTCTTCAAGTAGCTGAGGACCTTCATGCATAAAGTGGAGACATTATAAAAAGAACCTCATTAGTGAGAGAAAACATGGTAACATATTTGGTTAGAGTACTTTGCACACGTGAACAATAAATGTTAGCCTTTATTTTTTGTTATATTTCCTTTTGTACCCTTATTTGTCATATTCATGCATTCTGTCTTTTATGAAGAGTTTACCAAGCAAAGCCAAACTTCAATCCAAGCTGTGTCCAAATTTTCACAAATTCTGAATCATGAAAATTTGAATTTGGATTATATATGTTGTCAATGTTTACATTTTTATGGTAAGGATAATTACTACTTTAATTCTATTACATTTGTCACTTAAAAGTAATTCATGCTCAGTCTAAAAATGTTTGGAAAACTTAGAAAAGTAGAAAGAAAGAATTCACCCATGATCCTTTTATTTGGGGTTAACTACTACTAGTTTTTATATATTTTCTTTTAATATTTTTGGATACACATACAGAGCCTGTATGCACATATATTGAAATTTGATATATAAGTGTGTTACAAAATTGGAATCATTACTGTGTATAATTTGTACCATGTGTTTTTAACATTAATATTTTATCATAAACATTTACCTATGTTACTAAATATTCTTCAAAAATATGGTTTTTAATTTCTACCTAATATTCTATTACAGGAACATACTATAATTTACTGAATCTTTTCCCTATTGTGGAATCATAACTGGTGATAAATATTTTTGTACATAAATCTTTTACTACATCTTTCGTTTACTTAGGATGGATTTCTAGAAGTGGTATTATTGATTCAAAAGCATGAGCATTTTTATGACTCATAATAAATATTGCCAAATCGCTTTTCAAGTGAAATTTCCAATAGCAACATATGAGAATACTTGCTTTTCTCACCCCTACTAGTACTAAATATTACCTTTAAAATATATGTCAATCTGTGAGGAATTTTTAAAAAATTACTAGTTGACCATGTTTTCCATTTTTCACGTGTTTAGTGTCCACTTTATTTTTTTCTTTCATGAGTTTTCTGCTCATGTTCTTTCCTCCTTTTTTTAGTGATATGTTAATGTTTCTCCTATTGATGGTTGTAAGGATTTATTGAGTATAATCTTTTAACATTTACTTTTATTTAGATTCTTTTTTTTAGACATTCAGTAGTTAAAAAAACATTTAATGTATTCAAATATGCCAATATTTACTTGGTGATTTGACTCATTGCTTTGTATTTTGAATGGCCTTTCCAGCCTCAAATCAGTTAAGGAGCTCATTATATTTTCTTGTGCTGTATTTTAAAAAATGTGTGGCTATTTAACTTTTATGAAAGTTGTTTTAGCGTATGATATAAGATGAGACTCTGATTTTGAGATGACTGACAGAGAACCAAGCTTTGGTGCTGAGGGCTGTGTAGGACTCGTGGGATGAAACACTCGCCTTTTTCCCTTTGTTGTTGAGTTATTCTACATGGAGCGAATTGAGAAGGGACTGATTTTGTTTTAACAATCCATGATATAGGGTTTAACTCATGATGTAGGACTATTCATGACCTTTCTCCTTGCCCCCATGTCATTTGCTTAGAGTTTATATCAGGAAAGGTAATTTTAAAACATTGATTTATTAATATCTCATTTTACTGTATCAGGTTTAAAGAATGTGGCCTCTGTTTTTAATTCATAGAGATTTCCATTGTGTCTCATCAGGTAACAAAATCATATTCTCATTGATTCATTTTTATTTTTCATATCATTTAGAAAATCAAACCGTTCTGTAGAGCTTCTTATGAAGAGCAGCAGCCAGCCCCTGTCCCCAACTACCCGTCATCTTTACCCTCTCAGAGGCCACCATTTTCAGCTCTTTCAGTAGATTCTTTTGGAATTTACCTTCATGTCTCTATTTATAACATTTATATTGCTACTGCCCACAATGGAAGTACAAGGTTTTATCTTTCTGATTTCCCCAGACTCATATAGACACACAGACATAAGCAAAGTCCTCACCCCCCACCCCACAGACAGACAGACAGACAGACAGACACACACACACGTATACACACATGCTCTTCCCATTTTTCTCTGATATATTTTTTTATTTACATAGTTGAACTTTCAGAAGGAGAGAACAGACCTACAGTTACTAGAGGTGGGAAAGGGGGAGGGGGAAGAGGGATAGGGAATAATTGGGTAAGGGACACAAAAAGTAATTATGATTTGTAACGATGAACTTGCTAATAATATTGATTTGATCATCACATACTGATAGTCAACTCTGTACACCATAAATATGTATATAAATAAAAAATACATGGTAATCTTGGTTTGCTTTCTATTTAGTACTTATATCCTTGTTACTATATAGTTCTCAGCTGAGGAGCACTTGGATGAGGCGTGGTGACCACTCCTGTCAATGCGTTTTGAGCTGATTGGGCTGTGTCACTGGGGAACCAACACTTGGGAGCATTGGGAACTGTGCAGGGAAGAGGGGCTGGTAAGGAGGAGGGTGGTCAGAATGTGTGCTTGATCCCTTCATTTTTGGTATGGTCCAGCACCCTCACCCTCACTTGTATCTGATAGCCCCTTGTCCAGAACCTTCTGTTATACCGTCTCTGGAAAATAAACTTCCAATTTATGTAGGGGCTGGGGGAGGAATGGGCGATTGCCTGGCCACCTAAAGTCTTGGAGGGGACTTGGGGATCTAATTACTTCTTAAATGGACTTGCACAAATCCTTCTTCAGTCTGACCTTCCCCTTCCCCTGACAGAGGTACCTGGTGCTGCCAATTTCTGAGTCTTTTGGGTGTTCTTCAGGCTAAATTGGGTTGTTCATGGCTTTTCCCACTGTCAGCTTAGGATTCAGTTTTCTTGGGTCTGCTAAGTCAATTACCGTGGGCCATCTGCTTTCCAGCTTCCAAAATTTTGTTGCTGTTGTCTTTTCTCCTGTTCTCTTTATTCTAAAGGGTTTATGTCTTTATAAAAATCTCTTTAGATGTTGATTGTTGGGAGCAGTGTATGCAAATCAAGTACTTATTCTGCCACCTTTACCTAGGAGCCCATTTTTCTTTCTTAAACAAATGCTATGTGTTCATTTTAGAGAAACCGGAAAACACAAGGTAGGCAAAATATTTAAATAATCACCCATAATTTCACCTTCCAGACACACCCATTGTTAATATCGTTTTGGTGTAGAGCCTTCAAGGGGCATACATTTTTACTGAATATACTTTTAAGGAAATGGGATTATGATTTGCAGACTTTTGGTAACCTTATTCAAGATCATCTTAACCTGGTGATAAATATAAATTTACTTTATTCTTTATAATATTCTTAACTGAAACAAGTAAAAATGATTGTCTACATAAATTTGTAAATATGATTACAATGCTGAATACAAATGTCAAAGATAAATTTTTAAAGAAAAGATATATAAGTTAAAAATAATATTTATAACTTTATTCTTGCTTTTAGCTACCACATCATATTAAACAAAGACTTAGGAAATGGGAGTGAGAAAGAGTGTGGAGGATAGCCTGCTAAATTCCTTGTTTTGGTAAAGGAATATCAAAAATTCCATTTTATTCTCAATTTTGATAATTAGAAAAAATGTAGCTTAAAATGTTCTATTTAACTTATGTGATGAAGATAAAAAGCAAACACAATGTAGAAAGAAGAGAAACAGCACTGAAATACAATACAAAGGAAAAACGAAAGCAGAAAATAAAAGATGAAATAATAATTTCTCAAGTAAAATTTTCTTTTTTTTTCCTTTTGTGGAATTTCTTGTCAGTCTCTTGAAAATATAAGTTGATTGGACTGCAATGCCAACCATGGTATAAGTCAATTATCTTGTTTTAAGGGTATTTCTTGTAGGAGTTTCTCCAGTCAGTTGTTTTTAAAAATATATGCTGTTTTTCCAAGGATCTCTGGCAAAAATGTGGTTGGCTGGCAAAGACATTCATAAATCATGGAATGATGGATTAGAATACACGTCTTTCTCACTATGTGCTCTGTATCTTAAAAATGGCCACCATTTGGTGTGTGCTTGTTTGCCAGGCACTGATGGGCATTTAAAAGATAAAGTAAGTACAAGATATGTACTGTCCAATGCATTTATTACATAAGGAAACAAAGGCTCAGAGAAGGTAAGTAACTTGCTCAAGCTTACTTAGCTAGTATGTGGCAGATTCTGGACTGGAACCAAGGTCTTTTGATATCAAATTCTGTGCTCTTCTGCAAGGTGCTATCTCTGATTAAAGTGAAGATCCACATACTTTTCCCAGTCAAAGTATTAATTTAAGCCCCAGTGCAATTCTTTCTCCAAATACTAATATTTGGAAAACTGTTTTTCAATTTGTTAAGTGTTTCAATGCTTGGAAAAGTTTTGGAGTTGCCATGTTGAGCGGTGATAGACATGCACTTCTGGGAGCATTTAAAATGCTCATTTGTGTTGCATTGTGTTGTAAGAGGGGAGTGCTGTGTACCCAGTTTTACAATCCTACTTGGCTATGGAACCCCTTTTGTTTCTGGTTTTCCTGGAATTTGTTCACCTTTACTAGTTCTATGGGGAACACTGGTTTGGGACATTGTTTCCAGTGGTCATCTTTCATTGTACTATAAGATCAATACTGAGTTTTATAACCTCTTTCTTATAAGAAAAGAAATGGAAGGAAACAAGGAAGGTAGGAAGGGAGGAAAGAACAAAGAAAAGAGAGAAAAAAGAGAGAGACTCAATCAGAGGCTTGAGTCCTCTTCTTGGGGAAAGCAGTCACTAGGTTATGTCATTTGAAGAGATTTTCTCTGGTTTTGGAAATTATAATAGACAAATGACAAGCTTGTCATGAGTGAGGGAGTGTGTTTTACTTGCCTTTATACTACAGTGCCTAACACAGAGCCTGTCACCGAGTTGAGGCTCAATAAATTAATGAACAAGCAAATAAATGGGTGAAAAGAACTGCAAAGTCTGAGGTATGGAAGCCTTGGGTGACCTTGGGCACCTCACGTGGTCTCTGGTCCTCATGGGTAAATGGTGATGAATCTTCTGTTGCAGGGTGTTGTGAGAACATGATGGCAATGTCCCTGCTACAGTGTCCAGACTGAGTAGGAACTCTCAGTTACTTTCCTTTTCTCTTCCAGGAGAAGATTCCACACTTGATACTGACAGATTATTGTGGGAATCCCTGTTTCTTAGGGAAACCAGAGATGAAGAAAACAGATGTCTATAAATTAATATGTTCTTAATATTTAATCATCTTTCTTTTATCTCATGGATTTTTCCTTCAAATAAGTAGTCCCCATCCTGTGATACTTTTCTGCACAAGATAATGGGCTGTCTAGACTCATATACTATGTATTGGTCAAGGCTCCGTCATGTACACACTTCACATAAATATGGGGATTGTGTTTATTACCATTGCCCAGCTGGTAATCAGCAGGAAAGCTCCGTGTGGTGCTTGGCTTGGAAAGCTAATGTATAAAAAATAATGGGCTCTTCATTACATGGGGCACGAAAGGAACCCCTTGGGAGTGACGGGTGGGAAACAGTGGGGGGGGAGTAGAGCAAAGTTCATGGGCTAGCTTGTAATTATCACGACTTCTTTCTAAAAACGAACAGAACCTATGTGGATACTGAATCTAACATTTTCATTGACTGTGTTTTCTTTCTTTCTCACCTGCCTCTGCTCTGAGCCGTGGTTGTATTATCAGGAAATGAAGCTTAGCTCGCTTCTTCTATTTGCTTAAAATTCTCAAAAAGAGAGAGAAGTGATCAGATGAATACATTAGTAACCCTTCAATGAAAGCAGTGATTTTTCCTTTTTCCTGATCATTGAGTGGATAATTCTGTACTACGTGTGTATGTGTGTGTGTGTGTGTGTGTGTGTGTGTGTGTGTGTGCCATACACACAAAAAAGAAAATGCCTTTTAGAATAGGCCAGAGACAGTGTCTGATTTCCCAACCTGATAAGGCCTACGAATGGAAGGAGGAGAAAGACAGTCAATTTTAGGTGATGAATGCAAATACTTTTTATCCTCTGTGGCCTTTCGTTCTGAGGTGGTGCACAACTGGACTTCTCAGATTTCCTTACGCTTCTCACCTTGGGGGTTAAGATGATGGTATGTTGACATCTTTCTTGCCAGCAACAGCAAAGCTGTTTCTATGTATGTGTCTTGCTACTCCTCTCTGCACGGATGGATTGCTTTCTTCCAAAAGGCTTTAGCTGCTGCAGGTGGATGCTCTCTTGGGTGTTTTCATTATTTTTCACGGGAGAGAGAGGGTGGGGCCCTTGCCTGAGAGCGATGACCCCGTGAACCATGTAGTGCATATGTTTAGTATGTTTGAGGATATCTTCATGTAGTTTTAGTGCTCAGTCCACTGCTTGCAGGATATAGGCTAAGTTCTCTTTGCTCTATTCTCAAGGCCTCCCATCAGCAGCCTTATTCCCATACCTTATTTCCACACCTTGTTCCCACACCTCTTGATCCTGCCCAGAGTTCTTCCTTTCCTCTAGCACTGCTTGCTGACTCACTTTCCTCCTGGATAAGCTCCGGAAGGCACAGATCTCAGTGCTAGAGCATGCGAGGGGCTCAGCAGATCCTTGTTCCTCCTTAGGACCAAATGTGGCAGAAAGACCCCTGGACTATGTGTCAGAGACCTGATTCTTCCACTTACTGGCACTGACCACTGAGCAGGTCTTGGAACTAAAACTCAGTGTTCTAATCTGTTAAATGGGGGAATGATATATGGATACGTGGTTTTGTGAGGATCGAAATAATAAAGGTTATGAAAGTGCTTTGCACTTGGGAAAGCCCTGGGCTTTCCTAGCCATTATGGATTAAAGGGGGTGGGGGGAATGTTCCCACTTGTGTTCTTTTCCCACATCTCAGCAAACCCTTCTCTTCAAGCCTAGAAAAGTCCCTTCCCTTGTCAGAGCCCTTCTCCGCTCTCTCTGCTTTGTAGCACTTTACCTTAGTGCTCTCACCGCTGTGTCTCTCACTCTTCAAATCACCTATAGCCTTTACCAACAGAAGAACAAATTTTGTCATTTTAACAAACTAGTACAGCTCTATGTTTTGATTTAACCCTTCTGCTGGTAACTCACAATAAATTGATTCTCCGTCTGACCAGTCTGCACAGTGTCATACTCTGAACAAACACAAGTTCAACATCTACAATTAACTGAACATCCGTTAGATCTTTACGATAATCTTCCTACAAATACCAAAGGGGGCTGACACTGTACGACAAGCTAAAAATGTGTCCTCTCTTCACAGCATCATAGCAACTGCGCTCTGCCTCGAAACTCCTTTCATAGTCCTTATGGCTTAGAAGGGGGATTGTCCTTGGCTCTTGAACCCCTTTCTTCCATCCTCCTGGGTCTACTTTTTCCCTCTGTGAGTAGAACTCTGCTTGTTCTAACATAGATGAGGTTAACCTTTCCCGACCATTTGGAAGAAAGAGGGTAATTTTGAATCCTCCAGAAAGCTAGTACAAAAGCTGTACTAGGCACGGGGAAGGTGCACTAGTGTCGATTCTATTCCCTAATAACCATGCAGATATTGCATTGAAGAGGATCAGATTGATGGTGCCGCAATTCTTGGGTCTTGAGGCAGCTACAGGCATTGGGGATGGCTGTGTTGTCAGAGGCTGGAGAAATGTAAGAAACATGAGTCTTCCTTCCATGACTACCTGGTGTTTCCAACCTGGCACTGGCCAAAGTCTGCTGCCTGCTCTGGGGCCAGTGGCAGGTGGAGCTGTAGGAATCAGCCCCAGCCGTCTCGCCCTGCCCTCTCCTCCTCAGCCAGTCTCGGCGCACAGCTCTCTCCAGGCGGCCGAGTGACCCAGGCTCACACGGTTGCTTTTTCTGGAGAGAGAAGCCTCCAGGGCACATCTCGCACAATCTCATTTTATTATCCAGCCATCCTTGTCATCCCTTAAATGTATAGAATTCCTAATTATGAAGCCAATTTCACATACATTTTTATGATGATGCTCAAAACAACCACCGAAAACAGACAATATGGGGCTTGGAAATGGAATATTGTCCACTGTTCACAGATGGGGGAAGGGAAACAGAAGTATGGGGTTTTCTCTGTCTCTGTCTCTTGCTGGCCACAGAATGTCTCGATAGCATATACCTGTCCCAGTCCTTTAAGTTAGATTATTTTAAAAAATTTTTTATTTCTTTGATCCATGAGTTACTGATTTAACTAATTTCTTTTTTAATTGAGAAGCGACAACCTACAGAATGGGAGAAAATATTTGCAAACCATTCATCTGTTAAAGAGTCAACTTAGTTTTATCTAAGACTTTCCTTTTCTTTATTAATCTAATTGATGCCATAGTCCATTTGCCCTATACCTTTTAGGTTTGTCAGCACTAGCCTGCCTTAACTGTACACTCTCCAGAGAACAAAATCCCATCAATCTAATCTCATGAAAGGGGGTTTGGCAGAATATTCTGCATTTATTATGGGAAATGCTTCTGTCTTGATAGTGTTGACAACTGCATGCCTGCTAGAAGCAGGGTTTGGGGGCACAGATGGTGACCAAAGGAATGAAGATCATTTGGGAAGAGTCTCTTCTTTGACATGTAACAGAGTGGAAGGCACACCTGGACTTTTATGGGGGGAAATGAAAGGGAAATGATTTCCAGGAAAGATGGGTCTTTAACCTGCTCTACCCAGTCCATCTGGGTTAACTCTTAAACCCAAGTCTTAAACCCAAGTATACCCGCAGTTTTGTGAACATGATCTGTTTAAGATAGTCAGGCCTACTCTTTAATAAGCTAGCCAAACCTGTCACTCTTTGGTTTCCAGCTGTATTTTACTGTTTTTGCTCTTAAGATCAGTATTCCCAGATTTGAGCCATGAAAAGTGGAAAGTTCCTTGAAATCAAAAGTCATGACCTGGTAGGCTTGGGCCTCAGTTAAAACAAAAAAATGAGTTTCCAACCCTTATAAAATGTGAGGTTTCAAGTAAAATTATATTTGTTTCATCTTTAGAAAAATCAACTCTTCTGTGACCTGTGGTCAGTGTTTTGGGTTGTCCTTTGCCACAGTCCCATATGGCTGCCTCTGTCATGTGTGTTTGTCTAGCCCCTGGGGGCACTTTGAGTTTCCCACCTTCTCTATCTAAAAGTCACTTCCCTCTGAAACTCTCTTCTTTGAGCACAGCATCGGGCATCTTAGAGATAGAATTTGAAGCTGAGGGACTGAGGGGAGAGATGAGAAAGGGTTGGCCAGGAAATCTCTTTAGGTTTTATTAAACTTCTTTTCTTTTCCATTTCAACCTCCTCTCTCACAGGTAACTTAATTCAGACCAGAGTATTGCAAAGAAGGGATTGGAGGCATGCTAGGTTTGTCCGATGAATGATAAATTTTGATAGTACTTCTCCATCCTGGTGCACTCTGAATCCTATGCAGCAATTTAGAACATACAAGCGCCTGGGCTCCACCCAAAGCCAACTAGATCCAAGTCTCTGAGGATGGGGCCTGGGCATCAGCGAGTTTTAAAGTTCTGTAAGTGGTTTTAATGTACATCCAGGTTGAGAACTTCTGGGTTAGGTTTTTGATGAGGTTTATGGAGGATTTTTCAGGTCTTTGAACTTAAGGATGCTGTTTTACTAGATAGACACAGAGATGTGTCTTCTATGCGTCTTCCCAGGGTTAGCTGGGAAGACTTGAGGGCAGATCTCTTCTCCTTTAAGGTAAGGAGTCTAGTCCAACATTTAACTTTCTGCCACAGGGGGACTGGTGCATGTAGCAGCAAATGTCTTTGGTTTTCATTATTCACTGGCCAAATGTTCCATCCAAGTTCATGAAACTTTTTCAACGCGTAAGGATTCTTGAACTCATGCACTGAACTTCCAGTACAATAGCAAGGTTATGTTACCTCCTTCCCCATCCGTAAATAAAATGTCAGGACAAAACAAGACATTCTCTTTTTAGTTTTAAAACAAATTCCAGCAATACAAACTGGGAAATTCTTCAGCTGTATGTAGAGAAATAGGATGAGCAGACATGACTTGTCTCTTGGGCAATAATTCTAGCTGGTTTTCAAGTGTGATCTTCCCAGCACAGGTCAGAGCCACATGTGTGAATGATTCTCAGTAAGATGAATAACTGATACGCAGCTAATGGATACCTCCTGCAATGGTATGTTATATACCTCAGAGGTTCCCAATTCTGATCATTCTAATTCCCTTGAATGCTTAAGAAAAATACAGATACTTTGGGCCCCACCTGAGACATACTACATCAGCGTTTCTAAGGGCATGGGGCTTGGTCATCTCTATTATAAAATGTCACCCCCACCCCTCCTTGGTAGGTCTTCTCATGTACTGCTGGTGGGATTGTAAATTGGTGGAGCCTTTGTAAAGGGTAATTTGACTATATCTATCAAAGTATAAAATGCACTTCCCTTTGAACCAGCAATTCTACAGCATCCTTTGAATATATTTGCAAAAATATCAAATACGTATGCAATTTTGTGATAACCAAAAACTGGAAACAACTTAAAAATTTATTAAAATGGAGTTGGTTAAATAAATGAAAACACACCTACACAATGGAATACTACACAGTTGTTAGAAATAATAAGTTAGTGCATTTGGGAAGCTATGTATGATCTATGTATGCTGATATGGAAAGGTATGTGTACTTTAAGTGAAAAAATTAAGTTGCAGAGTAATTTGATTACTTTGATCCCGTGTGTGTGTGTGTGTGTGTGTGTGTGTGTGTGTGTACACACACATATGTGTACACATACATATTCAGACATATGAAGGTACACATGCAGGTATACATGCACATGCACATGAATATATATACACACATATATGTTTGTTGAGCTGCTAAAGTTGGATTCTTAGGCCAAACCAATGATTCTAGGAGTCTCCCAGGAGAAATATTAGAATCTATATTAGTTTGCTAGGGCATCCATAATGAAATACCACAAGCTGGGTGGTTTAAAGAACAGAGATTTATTTCTCACAATTCTGGAGTCTAGAAGTCCAACGTAAAAGAATTGGTTTCTTCTGAGAGCTGTGAAAGCGAATCTCTTCCATGCCTCATGCCTGGCTTCTGCTACTTTGTTGGCAATCTTTGGTCTTCTCTGGCTTGTAGATACATGATCTTTATGGTGTTCTGTCTGTGTACCCATCTCTGTGTTCAAATTTCCCCTTTTTATGAGGACACGGTCATATTGGATTAGGGCTCACCATCATGACCTCAACTACTTCCATCAGCAGCAACCCTGTTTCCAAATAAGGTCACATTCTGGGCACCGGAGTTAGGACTTCAACATATGAATATTTCGGGAACACAATTCAACACATAGCACAGTCCCTGACAGTTATGGTGGGCTGACAGATGAGGAGACCTGGACCTCACTTCTCCAGTTTATGACCAGACCCCATGGTAGAAATGACCAGGTGGTAGATGCATACAGAGAGGCCTTAGCCCTGTAGGAAGGAGTGTCAGAATCGTCCTGTATGGCTGAGCCAGGCCTAGAAGTGGACATGGCCTTAAAGGGCCCACAATGTTTCCTGAAACCCCATGACATGATGGGGCAGCAGAATGTTTGCGTGCACCGAGAGAGTTCCTCTAACCTCAGAGCAAGATCCAAATGGAAAGGGTCTTTTGGACAGGAATGATAAAAAACAGAGCTGCCATGTGCATGGAAACTTGGAGGAGGGAAAGCAATCTCAGTTGTTGTCCAACTGTGGAGAGGACTCAGCTCTTCTCTCCTCCCTTCACGAGAGGAGTTTTGTCTGGCTGTGTGCACTGTGGTGAGCCAAGTACAGCTTGCCGCAGGCCGGACCAGAAGTGAAGCTGCAGACCTGTTCACGCCATTAGCAATAAAAGAGAAAACCTCAGGAGGGCAGGGGCCGCTGGGGCCAACCTGAGCTCTGGGATATGGTATTCCCAGACAACCCCAGAGGACGGAAAAAGAGAAACTTCCCAGGGTGGCCATTTAGTGAAACAAATTGATCGCCCTATTAGCGAACAGATTCACTGCACATTGGGGAAAAACAAATATGAACTGTATTCCTCCCCACTGCTGTTTGTAGGTTGAAACTCTTTCATAGCAAAATGCCATGAGACACTAGAAACCAGGTAGATGAGTGAATTTTTCAAATAAAAACGGTCTTTTCTAAACATTGGCAATGATTTTCTTTGTAAATAGGTTTAACCTTAGACCTGCTGTCATCCACATTTTTACATAGGAAATTAATTTTCTCCATCCTCTTAGTGTTTGAAGGAAGAGCAAAAAAGTATAAAAAGTCCTTGAGATTTCAAAAAGCTGCTGTATAAACTTTAAAATTAAACAGATGGTATGTGAATCACATGTGAGTTGGAGCCATGGGAGCCTGGGTTGTAAACTGAGTGGGATGTTCTGAAGCAGAAGTGCAGGATTTTTTTGGCAATTATTGGGGGGCCTCATGGATCAAAAATATCAAATGAAGATGGGTCTTTGTGTTTCTCCAAGAGTTAGAGAATATTCCCAAGCAAAAATCCTTTCCAGCAGATTTCAAACTTCCCAAGCGCAGACAGAGGCTGTGTCTTTGTCTACTTTGTGTCCCAGCACCTAGTAAATGCCTCGCTCAGGGCAGACACCCGAACCATGTACTGAACTCAGTCCTTTGGGAGCAAGCACATTGTTCTCGTAGATCACTTGTAAATGCTGAGATCCCTATAGCTGACTCTCGTCTCATTTTTTACTGTTTTAGTTTAGATTTTCCTCAAAACAGAGCTGAGGTAAGGACTAGATAGGGCAAGGGTACAGATAGTATACAGTGGTCTTCAAAAATTTCATGGAAAGATTCACATTATCTTTTAATTCTATTTTTTGCATGAACTTTTTGAAGTGCCCTCATATTTTAGAGGTGACCCCAAGAAGTAAGAATGAGAGAGAGGTGACAATGAAAGAGGAAAAGAAGACAACGTTAGAGAGAATTATCAAGGCCTCTGCTACAGGCAATGGTGGGGATTGATTTTGCTGGAGCCCCTTTGAAGGTACAGAAGGCCTCCCAGAATTGCCCATCCTGAGGACAGAGGCTGGGCATGTTTCCATTGGCTTTAGTCGCCCACGTCAACAGAAGGCTTTGAGGCAGAAAGGCAGAGAGGTGCATCTGCGTGCCGTTGACATGAGATATTGTTGTCATGGATTGAGCTTGGTGGGGCTGGAATCAGAGGGCGGCCAGGAGGATGTGACATGGCACATGAAAGTGTTTTCTCCACCTTCTATAATAACTTGTCTTCCCTCCTCCTCCTTTGAGGAAGATTCTCTATGGGGTTTGTGGCTGCTTCTGAATACTTTTTAAATAAAAACACTCTCCATTTCAAAGGATTATTTTTGCCATTTGGAGTAGCAGCATGGGAGACGAAGTCAGGATATCAGAAAGCCCCACACTTCATGGGGGGAAGATTCCGGAGGGTCCCTCCATCCCAAGCTTCCATGCAACCTCATCAGGCGTCCTTTCTCACTACAGTGGGCACTGGCCTGGCTGTGCCAACTTTGTTTCTGCCTGTATCTTTTGCTGATTCAAGTTCATCATCCATCAATTCCCTTCCATGAATCAGCAGCTTCCATACCACTAATATAACAGCTATATTATGAGTTCAGTTGTGTCCAATTTCCCCCCGCTCGCCCCCCATTAATACGTTGAAGTACTATTACCCAGCACCTCAGAATGTGACCTTATTTATAAATATGGTCATTGCAGATGTAATTGGTTAAGATGCAATCAACACTGGAATAGGGTGAGCTCATAATCAAACATAACTAGTGTCCTTATAAAAAGGGAAAATCTGGACTCAGGGACAGACAAGTATGGACAGAAGACAATGTGAAGAGACAGGGGGGAGATGGCCATCTACAAGCCAAAGAGAGAGACATTGAATAGATCCTCCCTTCACAGCATTCAGAAGAAAACAAGCCTGCCAACACCTCGATTCTCACCTCTAGTTCCGGAACTGTGAGAGGATACGTTTCTGTTGTTCAGGCCAACAACACAGTTGTGGAGCTCCGTTATGGCCGCCCCACCAACTCACACACTAGCCATCCTCCGTGTTCAGTTCAAAGTCTTCCTCTTCTATGAATTTCAGTGGATCGTAAAGAGCCTTAGGCCGGGAATTAGAAACTCTGAGTCTAGTCCTGGCACCTGCCACCAGTGAATTGTATAAATATGGGCAAGTGTCTTACCTCTTCAGGTCTTTTTCTTCAAAGTGCAAAATAAGGATAACAACTCCCCTACCCCTGTTGCTTCAGAGTGGGGCTGTGAGGATCCAGTGAGAACACATGTGAGAGAGTAGAAAGCAGCGTGCAAACGCACACAGGGGTGTGAAGACCAGGGGCCTGTGGAATCCTGATCAGGGCATCAGTGTGACCTTGGAACAATTGCTTATTTTCTTTGAGCCTCAGTCCTGTCTTCTGTAAATTGAGATTATTTTTAAGGCCTCCTCCCAGCTCTCGAACTCTAGGATTACATGATTCTGATTAGTCATTATTGATTCAATAAACATTGATTGTGTGCTCAGGGCCAGACCTTGCATGAGGCATGAGGGAAACGAGCATGAGTAACTTAGTCCTGGCCTTCCAGGAGCCTTGTTCCTCCAAAAGGGTCCTTTGCAGTAAATCCCACAAAGGTCATCTCCACCCTTTGATGACGTATTTTTCTCATGCTTAGAGAAACAAAAGTTTGGAGAAATCTAAAGAGAGGAGCAGGAGGGGATAGTTTTTGCAGAGAGACTATTTCGAAAGCATGTTGTTTCGTCAACAGTTAAGGAAGTTGTTAGCTATGGTGTCCCCTGATGTAGGCCAAGAGTGACATTTTATTAAAGTTTTAGCTTCCCAAAAGTCCTTGCTCAGTCTGGCTTCATTTTGTTGGCACACTTCTGGGTTTACTAACAACATGCAGTTGTTTAAGGTGCAGGAGAGCATATCCTTTCCTTGAATTATTTCTGACAACTAGTATTTGAATTGTAGATTGTGCCACCATCTCCTCTTCAGTTCTCAAGTCTTCCTTGTTGTATTTTGCATCACAGACACTCTGTTTACAAGAAATGTAAGCTGTCTGACCTTACCTCATCCAGGCAAACCTCTATGTCTGTCTATCTCTGTGTCCACATCACAGCAGCTGGACACTGGTCTGAGTCTACACCTTGGACTTCAACAGAAATATTTTTTTTACAGTAGCCATACCTGGCTCTCTGATAGTAGCTGGGAATACAGGAGTGACAAGCCAGGGAAGCTTATTGTCCATTCTGGAGATTCCATTCTGTTGGGAATTTAAGAAGTGATAAAGAAATAAAATAAATTCAGATAATGATAATCACCAGGGAAATGTGGTACACCTTGACAAGGATGGGCAGGGCATCATCAGATAGGATGGACAAAGATGTCCTCTTTGAGAAGTAACATTTGAGCAGAGGCTTGAATGAAGAGGACTGAGACATGGAGAGATTGTGGAGAAATGTGTAGCACCTAGAGGAAGCAGAAAATCTAACGACCTCAAGGAGTGGAAGAATTTAGTATGACAGAATCAGAAGAAGGAGTGGCTAGATTATGGAAGCAACCGGAATACTAGTATTATTCCAAAGACCCCCACCACCACCACATTTCTCTTCTTTCCTTTTGTTTGTGTGAGTTCTTTGGACCAATTCCTCATCCTACCTTTCTATGTCCGTTTCATAGATCTGCTACATTGTCTGTAAATCTTGGTCCCCTGATAATTCCATTTATTAAGTCTAAAGTTAAGAGAGAATGTTCCTTGGGATAGTTTGATTTAGTTAGGTAAATGGGAGAAGGCTGGATGGAGTAGAAGAAGGGAGCTAAAATGTACCTCAGACAGGAGTCATTTAGTTATAAGAAAGATGAACCCACTTAAATTAGTGTGGGAAAAGTGGGATTGATTGTAAAGATACAGGGGATGCTCTTGAACCCAATGGCAGGAAGTACAGCTGGGCCTCACTGTCACAGGCAGCTCCTCTTGTCATTGAACTCTTTCTGGGATGCTTGTTCTCTCACGTCTACTTTTCTGCATGTCTGCTCCATTTTCCTCTCTGCAGCATTTCTCTCTGCAAGGCTCTTAGTTAATCCTCTCCCATAACTTTGGATTGCACTTGACTTAAGGATGGCATAATGACAGGCATGCAACTTCACCTTAGTGCCCAACCCTGTCCCAGTAACTATAGACTTTAGTCTCAACTATAAGAACAATGACTCTGCTTGGCCCAGAAGCTTTTAGACATCCGTTTTTGGTTAGTTCAGATGCAGCTGATATGGGGACTGTTCTCTTGGTTCATAGGGGAGCCCCTATGGTCTGTGGGTGGGGCACCTTCCCTAATGAAGTGGCATAGATGAGGATAAAGACCATCTTTAGAAAAGGGGTTGTGGTGGAATGTGCATGGGATAGGAGGATTCAAACCAAGGGAAGAAATGAGCTGTGGAGAGAAAACCAATGGGGAGAAGGAAGAGATTAGGGATTGTGGGAGGAAGTATGATAGCCGTAAAGACGTAAGTTTAGATTTTGTCTGATACCTTTTATAACACACTCTTTTGTGTATGCACACATATGGACTTCATCCCTTTCTACAAATGATGTGATGCGGCTTACAGAAAAAAATCTGAATTAAAATTCAGAACTGGAAGAAATAGTATTGAGTTTAAATTACTTTACTCTGCTTTATTGCCTACCTTCTATAAATAGACTATGACTTAATTTTTATGTATGTCTTCCACAATTAAGATTTAATTATTCAAGGCTGCTGTATGCACACCAAAATCCATGTTTTTTGGTTCTCCAGCACATAGAAAATCTGCATTTCCCAGCACTTACGTGGACCCATGTAAGTAGGCTGTGGCCAATGGTATGTGAGCATACTTCCCATCCTTGGACCCTGAAACCCTCCCAGTGACTCTCCATGCTCTATCACTCTTCCCTTGTTTGCCACCTTGATCCCAAAGATCAAGTAGCAGACCCCGAATCCCTAGAAGTTGGTTCAGCCACTGGGTGGAAAAATCCTAGGTTCCTGAATGACTCCATGGAGCAGAGACCCTCTGTAGACTCCCAATGGACTATGACATGAGTGAGAAATGGGTAAAGCCACTTAGTTTTTAATGTTCATTGTTATAGCTGTTAGTTTTATCATGATGAAAACACTGAGAATGCTGATTCTCTTCTGGAGTTTCTGCCTTCTCATTTAATGTGTGGCAAAGATGGTGGCATATTTTAATATGAAACCAATAAATATGTAAGATAGAATGATAAGGTTATAATAGAGTAAAAAGTAACTGCAAAGGAGATGTATAAATTTACACTAAAGAAATTTTCTTAAAAGTAAAATATCCAGTGATATACCTAGATGTTTAATCTTCAGGGATGGCATATAATTCACTTAGTGATTTGTTTCTTGACCACAGAAATTATTTGCTTTGCCCAGAATGTTTGAATTTCATCAGTCTTATGTTCATTCCAGAATGCCAGCTACAGTGTGCCCTCTTATTTTCTAATGTAGCACAGAGAAATTTTCGTAAGAAAAAAAATCAATCCTTTTTTTCTGCCAAAAAATTAGCTTCTGGTAATGGAAATGTAAGTGGAAACACAATTCATTAATGTTTAAATTTGTCCCCTGCCACACATGTAGCTTCACATAGACACATAATGCAGATGGCATATGCAAATATAAACACACACACATACACAGACAATTTGGGCTCAGAGTCTGTAAGACTGAGTCAGCCATTGCATGTACCTTTCTGATCCTCTTGCTTCCTCCTAGATGAGGCCATAGGAGATAAGAGGAGGAGAGAAGAGGTAGGAAAGAGGTGGGATTCTTGTATTTGCAGCATGACATTCTGATGGTGTCAGAGTAAATCCACAGGAAAAACTATCAAGAAACACCTTTAACATGAATGACTTATATTCTCTTTTTAGGATATTGGTTTCTCTCATTAACACATAAAAGGCCCCAAAAAGGAGAAAACATCACTGTTCTCTTCAGCAGAACTTTGGTGTGACTGAGAAGTGTCCCAAGTGACAAGGGAGCTGACCAAGGTGAGAAATAGTTTCCTGTGTGGGTTCTTGGCCTTGTACTTTCTGGGAAGGGGTGGATTGCATGTGGCCCACTCATTGTTCCTACCTCATCACGTGCATTGATAAGTAGGGTTTTTTGTAGGACTAGGAAGCTTCATTTCTTGTCCTGGCTTTGTTACTAACTGGCTTGTAACTTTCAGCTAGTCTTAATTTTCCAGGGCTCAGTTTCTACGTTTTAAAAATGAGAGTGTTGAACATCACTGATCTCTAAGAATTTTAGTGCTAATAGTATATGATTTTATCATTGATCTGTAAGATTTTTAGTGCTAGCATTATATGATTTGAGCACAGGATTTTTTTTCAAGGATGTTCTAATACATGTCTCAAAATTCACTAATTTGCATGCCACCTCACTCCACAGGTTTTTCCTTTGTCTACGCATTATCTAGATTAGACAATCATTTACATGATATTTTTATTTTGGTCACTTTTGAAATTTATTCTTTTCCTAAGCAGTAACATTTATGAACTTACTGACTTGGTACACACACACACACACACACACACACACACACACACACACACACACAAAAAAAAAAAATCCCAAGCTCTCAACATTTTTTATGTGTTCTTTCATTAAATAATGCATTTTGGGAAAAGCTACTCTAGTATTATTTGAAGAGAGATTAACACACAATATCTCAAAAATTTAATTTTTCTATGTTAAGTAGCTTATGTGACAGGGATGATAAACAGATGTGCCATTATTTGTGCTGGTCCATAGGCTATTTCCCATTTCCCCCCCAAATCTGAAGTGTATCATTATTTTTGCTCTAACAAGCTTTGAGAATTGGTAAACTCACTCTTTCCAGTAACATGGGTTGGTTTACACCTGGAATTCTGTGTAACACAGATGTAACATTGATTGTAAGAGAAAGGAGTAGAAGAGGGGTTAGAGAAATTATTCAGATTGAATTATGAGTAATAGAATTTTCTTCCTTTTACTGAGAAAGCATTGGGATCTGTGACAATTAGTTGGGTATGTACTTCTATCTTTTCTACATTTTGGCATCTGAGCTGGGTTGTAATACACCTTCTTTAAGTCCCCTTTTAGATATTTAAAATATCTAATGTGCATACATTTATTTAATTAATCTTGGAACATACATTTCTGCATGTCTTGATTTTGAGAGAGTTCCGTAAGAATTAGAATTCATGAAACACACAGCAAGTTTAACCTAGCCTTCATTTTGAAATCACCTGATATCAATTAGCATTCCTCCAGTTTGGGGCTGATTTATGATGCCCTTGTAAGGCCCTGAAAATATGAAAGCAGAGAAGCAGTATTTCAAAATGCAGCATAAAATCAACAATAAAATGTATATTTATAACCTGAAAAGTATGATTTCATCTTGGAGAATTACCAACCCAATAGCAGTAATAAGCATGATTTTCATTGTACCATATTGTACTTATTAAGCACTTCAGGGGACTTGTGAATAAATCAAGTTGTGGGATCAGTTTTGGATATCTGAACATATTTTTAAATATTGTAAAAATGTGGAAAAGTATCACAACTGGTTATCATTTGTTCGTGCTTTCCAAAAGGGTTTTAATCATAAACTCATTCTTACATCCTCCTACAAGCTGAACTGAGGTTGGAATGGTCTGTAAAGTGACGTCCTTTTAATAAATGCAGATTTAATATGGTCATGAGATAAGATTAGACCCTTCAAAAACCCCATTCAAATACCACAGATTCTGATTTATGCTCATAAAAGTCAGGGAGAACTAGGTGGCTTGAAGGATGCAATGTTATCAGTGAATGTAGGATGATGTACATGCCTGCTTTTGATTTAAAATTTTAATAAAAAAATTCAGTATGGGAAGTTAAGGCATTGAATTGAAATGCCCTGACTTGCTCTGTTTGCATTATATTGGCTTCCACAAGTCAAGTCAATTCAATCAAACCAGGATTTGTTGACAGTATACAATGTGTCAGGCACTGTGATAGGTGTGGAGGCTACAGAGTCTAGAGAAAGTAGTTTGGGAGAGGTGTCACTGGCATACAGGTCAGTGCGACAGAGCTGATGTTCCAGGCGGACCCCAGAGCATGGCCTTCCCAGATTTCGTTAGAATTCTGAATTTACGTCAGTGATCATGGATTTCAATGGGACAGGGATGTATGGCTTGACTTGGTCTGTAGAGGTCAACTATAGTTAGTCATTTTAGTGTTTCCCTCAGTTAAGTCCCAAGTGGCAGCTGGGTTAAGCTGGAGAGCTTGGGGAGTAGTTATAGATGATGGTTCGCCTAATAGGAAATCCACTTGTTTGTGGACAGGAGGGTTGGGGACAGGGGCATCTCCAAAAGCTTTATGATTAGGAGAAATAAATAAGATAAAAAGACGCCAATATTTTGTTGATATTCCTTTTTATAGGGCTATTGTATCAAAAGTTCTGTAGCTAAAAGCAGAAGAAACCACTTTTGCTTCTGATGTATAGACATGGCAGGGTAAGAGGCTCTTTCTAGGTTTCTCCAAGGAAATGACAGACAGGAGAGAGCCCTAAAGAACTGTCAGGTGAGTCCTTAGGTGTACTGCTGAGGGAGGTGATAACATTGAATGTCCCCATTGGGATTGCTTCTCCTCCAAGCTTCTCAGTTGCTGGCTCTTGCATGGCTTTCAGTCCAATGGTGGGGAAGGCTGTAGGTTCTGGTCATCAGGATGGCATATCTTGAATTAGGGGTCTGATCATGCTGGTTCTGCCCTGCCCTATGTCACCCATGTTGGAGACTCAGTCTCTGCCTAGGAGCCCTTGGGTTCTTGCCAATTATACCACTTAGTGACATACTCAGGGTGGTATATTGTATCCCATTCTGTTGTCTCTTCACAAAGTGTTAAAAATTCCAAGAGGTGTTGGGGAGCACAGGAAACCAGGTCATGGAGGTTATTTTAAATGTTTTCTATTTACATTCCAATGGGTCACATGTTTTCAGTTCCAAAGTTGTTTGGATACCAAATTTTCATTCTAAGCAACGAAATGTTGTGATAGTTTTGGAAATAAATATAAAATTGGGTAAGTGGCTTCCCACATTTTCCTATTCTACTCTCTCTTACTAACTATCTTGCCAGAGAAGTGCTGACCACAGACAAGGGCCATATTTCAACTGCAAAGACTAATAAACACCAGTGGCACAGATGATTTCAGCAAGCTTATAATCCAAATATCATTTGCATGTATTAATAATAATAATAAAAATAATAATGGCTACCATTTGCTGAGCACTTACTTTATAGGGAAATATTGCTCAATGTGTTTTATGTAACATCCTTATTTTATTTAGTTTGAGCCTCACGATATTCCTGTGAATCAGGCAGCAAATGCATCAGTATACTTGAAAGGTAAGAAATACAACGTTTAGAGAAGTTGAAGCCAAGATCTAAATCTAGCCATTTTTTGTTCCATAGCCCATCCATTTTCACTCTTACCCTATACCACTTTCTTTGGAATATGTCAAATTTTTCTGATGTGATTTTCATGTTTCTATGAGGCTGGGAGTGAACTCAGGAAAACCCCTTCAGGGATCATTTGGACCCTGGAAAGATAGACCTTAAGACAATGTTTTTTTCAAATCGTGGGTTTTAACTAATTAACAGAACATGAAGTCAATTATTAGTAGATTGTGGCCAATGCTTTTTAAAAAAAGGAAGTAGAAGGGCCGACCCCGTGGCTCACTCGGGAGAGTGCGGTGCTTGGGCGCGCAGCAGCGCTCCCGCTGCGGGTTCGGATCCTATATAGGGATGGCCGGTTCTCTCACTGGCTGAGCGCGGTCACAAAAAACGACAAAAAAAAAAAAAAAAAAAAAAAAAAAGGAAGTTGAAGAGAATAGAAAATATCAAAGAATGAATACATTTTGTAATGATGAGTATGCCAACTACCCTGATTTGATCATCAGATATTGTACACAAATACTGATAGTCAACTCTATACCCCACAAATATGTATAATTAATTATGTTTCAGTTAAAAAGAAAAAAACAAAAAACAAAAAATAAAATATCAAAGTACTAAGGATAACTATTGTTTCATGAAACTTTTGCCTTGTTGTGTATATATAATATGATATATAAATACATATATAAGAACGTACTATATATCATATATAATTTTAGTATATATCTGTATATATATATCACATACATGTGTGTGAGTGTGTGTTCACAATGTAAAATGTAGTTTTTACTATGGATTTCAGTCAAAAAGTTTGAACATCACTGCCTTAGGGTATGAACAGGGTGAGTGAGTAGTAAGACCAACATAGAGCTAACTCATCCTGTGCAAGGAATGAAGAAGTGTTGGGGATATTGTGGGGGTCAAGCTATGAGAAATGAGGAAGAAGTGGAAAAGAAGGGCAAGGAGATTCCAGCAGCATGGCAGGAGACCGGCAACTCCATGGAAAGAAATGAGTACAATTTCCTGGCAGGAAGAGATGGTTGAAGAACTTCTAATAACAGGCATATCCAATTCTTACATTTCAGTTTTCTGTGCAGTTCTGCACTACACCGTATCTCCACCCGCACCCACTCTCCTTTGCTAGACATCTTCAGTACAGTCTACCAAGTAGATGGAGGCAGTGGTGAGGTGGGGCATGAAGGGGTAGTGGGTGGCATCCAGCAAAACTCACAGCAGAATGGAAGAATTGAGCAGAGGCAGACACTGGGAGCCTGAGGTGACCCAGGGTCATTGGGAGAAAAGCTGGGCTTCCTGGTGCACTCTGGGGAATGAGGGTTCAAGCCAACTTTACTTATAGCCAAAAAGATAATGTGCATCTAGTAAGCTGGTGACTTGGAGAAGCCCAAGAGTTGGAGCCCCATGTATTCCCCCAGTCATCCAGGCCCCCTTTTCTTCTCTCCTGTCATACCAATGGGTATCACAAAACAGTAAGCAAGAGGGATGGGAGAAAATAAGATCTGAAAGATACACACGATGACTCAGACTTCATCTCAGACACTGAGAGCAAAGTGTGTGGCTATGATTATCTCTGCTTTAACACAGGTCTAGGTGCCCACATGGTATGGATGCTTATAGTGTTTGTAATGTGTGGCATATGATGTCTCCAACACAGTCCTTTTCTAGGGATATTTTATTTTCGTTGGGTGGTAGCTTGAAATGATGGAAAATGCATTGATCTGGCCTCCAGAGGCGTGGGTGCTCATCTGCTATGCCCTGTTCCCCCTAGGAGTTTTTGGGCAAGTCTATCACTTTGGCTCTTGTAAAGGGGAGAGAAAGGACCTAGTATTCCCCTGGCTTCTAGCAGCTCTAATGTTTGTCCTAGGCCAATGGTATCCAATATGAGTCTGTGCAGGCTATATCCAGACCCTTAAGCCGCTCCTAGATGGTCTACCAAGTCTGTTTCTTCTGTATCACCAACTACAACTTCAATGAGAGTAGTCCTGCATTTTTTGTCTGTTTTATGTATTGAGATTTTCTTTACCCAGAAAAAAAAAGAGAGAGAGAGAGAGAGAGAATATATGGAAAACTACTGTATTAGATAATCCACAAGGAGGCTGTTGAGTTTTCGATAACTAAGAGAGGGCTGAAATCTGAAACCAATAGGACGAGAAGCCACTGAAAATAATCTCTACAAAAAAGTTGAAAAGCTACAAAATGATTTGAAAAAGATCTGAAAGTCCTTTATGGCAGATGGAGAGCAATATTATTAGTGACCAATATGTTCCAAATATCTGGACAATATGTGATGGGCTATTTTTATGTAGCTAAAATGAAGAATAATAGTGAAGTCAATCTTTAATGGGCAAGACCAATAAGCTGTCTTTCTACAGCTGGGAGATGGCATAAGCAAATGAGTACAGTAAGTGCAGCAGCCTACTTTATTCTGGGGCTGCTCTAGTTTAGGCGGAACACACAGATTTAGTCCAGGTCTTCCACAGACTAAAAAAGTATCTGGCTCACTTCTGATAGAAATAGACCTTCTCACGCTGGAAGCCTGAGGACAGCAGTTCTACCTCAAACCCACATTGGGGTTGATCAGGTTGGAGCTGGCTTGAGGAACAGAGAAGAAATGGCCAGCAAATAAGTCACTAACACCAATAGCAACTAACTTTTGTTGAACACATACTATGTATCAAAATCTGGCTCAGGTGTTTTTCTTACAGCACTCACATAACTCTGTAAAGTGAGTGGTGCAAGTAAAAAACACTGAGGCCCACTGAGGTTAAATCATTTCCCCAAAGTCACTATAGTGAGTGGTGATCGCACCCATCAATGGCTGTTTCTCCTTAGTTATGCCGTGTGGCTGCTTCTAACAAGGGACATCTTGAACCTTATTCATCTGAAGCATTGTTGGGCCACATTCTGAGATGCGGCATTTTATCTTAATTTATAAGTTACTTATTTATTTATTCAGTCAAAAATATTCATAGAGCATCTGTTATGTGAAAGACATTATGTAGACTTGGAGGATAAAAGAATAATTTAACTATGCTTTTTATCTGTAAGAGCTTATAGTCTAGTAGAACAGATAAGGTATATACATAAATAACAACTCAAGGAAGCAATTGATAAGTGTTCTATTATGAGGTGTGAGTGTTATGAAATTCAGAAGAGAGAAATCATACTTTCTCTATTGGCAGAGACATCTTGTGGAGGAAGCATCTTTTGGATTGACCCTGAAGGGGGATGTCACTGAGACATGTAGATTTGTGGCCATAAAGCCATTCTGGGAGGAAGGAACAGCATGAATAGGGGTAGGCGTTAGATGCATAGTGGGGAGTGGACAGGGGAGAAGTCATTTGGCTGGAAAGTCGGGCATATGAGAGAGAGCAGTAGAAAATAAAGTTAGGAAGATGTGTTGAGTCAAGTTTGGAATGGGGGAAGGGTCTTGACTATAAGAATGTGGATTATAGTCTCTAAAAATGGATGGAAAGCCATCAAAAAATTTGAACAGGAATGTGACATGTCAAAACAGTGCCTCAGAACGATAAACCAGGACACAGTGCAAATGATGGATGGGGGGTACAGAGACCGGAATAGGGTGAACAACTTAGGAGGCTTTTGAAATAACCCAGGTCAGGGACATGAAGTCCCTTGAATGAGGAGGAGGGAGTGGGAAAAGAGAGGAGAAAAATAATGTAAATATAGATATGGAAGAAAAAGCAAATGACTGGGGAGATGGGCTGGGCCTTTGACTGAAATAGGAATATGGGAGAAGAATTCTGTTTGGCACATAGGAAAGACTCTAAGGCAGGTGACTACAAAGCAGGGAGACGTGGGAACAAGGAGTGTGGTGCAGGGTAATTGAGTGAAGGGGCTAACACAGCCGAGTAGGCAACAATGTAAGTCTCCAAAAAGGTGCTAAACGGAATGCTTTGTCTTGGCGACAGTGGCAGGATGTATGAGTTTTTCGTCTTTATTTTTCCTCCATTAATATTGAGTGACCTGAAAGAGCAATGAGGCATTTGCCCACTGGCCTGTGGGATGTTCCAGACTTTGGTATTTTAAGATTGTATTAATATAGAGGAATTGGTTTTGATTGAATGATTATTAGTATTTTTAGGCATGGTTGTATTTCTCAAACATCTGTTTTGTTTTAGAGAAAAGTCTTTCCTGCTGAAATAATGGATGGTTTTAGCATCCTGGGACACTGCTGTCTTCGTCAGAAGAAGGGACAGCCATCAGCCTGTTGGCTTTGAAGGCTGCCTAACAGTTTGGCTTAAAGGAAATTTGCTTGTACTGCTCCAGGGGGACCATCCCTAGGGTAGAAACATAATTGGTACCTTGTGATAAGATTAGGTGTGGGAATGCTGTATCTCCTATTTGATTGTTTTTTCTTTTTTTTTTTTTTTTTTTTTGTGGTGGAACTTTTATCACTCCTAAGTGAAGTTTAACTTTGTGGCCTAATTTCATGAAACCACATGCAACTAAACACATATTTACTTTCCTGACTTTGCCCTCTGGACCAGGTTTCCTAACAGCATTCAGTTCCACTCCTGTATTGGATTCTGGTGCTGATGGTGATCCTTTGGCTGCAGACTGCGTTGATGTTTTCCACCAAAGTACTGATTGGTCTCCACATCATGCATGTGACCAGATATCTTTTACAGCTGCAGATCCTGAGATGTAGTTCTTATTTCTTAATTAGCGGCATGCAAAATGGTAGGGACGAGGCCCTGGAATTGGACTCAAGTCTTTTAGCTTCAGCAATGACATTCAAGGTGACTTGTTCTAGAAACCTCTACAGAAACAGAGTGTAGTGATTTGTGGGCTTTTAACAGATTAAGTTACTTCCTCCCTTGTTTCTACCCTGGTTTCCTAGTCTTCAGACCTTATAGTAAGATACACCCAACAACCAAGCAAGTGAAAGCAAATCCATTCAGGCTTCTCTACCTTAAATGCACTTCCTAGGAGAACACTTGTGATAAATCCATCCCCCCAGACTGATGGGTTGATTATCACACTATAAAACTTTACCTTATTAGCTGGAGGGAATTGTCATGAAAGTAAGAGACGCCATTTCCATGAAAAGTGAAAATCCTGAACCATAAGGGACATCTCTTTAAATATTCTGTAACCAATTATTAATTATTTACACCCCTAGAAATTTAAAAAAGTATATTAATTTGGCATCAGTGGGGAGATAAGGTGAATAGGATGATGTGTTCTCAGCATACTGTGTAATGGTTAAGACTTATTTCTTGAGTTAGTTTTGTCTATTGAAAGCCATTCATGGCTCCAGGAATTTAGCACCTAGGAGCCTATAGAATTCGTAGGAATACATGATAAAATATGATCCTTTTGAGGTCTGGAAAGTCAGAACTAGAGCTGGGGTGTGGATAGACATAAGATGGAGAAGCCAGGCCAAGAGGAATAAAGGCAGTGGTCCAGGGAGTATGAATGAAGGGAAACTGCGGAGGCTAAAGAGCCTCTGGAAGTAGAAGCAGCCCTGCTGGGGACGTATGAGGCATATTCTATCAGCTAACACCACCACAGGGGTCCAAAGTGGGGAAATGCCTGGAGAATCCCCATGACGAAGTGTAAATCTTGCCACTGGCTTCATCTCTATATCCCACCCAGTTCGTGGGCAGCTGATGGATGGAAGAAAGGAGCGTCCGGTCATATAATAAATATAGGAGCCTCGGCAAGATCTTGACCAATGTTTGCTCATTCTTCTGCCCTCAGGCTCAGAGGTCCAGATGGTTGGGAAGTTCTTAAGGGTGACAAACATATTTCTTTCGTCTTTGGACCCCTATGATATTCTAGTTCCTGCCTCATGGTGTTAAAAAATGTTTTTTGGACAAATGGTTATATAGAGCACATAATCTTTTATTTAGATAATTCTAGAAAAGAGAGACCTTAAAACTTCATTCAGCAATTCATTTCAATATATCTTACACAGTTTTTTGTTCCCTTTATTTAGTGTTTTGGAATTTATGTATCTACTAATAGTTCACCTTTATCTATGGATTTGCTTTCCATGGTTTCAGTTACCCAAGGTCAACCATGGTCCTGCACCTGACATGCAGTGAGTCCAGCCTCAGGCTTTGGTCCCACTCAGGGACATGTGGCTCACATCTACGCAAACACCCCCCAGTAAGGATGGTGCCCCTGGAATTGTGTGTCAGGGCCCTGGTCCTCATTCTGTTCAAGTACCTTCCCTATGTCAGACTGCCACACATCTCACCCCCTCTCATAAGCGCAGATTGGTTGGTTACAGTGAACTCCAGGTGCATGTGGACTGATTCTGCATGGCTCCTGAGGCATGGGCAGCAGAGCTCTCTGGCTTTTGAAGTGGAGACTCAGGGGCAGGTGAGGGGGTGTCCAAGGGTGCATTTCACATCAGAGTCACAGAGATGTTGTGGTCTCCCTACTGGTTCTACAGAAATAACCCCTGGTGGGTACATATACCTGCACTATTTGGTGACAATGTCTTTCCACCACCTCAGAAATAGACTTCTAAGAGGGAGTTGTAATGTATTAATATAACATCAGATGTTTCCAATATTAATTGATGTTTGTGAAAAATGAGGGCAGGAACAAAAGTTTTTCAGAACATGTTTTGCTTTATAGTCTTATGGCAATAGACAGATTCTCAGAGGGACTTTGCAGTTCTTTCCAACTTAACTTACTCTCATGGTCACTTTTTACATTCCTGCTGTGCACCAAGAATGTGCTCAGGTCCCTGCCCTCTAGAAATTGAAGGTCCTCTTCTCTACCAGTGAATAATATTTTTTTCTGAGGAGTGATTTACTGAAATTTTATGTATTTATTTGTACTGATTATATATATGTTATTTCAGACTTTAGTGGACCTGTAAGATTAGAAAATAGGACAATATAACTAAACAACTTCTTAAAAGTAAAAACTCAAAATTGTGAGTATTTCAGAATTTCTGATACTATAGAATGCATTTTTATTTGAAGTCCCCCTTGATCTGGATGTTGGTTTTCTTCTTGTTTCTCCCACTGGGGATTCCCTACATCTCTCCCTTCTCCTCTCCTTCAGACTCTAGGACTTTAGGACTTTCCCTTTCCCCCTTATCAGTCCTAAACATAGCTTTTAACCACTCCCAGGACTCTATTAACTCTGTCTCCTAATCTGTCAGATTCTCAGTAGATGAGCAGGTCTGGCTCTGTGCCTGGTCTGCTCCTGCAGAATTCTCTGCACAAGTTGAGAAGAAGCCTGTGACTTGCTCCTCTCCTTAAGTTTGGTGTTCTGACTGGAGCGCTGCATGCATGGCTAGGAAAGGGATGGAAAGGGGTGATCATGGCGGGCCGCGTAAACCTAGCTGCTGTCTGTATTTGACTGCATGTGAATTGTCATCTCTGGCCAACATCAGTAGCGCATTCTGAGAGCTCTGCTGCCTTCCTCTTCTCATCCAGGATGCCATTAACCATCTCTCTCTAAACAGCTGCTGTGTGTTCAGAAAATATAAACTAGTGTGGACCCAGCATAAAAACCATAGACACAATTGATGTGAAATCTTCATAACCTGAAAATTCAAAAATAATTTTTTTTTATTCACTCCTTTTTTCTTTTTAAATAACAAAGATATAAAACAGAAGCTGAGAAGGTCTTGGTGCCCCTCATCCCCCACTGTGGGTCTTTGACCTCTTTTATGAAATAGGGCCAGAGGGTTCAAAAATACATGGTGAGGTCATGGTTGGGCCCTCTGGATCAGGGTGTGTGTTCTGTTCTGCTATTTGTACAGGATCCCGTGGAGTACCAGTGTGGTTTCTATCCTGTGCTCTAACTTAACATCGCTGGTCTTGAGAGCTCTCTGAGCTTTAACTCATTAAATGTCTTCTGTGAGGCCTCCAGTTCCCTTTGGCTTTCTAGGGTATTATCTGTTCTTGTCTCTAGCCGACTTGTTCTTTCTCCCATTCCTCCTCACCCTCTAGGTGTGAATACTCAGATTCTACTTCTATGGGTGCAATAAGCTGCAAATCTCCCATCATTCTGGAAAAAAATGGAAATTATTGTGCTTCAAATAAAAGCATTTTAATTTTTAGTTGTTAGGAATCAGTAATGCATATAAGGGTATATCAAAAAGTTTGTGGAAAAATAGTCAAAAGATAGTACAAATCTTTTCATGAACTCTTTGAAGAACCCTTGTATTGCATTCATTCATTCATTTGACAACTATGGGATTATTGAGTACCAACTATGTGCCAGAGAATGTTCTAGAAATTGAGAATATAGGTTTAAAAATCTCTGCCCAGACCAAATAGAAATATGTACTGTTTTCTCATTGTTCTTCAGGCATATATGTGTCTTATGTCTCAATTAAGCACATTTGAGAGAGGAGATTGCTTCTCACAGACAGTTGAATTCACACAGGTTCCAGTTTTCTTCCCATCTCTAAAATGGCTCAGCCTGATGGTAATTTTGAGGGATTAGAAAGACTTGGGATTCTTGTGCACCCTAAGTGTAGCAGTGTATTTGCAGAGAAACTGCTATCTGAAGCCACATGGCAGGACCAGTTTCCTGAGGTAGTATATTTAGAGGGTCACCTGTTCTCTAGGATGGTCCAAATGGCAATTTCATGTAACTTTTTGGGGGGTGGGGTGGGGGATATCAGTCCATTAAGTAGGGAACTATATATGATTTTTTAAAAAATCTTTTAAATCTTTCTACAAATAAAAATACACTCTTGTCAAACTAGGAATCCTGAATTATGGTTTAGAAAAATATGCAGGGATATAATATATATGTACATTGATAATTTTCAATACTGTCTCAGCACAATTGATATTTACCTTGACAAGCAATCAAATTCCAAGAACAGTTTCCAACTTTAAAAGTTTGCATGGCCAACTATGCCAAAAGAAATCTAGGGGAAGTCCCAACCATGGGATTGCTTTCTGTTAAAGGGACTGTTCATGTTTATAAACAGATTTGGGTGCATTATTTTGCCATAAAAGAACATGAAAAGTAGTTCCGCCTCCCCTCTCCCACTGTATATGAAGCTGAGCAAAAACAAATGTGGTGGTGTGCTAGATAGTGAAAATGGGCTAAGGATGGTCTGAAGAGTCTTGATATTACTCAGTGCAGGCTTTATGCATTTGGACCTTTTTCAGGGATGGGGGGAGGGGTTGGATTTGTTTTTGGGGGGGGGTCTGGTAAATGATGTACTTGACTACCCAACAGCATCCAACCAAAGCAGGTCAAGGCTTGGCCGTGAACTTCACTACCCTCTGCAGACGCATCCAGAGTCCTCCCAAATTAAGTAGAGGCACAGAATTGCCTTGATTGTTTTTCACTTATCCAATCTGGCTTTGCACTGTACTCTCTCTGGCTTCTCTTATCATTTTCCTTGTGAAAGAAAGAAAGCCCAGTCTCTCTTTCTGCCCCTCAGGAAAGGCCCACCTCTTAACAACTCTCCTCAGCTTCCTGCAGCAGCCAACTTCTCAGGCTTAGAAAGAAAAATGAAACCATACAGGAGAGTGACATCTGCCGGAGTGTTTGTGCCTACATTTAATGCCTGACTTGGGTTAGCATAAATGGAAAAATAAAGATGAATTTTTTGGCTTGTTTTTCTGATGAAAATGTCCCTTACTTTCATTGGTGGGGTGGGAAATCCAGGGGGAGTGTGTACTGCGTGGTTCAGAGCTTTATAAATATGAGAGGCGATTCTGAAGTAGAGATTATATACCCCCTTTGGTCTCTAACAGAATATGTAGAAAATCAAAATAAGGCTTGAAACACCCCAGACAGGGCTTTCTCAGACTTCTGATGCAGGTGACTAACCTTGACTGAGCCAAGGTTAAGTACCAGGGGCTGTATGAGCACTTCCTGCACATCTCATTTAGCGTGTACAACAATCCTATGGGGGAGGTGCTATTAGCACCACTTTCCACATGAAGAAAATGAAGTTCTGAGCAATCAAATGGCTTGTCAACATTGCCCAACTGGTAGATGACTGAGCTGGAATGTCTGCCTTCCTTAAAGGCTCTTGGGCTCATAACCCTTTTAATAGAAATGTCAAGATGCCCTTGACTAAACTGGCTGTAAGTGTCCAGTTACACATCCCTGAAGCCAGACGACAGTTGGCATTGGTGAAGAGAATGTCTCCAACACTGTGCTGGAGCAAAGAAGGCATATATGTGAAGAGCATTTATGACAGAATTCAAAATTGGCAGGGTGCAGGCAGAGGGCCCTGTAGAGTGTCTCTTCATACCTGGGGTCTTGGCCATATGTGAAGAGGAGATCAGCTACTTTTCATTTTCCTGAAACCTTAATATCCTAGGGAGGGCAGGGGGTCTAGCAAAACAAGGGTCTGCGTGTGAAATATGGACACTCAGGTGTGTGTAAGATGTGCATTTGTGTGTGCAAGGGCATCGATGCAGAGAGCAATCCTTTCCCATCCAGAGCACCAAACAAACCACAGAGAGGGTGGCTTCTAGGCCAAAATCTGTCTTCCAGGACAGACAGACACTGGGAACTAAAAGCTAATGAGAAATGCAGAATCTCAGGTCCCACCCCAGACTTACTCAATCAGAGTCTGCATTTTAAAAAGGTCTCCAGCTGGTTTGTATGCACAGTGAATTCTGAAAACTACTATGCTAAAACACACTAGACAACAGCACAGCGTACCAAGGATATTGACCCATGGAATAACCTTGGCTGCACATTTGAATCACTTGGGCAGCAGCCCTGTCTCACCACCATGACCAATTAAATCAGATTCTTTTAGAGTGCGGCGCAGGCACTGGTGATTTTTAAAATCTCCACAATGTGCAGCTAAGGTTGAGAATCCCCTGATTTAGAGGTGCCCTGCGAGTGTAAGAATTTTGGTTTATTGATTGGAGTCCTGAAAGAGTTGGCCCCCGACATGGTACTACTTAATGTGTTTGTTAGTGGTTTAGAAGAGTAAGTATAAGCCATTCTGTTTCCACCTGCCAATGACAGGAGAATCACAAGATTGCTAGCTAACATTCTCAAATGCATCAGGACTGAAATGTTAAGTGACTGCGACAAGATTGAAGAACGTGTGAACAAGTGTGCGAGGGTACTTCAAACAGTTCATGGGAAGATTCATGTTATCTTTCAATTCTATTTTTCCACGAACTTTTTGATGAACCCTCATAAAGCTCCTGGTAGTTCTCAGAAGAGGTCCATCCTACCACATCAGAGAAGTGCCCAGAGGTCAAGGTGAAGTTCGAGTGAAGAATGACTCAGCAAAGGAGGGCTGTGATGATTAAAAGGTGGAGAAAAACCAGAGCATGCAAAATATAAAGGAGAAGGAAGCTACTCGTAGCCTTCCCCTGGTACTTGATATTACTTAGGGCTTTATGTAGTATTGTTCTGTTAGGACGCTGGGACTGAAGGGCAATTAAGATAAACTTCGGATACTTTCAAGAGAGACTAATAAATATAAGGCATGAAGAAAAGCAAAAGGGGTTGCTTTTATTTAGTATGCTGAAAAGAAGACTATTGAGAGAACTTAACATTTTTCGAATATAGGAAAAAGTGCCTTTGTATGAAAGATTGTTATTAGCTGATTTCTTTTACTGAAGGAAATTAGAATAAAGAATAGACATTAGAAAGAACTTTCTGACATAAAATATGGACAGACTCTGAAGAATGTGTGGGCAAAGAAACCTAAATATGCTAATGTTGTTTTGGCGTCCAAGAGGCAAAAATTGGTCTTAATGATATATCTGGAATGCAAGGCCCCTTACCAAAGGGTAAACAAGAGCCTCTTGTAACTTGGCTTGACAAAGTTGAGCCAGATTTGATTTCTGCATATCCAGTCTTAGCCAACTAGGATTACAAGAAAACTTCTTTATCCTGAAGAAGGGCATCTATAAGTTACTTCCAGCAAACATCAGACTTGATGGAAAACATTCAAAAGCATTACCTTTTTTAATTATTAACATTATTTTTACTTGTCAAGTTATAATTGTATACATTTATCGGGTACATTGTGGTTTTTATATATGTATACAATGTCTGTCACCTTATTTTTTTGTGGTGAGACCTTTGAAAATTGCACTCAGCTATTTGAAATGTATAACATTATTACTGACTATAGTCATCCTGTTGTGTAATAAATCTCAAAAACGTATTCCTCCTAACGGAAACTTTTTACCCTTTGACCAACATACTTCCTGTTCCCTGTCCCTTGCCTCCTACCTAGCCTCTGGTAACCACCTTTCTATTCTCTACTTCTATGAGTTCAAGTTCTTAAATTCTACTTATAAATGAAATTATGCAGTATTTATTTTTCTGTGCCTGTCTTATTCCACTTAGCATGATGTCCTATAGATTCATCCATGTTGTTTCAATGACAAGATTTCCTTCGTTTTAAAGGCTGAATAGTGTTCCACTATGTATATACCATATTTTCTTTATCCGTTCATCTATTGATGAACAGATAGCCATTCTTCCAAGCTGATTTCATATCTTGGCTATTATGACTAATGCTGCAGCGAACATGGGAGTGCTGATATCAATTTGACATACTGATTTCTATTCCTTTGGATATATGAAGGATCTTCAAAAGGTTCATGGAAAATGGATATTATGAAAAAAACTGCGCATGGATTTCAAAAATTTTTTGAACCAAAATAAGCTCATACTAACTTTTTATAGCGTGTCTGAACAGGATCTAGTTTGAGGAACTAAGAAGGACAAGACATCACTTTGAAAAGAGCCCTTACCAGGGCAACATGAATTCTGCTAAAATTGAAGCAAGAACAAACATCAAACTTATGGTGAAGGTTGGGTGGAAAAATGATAGAGTCATTAATTCTTTATGAAAATTTCATGGGGATGATGCCCCAAAGAAATTTATTTCAAGAAGAGACGAGACCATGTTGATGTAGCTGTAGCAGCAGACCATCCACATCAATTTGCAAGGAAAAAATTAATCTTGTTTGTGCCCTAATTGAAGAGAACTGACAACTAATAGCAGAAATATTAGCCAACACCATAGACATCTCAATTGGTACAGCTTACACAATTCTGACTGAAAAATTACAGTTGAGCAAACTTTTCACTTGATGGGTGCACCCAGATCAGTTGCAGACAAGAGAAGAGCTTTCAATGGAGATTTTAAAAAAGTGGGATCAAGATCCTGAAGCATTTCGTTGAAGAATGGTAACAGGAGATGAAACATGGCTTTGCCAGTATGATTGCAAAGACAAAGCTCATCAAAGCTATGGCTACCAAGAGGTGGAAGTGGTCCAGTTGAAGCAAAAGTGGACCGGTCAAGGGCAAAGGCCATGACAGCAGTTTTCTGCTTGTTCACATTCTGGAGGGCCAAAGAATGATAACATCTGCTTATTATGAGAGTGTTTTAAAGAGTTAGCCAAAGCTTTAGAAGAAAAACACCTGGGAAATCTTCACCAGAGAGTCCTTCTCCACCACCACAATGCTCCTGCTAATTCCTCTCATCAAACAAGGGCAATTTTGTGAAAGTTTTGATGGAAATCATTAGGCATCCACATTACAGTCCTAATTTGGACACTTCTGACTTCTTTTTGTTTCCTAGTCTTAAGCAGATATTTAAAGGGCATCCATTTGTCTTCTGTCTGTTAATAATGTACAGAAGCTGCATTGACATGGTTAAATTCCCAGGACCCTCAGTTCTTTAGGGATGGACTGAATGACTGGTATATTACTCACAAAAGTGTCTTGAACTTGATGGAGTTTCTGTTGAGAAATAAAGTATGTATTTAAAAAAATTTTTATCTTTTAATTTCATTTTCTCATGAAGTCCCATTTCGAAGTCCCCTCTTTTAGCCAGAAGTGGGATTGCTGGGTCATATGGTAGTTCTATTTTTAGTTTCTTGAGAAACCTCCATTTTACATCATGGCTATATTCATTTACCTTCCCACCAACAGTGTACAAGTTTCCCTTTTCTCCACATCTTCACTAATACTTATCTTTTGTCTTTTTGATAATAACCATTCTAACAGGTATGAGGTGATATCTCATTTCAGTTTTAATTGGCATTTTCCTAATGATTGGTAATGTCGAACATTTCTTTCATGAACTTGTCCATTTTTGTGTTTTCTTTCGAGAAATTTCTATTCAGTTCCTTTGCCCATATTAAAATTGGATTATTTGTTTTCTTGCTGTTAAGTAATCTGAGTTCCTGATATATTTTGGATATTAAGTCTTTATTAGATGTATAGTTTGCAAATATTTTCTTCCACTCTGTGGGTTGTCTCTCCAGTTTAATTGTTTCCTTTGCTGTTCAGATGCTTTTTAGTTTGATGCAAACAATCCTCTTTGCCTATTTTTGCTTTTATTGCCTGTGCCTTTGGGAATCATATCCAAAAAATCATTTTCCAGACCAATGTCATGGATCTTTCCTGCTATGTTTTTCTTCAAGTAGTTTTACAGTTTCAGGTCTTAAATTTAAGTCTTTAATCCATTCTGAGTTGATTTTTGTATATGGTGTGAGATAAGGATCCAATTTCATTCTCCTGCATGTGTATATCCAGTTTCTCCAACACCATTTGTTGAAGAGACTGTCCTTTGCCCATTGTGTGTTCTTGGCACCTTTGTCAAAAATGAATTGGCCGTGAATGCATGGATTTATTTCTGGGCTCTCTGTTTTGTTCCATTAGTCTATGTGTCTGTTTTTATGCCAGTACCATGCTATCTCTATTACAATAGCTTTATAATATATTTTGAAATCAGGCAGTATGATGCCTCCACCCCAAAAGGCTGTCTCTAAGGATGTGAACAAGACAAGGTTGCCTCTATCACCACTTCTATTCAACTGTATTCACATTCCCAACCAACATGTAAGACAAGAAAAAGAAATTAAGCATATATAAGCATTGAAAGGAAGAAACAAAGCTATAATTCAGAGATGGTATGAAAAACTAGAGTTTATTAGAAAACCCTAATGAGTCTATAAGGAAATTACTGGAATTACTTAGAGAGTTTGGTGATGTTGCTGGATATAAAAATCAACTTAATACAATCATATTTCTATATATCAACTATAATTGGAAACTAGTTTTTAAAAGATAGCATTTACAGTAAGTACCATAGTTTCATTTCTAGTAATGCTGACTAGGATATCTCAGACCAACCCTCACAGAAAAACTAAATGAAATACAGAAAATAAAAGTTTGGAAGGTCAGAGAGCTATATAGGTAGTGAGAATTTTCAGGGCCAAGATCTGGAATAAGAGGGAAGCCACCAGAGAAGTGAGCTCAGCATTGGGGGGTGCTTTTTACCTCAAGGCAGCTTCAGATTCTGAAATCAAAAACAATGGCTGAGAGATCCAGAAACTGATTAGAGGTTTTGGCAGACTCACAGTGCTGAAGCAACAGAAGGTAGAGTTCAAGGTCCATCAAGAAGGAGGTACACCTCTTGATAAACACCCCAAGCTTTGAGTTAGGACCCCAAAGGACTACACAGTAGGAGTAAGTGAACCTGAACTAGACAAGTTTTCATAGGACTAGAGCTCAAATCAATTTAATCCTGATTGGATTAAGGTGATAAGAAAAATTAACCACAAAATTAAATCTTCTCTGGAGGATAACATCATCCAGAGCAGTTTATTACATGTACAATTTTTCCTACCAAATGTCTGGCATGATATTAAAAATAATCAGGTATACCAAAAGATGAGACCTGACCAAAAACAAGAGAAAACAAATCCAATAAAGCAGACCTCATAAGGAGGTCCAGGTATTAGAGTTATCAGAATAGACTTCAGAATAACTGAGATCAGTATATTGAGTTAAAAGAAAATATGAGTCATGTTGTTGGCAAAGAATGAGAAACAACAACAACAACAAAAATCAAATAGAAATTCTAAAATGGACAAATGTAATACTAACATTAGGAACTCAGTGGATGGGTTTAACATCAGATTAGACACAGCAGATTTGAGAATGAGTGAACTGGAAGACAGATTAGAATAAAATACCTATTCTGAAGCATGAAACAGAAAAGGATGAACAATCACTGAGGGAGCATATGAGACATATAGTGCAGAGTGAAAATGAGTGACAAAAGCTGGCGACAGAATGTGGCAGAAGCAGGAATTGAGGAGAATATGGAGGAGTAATCACTGAGAATTTTCCATAACAAATGAAAGACTGAAAGTCACAGGTTCAAGAAGTGGTTCAATCCCCAGAAAGGAAAAACAACAAAACCATATCAGGGCATATTATTTTCCCATCTCTTTGCTTCCATTGTGTCTTTTAGATTAGTTGCCATTCTTGCTCCTGTAAAGGTAATACATCTCTTTTCCTCTGACTTGTCCTACCCAGTAGGTGGTTATTGGCATGGAGGTAGAAAACAGATCATGTGGATAGAATAGAGAGATCAGAAATGAACCCATGAATATATGAAATTTGTTAGATTATTTGACAGGGTGGAAGAAAAAGTATGTATTTTTAATAAATGATACAAAGGCAATTGGTCATCCTTTGGAAAATAAATGAAATTTTACTCCTACTTCACACCATATTCAAAATTTAATTTCAGGTACATTAAAGACCCTATTATGGAAAGCAAGACTGTAACATGTTTTGAAATTAATATAGGAGAGTATCATTGTGACATCAGGATAGAAAAGGACTACTTAAACAAGACACTAAAGACCCAAAGGGAAATACTAGTTAAATTAGACTACAGTTAAAATTTCTGCTCATTAAAAAAAACAAATTAAGAATTTCTGTTTATTAAAAGATGCCATAAATTGAGCAAAAAATTACCCAGAATATACAAATTCCTACTAAACAATAAGAAAGAGAAACAATACAATAGAAAAATGGGCAAATGAAACAAATAGCAATTTTACAGAATAAATTTTACTTTACAAATGGATCAATTGTCAATTTCATCACTAGTCAGGGAAATGCAAAGTAAAACCTACCATTTCATGCTCAATTATTGGACAATACCAAGTGCTAACTAGGATCTGGAGATACAGGAATTCTCATCCATTGTTGTTCGGAGCAGAAATTGGTATAACCATCTTGGAAATGAGTTTGGTAATTCTGAACGATGAGCATGCCCTATTACCTACCAATTCCATGACCAGGTTATTTATGTTAGAGAATATCTTGCATATGTGCACTAGGAGACAGAAATATTCATAATGGCATTTTTTTTATTATTAGCAGAAATATATAACATAAACTTATATGTTATGTACATAAATAATATATATCACATATATAAATAAAAATTGTTCATTAATAGAAAGATGTATGCTCAGACACTAGACTACTACATAGCCATAAATATGGAAGAACATTTATGTGCTTCAACAGGGACCAACCTCACAAATATAATATTGAAAAAAAAAATCGCTGAAGAAGAATATGTTGCTATAAATTCATGATTATAAAGTCCAAATATAGACAATTAAACTACATATTATTTAGGATACCTGCACAGGTGGTGAACACTATAAATTACCAGCATTTAATATAGTGGTTACCTCTAAAGAAGAAGAATGGGTTGCAGTTAGTGATGTATAAGTGGCTTCCAGTGTGTGGTAATATTCAATTTCTTGCAATAGATGGTGAATGTTCATTTATAAAAGTACACAGCAACTTCACTCCTCTATGCAGGGCTGGAAGGCATTGCCCTGTGAATGTGCAATCACCCACATCTGGCAAAGGATATGCATCTGGGTGAGTTAAATTCATTGATCCAAATTTGCTTTCAGCAAAATCTCCAGTTGCAATTTCCCTTTGAGTGCACTGCTCTTCAAAACTATCAATTCCTGTTCATTTGAAAACAATCCTAACCCATAACATCTCATTTGTGACCAAATTGCTGGAATCTGATTTTGGTACAGCTACTTGTTCCACGAGGTCTTTGGAGACTATTTAAAGTTGTTCTCCTTGTGCTCTGTGCAGTAAATTCTGAAGGGTGGGGATGATTCAGTTTTTCTAAGCTGAAGGCCTCCATCCAAGGTCAAGTTATGATTTTCTTTTTATTTGGATTCCACGAACATCAAGGTTTCACCCTCCTGCACTGCATGGTGTTTTATATACCCTTTCTCCAGAGCCCAGGAAAACAGCCTTCTGTTCAGCTCCAGGAGCCCAAGGCGGTTCCTACCCAGAGCTTTGGAAAACTCCCTCAGAAAGAAGAGCTGATGTGGCACAGTGGTTTTCAGTTCAAAGGTGACCCTTCCCTACTCCCCGAAGATCACTTGCTGTTTGTACAGGCTACTGGTTCTTCCTCTAATCATTTTGAGTCAGTGAGGATGGAGAGCTGGAAGGGGTGTGTGTGTGTGTGATGGGGTGGGGGAGGCTGCTTTTTCATAGGCTCAGTTTTATTTATCATTTGTTTACTCCTGCCTACTCCCCTACAATCTTTAGTCCTCTCAACAAATCTTTCCCCAACTTGGTAAAATATAGTGGGTTTCAGCATTTCTCTCCCTCCTGGTGTTTTGATGCTATGATATACTTTGAACAAAATATGTCCACCTGAAAAATCTGGGAGGAGAAAAGGTTGAATTGCAGCCCCCCTGGGTGAGGGGAAGGTGAGAAGTGGGAGGAGGGAAAAACTTTATATTTGCCAAAGAGGGTGGCAAGTGCTTCCTCTGCCTGCCTTTGCTGATCAACAATCCTTGATGAGTAACCCTTGCTTATTTCCTTCTGAACATTTTGTGAATTACTGCGGTGCCCTTTATTACGCTAGCAGCAGTGGTGGCTGCTCGGTTTTCTAATGAGGGAGGAGACATTGCCTCATGGCCTTATGCATTCCTGGAGGTGAAAGAATGTAAACTGCTTAAGCCCCCATGGTCCCACCTCAGACCCCATTATGGCCTGACAGCTGGGAAAAGCATAGGAAGCAATTAAAACACACTGTATTAGTCATAAAAGGAAAGCCCAGCCCCAGCTGACAGTGAACGGAGCAGATCTGCAAAAGAAATAGAGAGAGGGAGAAAGGGAGAGAGGGAGAGAGAGAGGAAGAGGAGTGAGCCAGGAGAACAGTTATATGTAGCTTTTGAGGCTTTGCCGTAGCGTATGCTTCTGGACTAGGGTTGCTTATTTACTTATTTCTCTAGAAATGTGAAGATGCTACCCAAGTATTTGCCCAATTAATTAACTTTAACACCTGTCTGGTTGCAAATGGTTTGGAAGTGCATAAATTGAAAGGGGTGTGTGTATTTTTGTTGGGGTGAGGGTGCAGAAGGAGGGGGGCAGGTTAGAGCTGAGCATGGACCAGTGAAAAGCCCGCATCCCAGGTGGAGCCCTGGGTGCCTCCTCTCCCCTCTGCCAAGAGGCTCCTTTGCCCACCCTTTGGAGGGCAGAGAGCCTGTGACAGCTAAATTGCTGGACGCTGGGGAAGACCCTTGTTTTTGCTCGGACCTGCTTCTGTTTTATAACCTGATGGTTTCTGGCTTTCCCCTTCCTTCTTCCGAGGCCTACAATCCGCACCAAATGTTTCACATTACTCAGTGTGAAAAACCTCCTATTCTTTCAGATTTTTTACAAGTTCATACATCCGTGGAAACCCGATATTCCATATTTCATTCTGCTTTGTGGATGTCATTGTGAGGGCTGTGGGTTCACAGGCAACAGGCCTCTTCTGGCTTTGATCAGCTTGACCGCAACTAATTGTAAATGGAGAACAAATGAAAGAAATATTTACAAATTTCATGGGAATTCAGGCGGGGCCTAAGCCTTCCCTAATGCCTCCATTCACAGTAAATGTTTATTGAATACTTTGACTCTACTGTGCACTTCGGTATTTATACAGTGTTAGGTTTTAGCTTGTTCTGAGGAAATCCAGAGAGTTAGTAAAATAACCTTCCTCTTCTCCGCTTTTGCCCCTTCCTTTCTGCAAACTTCCTTTCTTTTTGCATCCCCAAATCCACTGCTGCCTAAAGAAAACCAACTCAAATTCCAAAGCTACAGCTGTAAGAAGGGGAAAGAGAAAAAGGAGAGGGAGTGATTAAAAAAAAAAAAAAAAAAAAAAGACCGTAAAATTTAAAACAAATTTTGAGTTGCATAGTCAAGTTGGGCAAAATCAAATGAAAATGTTCAAGATTTGTTCAAAATAAAGTCATAAATACCTGGAGCCAAGTTAAACAGCTGTTGGGTCAAGCAAGCTAAGGCCTGACAGGCAGCACCAGCAGCAAACTGAATATTATGCAATTAATCAGCACTTGCCTGGTTATAAAGAAACAGGGAGAGCTGTGTTAGAGGATCTCAGATTTAGGGCCTTTCTATTCCTAATCACACTTTGTAGAAGAATTTTTGTTTACTCAGGAACCAAAATAACCTTTGTGACTTCTCTCTGGGGGTTGTGGACAGAAGACACTTATGGCTAGGAAGGGTCAGCTGACCCTCCCTCCAGCTCACCTGCCTTGTGGCATATGCTGGAAGCCCCGTCAGACGCCAACTCCTTCCCACCGCAGTCATGAGCTGCCTGTACTTCCAGTGTAGCTTAGACAGATGACGGTCCAGACGCTGAATGGAGGGGAGGAGGTGACCTCTGTCCAGAGAGTCCTTTGCTGTCGCCTTCTTGGATGGAAGCACACCTGCAGTCTGCCAACATCATCGTCATAAATGCTGTAACAACTGCTCTTTTAGTCAGGAACTTTTTGCACCTGTGTCTGCTGTACCCTGTGCTTGTTCCATCCCGGAGGTCATAAAAGTCAGGCTAGATTCTGTTATCCACGGAGGCTGCTTAACCTGCTATTCCTTACCTTTCCACCCAGACATGAAAGGCGAGAGTCAAGGATCACACAAACCAGAGGGTAAATGACCCCAAACAACCCAAAGTTCTGACGATAGAGGTGCATGTGGAGGAGGGTGGGTGGTCAGAAGTCCCTTAGGATGGGTGGCTTCCGATAGAGAGCGGAAGGTGCCAAATAGAGCAGGGGGACTCCTGGAGAAGGATGCCAGCTCCAAAGCTGATGCAGAATAAACATGAGACCCAAAGGAGGGTTTTTAGGAGCATTTATTAGTACACATTTCTTTATAAAATCAAATTATAACTTTTATTCTTTGAGGAAAATTGGTTTCAGTAAAATCGATGAAGCCATTTTATTGAGCACAAATATCTGATATCAGTGTTATCGATTTTTTTATTCATGCTTTTTTGTGTGTTTTGGTTTCGCAGCATTGAGAAAATCCTTATTCATCAAGATCTGTGGCTTCAAAAATGTCTACTAAAATCTCTTCACTACTTCATATCCTATGATGTGTTATATAAGGACATTAAGATGCCTTTGAAAGCATATTAAGCTACTGGGAATGACATTTTACCAGTGATGGGTGTCACTGGTAAAATGACACTGGGAAAAGGAGGACTGTATTCTTTCCTGTGATCTTTCTAGACATGGACTCAGACTTCCAAATGTAGGGAAGGGCAAGAAAAAGATATGGTGAAAAAAGGCACTAACCCAACTTTTCTGGTCCTCTACTGCAGGGAGCAGGTCTGTCTCTCCAACATTGTCTGCCAACAGTATCCCACACAGACAACCTGGATATGTTACCTCCCAGGTAAGGCCATTTCCTGTGAAGCAGTCTTCTCCTTCTCCAGGCTCCCAGCTGAGGAATTCACAGGCTGCCCTTTTGAAGACCCCTCCCCACTCTCTCAAGGGTGTAGGAGGACATTGCATCACGTTAAGCTTGTTCCAGGTTGGATGGAAGAGTCGCAGGCACCAGCTCTGCCCATGGACCAGGGCGGTCCTCAATAGATCAGTATTGACCAGAACTAAACAGCCATCAGTAGTAACCGGAGTTGTGCCAAATGTCTAGGAATCAGTCCCCGAAAATCCCAGATCAGGCTAGACTGGCCCCAGGTGATGTCCCTCTTGTTCTCTTTCCAATTCTCTTCTCCTACCTCTGGACCTGCCAGCATCCCCTGGGGTCCTCTTTTCCTCAAACAATCCTCCTCCCATCAAAATGTGCTCTTAGAGCCTTGTCTACCCTTAAATGTAACTGGGCAATAATAACAAACTGTTTTCATTTGTAAAGATTATTTGTAGTAAGGTAAATGGATGGAGCAGGGGTGGTAGGATTTCTCAGCAATGCAGCAGAGCAGGGGGCAGGTTGGAAGAGAACTGACTCACCGTATTCAAGCAGCTTGTCCTTGCATGTGGTCAGTTAGTGGGGGACAGTGGTCTTAGCAAATAAGGTGATGCTCTGTAGGTTCAAAGGGCACGAGGCAGTGGTTGGTGGTAACCAACTTTGATTTTGGAACCAGACAAGACAGGTCAAATTCTGTCTCTAACACTTATCAGCTGTGTGATGGGAAAGTTTCTCAACTGCTGTCTGTCTTAGACTTTTTTTTATCTATAAAATGGCGTAAATAACAGTACCTACCTCATGGCATTGTTTTGGAGTTGGATAAATTAATGTATATAAAACATTTAGAACAGCACCTAACACACAATAAATTACTATTGTCCTATGTTTGAGTGTTCTTAATGCCACAAACATTATTTTTAAAACACAATTTAAAGAAGAAGAAAGTAGTGGTAAGTATTACATCAATATTTGCTGTTTTTATTATTTCAGTAGGCAAGGGGTATTTTCACCAGAGCATTTATTAAATTCCCACTGCCGTCTTAGCAACAGAAATATTTATTGAAGTTAGATTTCTTTACTTTGTTAGAGAAATGTTCTATTTTAAACCCTTTCCTAGATTAACAATCCTGTTAATTTAAATTTAATACTTAGGGGTCACTGCTATGTTTTCAAGTAAATGTTTTAGTTATTTATTATGAATTTTAATTCAATACTATACATATTTTTAATCCTATATGTGCTAGTGTACTTCAAAAAGTTAATGGAGTCATATTATCTTTTATTTCTATTTTTCCACATACTTTTTGAAGTGCCCTTGCATTTTAAATATGTATTTCTCACCTTTAAGAACTGAGTGTGTGTGTGTGGGGGGAATCCACCTACAATGCATTTGTAGAAGAATGTTCAATTAGAAAGATCTTCCAACTTGCCCTAGTGGGACAGTTGTCCTTGGATCAATTCTCTTCAATGTGCCTTAACCAAGAAAATGGTCTTTCCCCTAATTATCTGTTCTAAAGGTGGTGAACAAAATTTCTTAGTGATCAGATATCAAATGAATTGTTCAGAAACAAAACTAGAGCCCCTGCTAATCAGTATTAATTAATGGAAGCAGAAGGAGAGATTGTGGACAATTGTAGAGAAGTGTTATTTACCTTTCCTATTAGGAACTTGTCTGGACTTCCACAAACAAGGTACAGAAGACACTTACTCTACTTGTAATTTGAGCTTTGAAATTTGTCCTATGTCTACGTGTTTTCATGCCACCAGCATTTTTTAAAAACCACAATTTAAAGAAGAAAAAGAAAGCAAGCAGCTTGCAAATGGTGCCTCTTAGCACAAATGGACCACATTCCAGAATGGGGTTTTATAGGACTCCGCCTACATTAAGTTCACCAAAATGCGGGTGACCCATCAACAATAGATCTCTTTATTGTATTTTTTTGAAACAGAGCAAGTGACATTCCTCAGGCCCCTTTTCATGTAACAGTCTGTCACGAAATATGCCTGTGCTGTTTTTACCTGCAGAACTGGGTTATATCAACTCCATCACTTAGGCTTATCTGATGGCAAATGAAAAATGATACTGGTCGGGAGGGTAATGACAACTTGGTTACCAGACAACCACTTACCTCTGTTTCTAAGTTATTGGAGCAGTTTTAGTTTAGACGTGGAAAAATGTTTTTGAGCCATGATATACCCACATTTCTATGAATATATTTAAACAAGAAAAATAGAAAAATACGAGTATGCACACATGTACCCTTTATGTGACATGTAATGTACTCATGCAGAGATTAGACATTATATCATGATTATGTGTGCATACATATTCATGTGTATATCTGTTTATATGCTATAATGTGACTCTATTTGTATGTGTATGTTTATATGGAAACAGGTAGATGTGTTTTTCACGACACTCTGGAAACAGTGCATATGTGGCTCTAGAGTGAAAAAAGCCCCAAGTCCGATGATCGTGTCAATACTATTTACGTAATATGTAAGTCCTACAGTACTCCTATGTATCAGAATTTCTGGAAAAGAGAGAGGTTCTTAGAATATCTTCTACAATACTCCTTGTGACAATCTTGATTTCATGAAATAGATTTGCACTTTTTTTCCCCTCCCCGAGCACTGAGAAAAATTATAGGCTCTGCCAAATGGCAAGGAAACAAAGATCTGTTGAAAATGAACAATATATGTTATTGTTTTATAAATGATGACACACATATTATAAATATGCAGTAATTGTATACGCTAATACGCACATTTAATATATACAAGTTTTCAACTGCAAATATTTTCTAGAATGCTTTTCTACAGTTAATATATGATCTATGGAAATTGTATCTTAGCTGTAGCCTTGGATACATTTCAAAGAATCACACATCCCTGGAAGTGACTCCAGATGCCATCAAATACAGAAATTGAATACTGGCAGCCAGAATGCCGGATTTTGCCTGCAGTTGGGTTTTGTTTGGTCACTCAGTGTGTGTGTGAATCTAAAGGCTTTATTGAGGTATAATTGACAAACAATAAACTGCATACACAGTATACAGTTTGCTATGTTTGGATAAAGGTATATACCTGTGAAATCCATTATTTGGATAAAGGTATTCACTGGTGAAGCCATCATTACAATCAAGATAACTAACATATTCAGAACCACCAAAAGTTTTCTTACGTCCCTTCGTAATCCCCACTTCCTGTCCCCAGCCTCTCCAGGCACCCACTAATCTGCTTTCCATCATTATATATTAGTTTGCTTTCTCTAGAATTTTCTATGAGTGCAGTATGTACATTTTTTCTGTCTGGCTTCTTTCACTCAGCATAATTACTTTGAGATTCACCCAAAAGTCATAATAATTACAAAGGTTTTCTCCTACATTTACTTCTAGAAATTTTATAATTTAGGTCTTACATTCAGATCTATATCCATTTTAAGTTAACTTTTGTACATAGTCTTAAATATAGATGGAAGTTATTATTTTTTTTCCATATGACTATCAAATTGTTCCAGCACCATTTGGTGGAAAAGCTGGGGCAGTTGTAGGGCTCCATGGGCCACTGCCCCTCATTGTCTGATGTCCAGTGTCCTGAAAACCACTGTTTCATATTGTTCGAGTTTTTTCTTCATTTCAGGTGGGAGGGTAAGTTTAATCTACTGTTACTCCATCTTGGTCAGAAGTGGAAGTCCCCTACTCAGTGTTTTTTATCCTCTGGGGGGGGGGGACAATTTAATTTTCTGTCAACAGGTAAAAATTGGGAGAGATATTAAAGTCTAGATTTATTAAAGTCTAGATTTCTGACGTCTCTTGAAATATCTGCAGCCCTGGTAAAGTGGGATGCACAAACACATGGCAACAATCGATTCTGCAGAAACAGTGGTTTCCCACAGTCCCTGCCTAACTTGACCTCTTGGGCCTGATTAGGTCAAACTTCCCTTTTTATTCAGGAGGAATCAGAGTCAGAGAGGCAAAGTGAGTTGAAATAAGAATCTGGAATCTCTGACTCCAAATCCAATAGTATTCTTACAGAGATTGAGCAAGCATATTGTATTACTGGTATGGAGCTGAGAAAACTGAAGGTCTGCATATTTGCTGACAGATTTAGATGCTCAGGGCCTATAACTCACACTCCTTTTTCATCTCTTGATAATAACTTGTGAAGTTTTTTTATAATTCATCTGTTGCCATATTTGGAAAGCAAACAAGGTGGCAGGATTTAACTGTTGCTTAATTCTCTTAAAGGACTTGTTTGTTCAGCAAAACCACATTTTGAGGATCATGTTCATTTTTCCTCATTAAACAAATTGTCTGCAGCATTTATAGTGAATGTTTCAATCTCTAATGAGTTCCCACTGTAAGGTAATACTGAAATGACCACATGCAGAGAATATGTTTGCTGTATTTCCCATCTATTCATAACTTTCTTTTTTTAATTTTTACTTTTTATTTCTATTTTTATCATTACATAATGTAATCATTTTTTGTGGCGACTTAGATTATTGAAGATGTTCATATCAGAATAAACAGAGAAATTCAGTCTGTTAGCCTTGGAAACCTCATAATAAAAAGATATATCTACCATTTTGTTTTCCAAACTTATTAGCCAAGATGCTACTAAACTGTTGTGCAGTGTATATGAATAAGGGTCAAAAAGCAAACCACAAAACCAGTAGGAATCACGCGTAGTGATACTTTGTTAGTAGATTTTGTAGACAGATGCATTTTTGGATCTAAATTTAATATTTCACAAAAATTCATCTCTTTACTCCCAGTTGTTAGTCATAATGGGAATACAGAATACAAAGAACAATTTATAACTTTTAATTTCATATTCTGACTTTTTTCTTTGACATAGATCCTATACAAAAAGTAGAACTGAAAGCACAATATGAAATTATTTTAGTATTACTTTACTCTGTTACCACTGGTGATTATTACTGATTTAAAAATGAAAAAGAACTGTTGAACTATCTTATGATTTTCATGTTTAGGATCACATTGTACCCTACAGAAACTGTTGTACCTTGTTTGCAAGAGCTGTTAAAATGGCCTGTGTGCTAGATAGGACAAGTAAGTTTTACTGGTCTACAGTGGTGTTAGGCATTTATAATTAGCAATAATTTATTTTATGTTCTCCATTGGCTAAAAGAGAGGAGCTTGCATGCTCTCATCACGAAAAAATGATAGATTTTTGCAATGAAGAATATGCTAATTACCACGATTTGATCATCACACATTGAATGCATGTATTAAAATACAACTCTGTACCCTATAAATATGTAAAGTCAATATGTGTCAATTAAAAAAAACCAAAAGACAACAGCAGCCTGTGTGACAAAGAATGTTACAGGCTGTTCCAGAAGTCAGGTGAGAACAAGCTTTTACTTAGCCAGCTAACGAGGGTGGCTGGGGAACAGGTCCACTTTCACCCAGTCAGTGCCCAGAGAGCTGTACTCACCGACACAACAGAAGAGAGATGCTCAGGGCATGGAGTTCTACTTTCTGGACCTGACCGTATTTGAGTGTAGGATAGTTCATGTAAATTCTGCTCTTGTACCAAGTTTTCAAAGTAATATTGGTGCAAACCACCAAGCGGCTTTTTCTGTTTCTTTATGTAACATCTCTCTCTCTTCATTCTCATTTTTTCTCCCTTGCTCTCTCTTTTCCTCTCCTCTTCTGTCCCTTCTTAGGACTTGCTTAATCCTAGATTCAAGCATGCCTACATTTTTCTTCCCTTCAAGAATCCCTACCTAACCACATCTCTCTGCAATCCTTTTCCTCCTCAGTGTGTCTTTCCAAACTGCTTAAGGAGGAGAGTCAGACTTACTGTGTCTCCTCACATCCAGCAATGCAGCCAGTTTCTGCCCTTGGTGCCCCCTCGAAGCTTCCACTCAGGCTTTCTCCTGTGGTCTCCTTTCATTGAGACCAAAATCCATCAGGCTCTCAATTTCCTAGCAATCTCACGCCTCCTTGGACAGTTAGTTTCTCTCTGCCTCTCCAGTTTGAATGTCTGAGACATTGTTCTCAATTTTTTTCTCACTTTACTTTTCTTGCATTTCCTCAACTTTCTCCTTTGTGTCTCCTCATCAACCTGATCACCAACTTTTTTTGGCTACTCACACAACATCAATTTCCTCCCAGATGGTATCTCCTCTTACTGCGTATCCTACATCTTCATAGAAAATCTGCAATTTTTATTTTTGTTTTGGCCCCAAGGCTTGAAAATACGCTGGTAAGATTTTAACAGCCTTACTTTCACCATCTCCCCATCACTCTTGTGTTTCCCTGATTTGAAAAAAATGTTGTGCTCACCCCTGGGAGAGTTTCTTTACAATGACATCTTTCTTTTGGCACAGGTTGTCAAATTTCCTGCATTGTTGCTATTCTTGGTGATTATTCATTATGAGACACTCATTTTGTGTTTGTCTCTCTTTATCATTTGCCTCCCAGTCTCTTCTTCTCCAAATCCACTTTAAACCTGACTTTGACTTCCTTGCCTTGGGGAAGGTCATAGAAGACTAAGTCCTTGACCCATGCCCACGCCCACTCCCCTCCAATTCCTGGCTCCTGCTCTCAGAGAGTAGCAAGAGAGAATCATGCCACGGGCACAGCAGGAGAGGCAAGAGGAAAGTCTGGGGAGCTGGAAAGTGGAGATGGAGAGTGACATCACCTAAGCCCACGGACAGGACAGAGTTTCATGGCCAGTGGCTTCTATGAGAGGTAGTGACCTGTGACCCACTCTCCCACATGCCTTAAAGGAGACAAGGCCAGGATCAAGGTTAGGAAAATGAGACCCTTGACTTTAGCACAAAACTTGAGTGGACTCCAGCAAAAATGAGTAATCCAGATAAGCAATATATATATAGAGAGATTTCTCCTAATCCCTGAGGTTTTTTTTTTATTATTATTGAAATGGAATTGATTATACATATTCGTGGGGTACAAAGTTGCCTATCAATTCCTGTGTACAATATGATATGTGATGGGAGAACCAGGATAGTTAGCTTGTTCATCATCACAGCACGTAATCATTCTTTGTGTCTGTTAATCAGTTTCTCACTGACCCCTTCCTCTTCCCCTTTCCATTTCTAGTACCCACAGTTTTTTTCTCTCTTTCTGATCAAAGTATTATCGTGATTGTTGTTTCTTTCTTTCTTTCTTTTTAAAAACTTATTTGTTTATTTTTTACTTCCCATTTATGAGTGAGGACATGTGTTATTTCTCTTTCCATGTCTGCCTTGTTTCACTTAACATGATTTTCTCTAAGTTCATCCATGTTGCTGCGAATGGCAGTATTTCATTTTTTTATGGCAAGTAGCATTCCATTGTGTATATATACCATGTTTTCCTTATCCAGCCATCGAGCGATGGACATTTAGGTTGGTTCCAACTCTTGGCTATTGTAAATAGAGCTGAGATAAACGTGAGAGTGCAGGTGTACCTTGACATCATGATTTCCCTTCCTTTGGGTATATACCCAGCAGTGGGATTGCTGGATCAGATGGCAGTTCTATTTATGGTTGTTGGAGGAAACTCCATATCATTTTCCATAATGACTGCACCAATTTACAGTGCCACCAACAGAGAAGAAGGGGTCTCCTTTCTCTGCATCCTCACCAGCATTTGTTATTCTCTGTCTTTTTGATAATAGTCGTTCTATCTGGGGTGAGGTGATATCTCAATGTGGTTTTGATTTGCCTCTCCTGATGCTGAGTGACATTGAGCATTTTTTCATGTCTGTTGGCCATTTGTATAGCTTCCTATGAGAAATGTCTATTCATCTCCTTCACCCATTTTTTAACTAGGTTAATTGATTTTTTACTGTTAAGTTGTTTGAGTTCCTTGTATATTCTGGATATTAATCCTTTGTCAGATGCATAGTTTGCAAATATTTTCTCCCACTCTGTAGGTTGTCTTTTCACTCATTTTATTGTTTCTTTTGCTGTGCAGAAGCTTTGTAGTTTGATATAATCCCATTTGTTTATTTTTCCTTTTGTTGTCTGTGCTTTAGGTGTCATATCCTTTTTAATTTTAAACTTCAAGTCACTTCAAGTAGCATGATGATGTTGTTGGATTTTGAATCAATGTATATCTTTTTTTACCCCAATCATCATCTTTTACAGTGTTCCAAGTTTCCCCTCCATCAGTTATCTAGAAAATTGTGGAGAAATGTTAGATTTCCTATATGTTGCTTGGCCCATGTAACTTTTGTAACTCAGTGTTCAACAAACACTGCTGTTTTATTTTATTTTTTTATTAAAAAATTTTTTTATTGAATCATAATTGATTATACGTATTTTGGGGGTTCAATGTTGACATATGTTGATCAAATCGATATTACTGGTATATACATTGTTACAAATTGTACTTATTCTTTATGCTCCTCTCCTTACCCCCTCCCTCCCCCCCCCGATAACCCTAGATTTCTTCTCTCCCTCTGAAAGAGTAATGATTACTCTGATGATTTGTTGCCTAGAGGTGTGTTCAGGTCCCCCAATATTATTGTAGAGCAGATGCTTCTTCTGTCACTCTGGAATGAGCTTTGTGGAGAGAGACATCCTTGTCTTTTCTTTGGTCTCTGCTGGTGACTCTCCCTGTGTCAATGCACTCCAGTGGCTAGTGGACCATCTGTGTGATGGTTGTGTAGTCTAGCCACTTTTGTGGCAGCTGTAGTTACTGTGGTGGCTGTGTTGGGCCACCCACATGGAGGTGATGTTTTTGGCATGCTCCGTGGTGCTGGCGGTGTGTCTGTTTGCAGGTGGAGGGGTCTGGTCCCTGGCTCCAAGCCTCAGGTCCCCGGGTGGGCCCCGAGGCACTGGCAGTGTGCCTGCTTGTGGGCAGGTGTTCCGGTCTCTGGCTGCATGCTTCCAGTCCCCTGGCAGGCCCCGAGGCACTGGTGGTGCACCTGGGCCAGAGCTCATTTTTTGTCCTTTGCTTACTTCTAAAATGGGAACTTCCTGTGGGAACCAGTGCTTAAGCTGTGTGGTTGAGCTAAAGTGCTGCTTTCCTGCTGTTTCCCTAGGGAAGGCTTTTTGCGCTGTTCAGAGTTTAATGGTTGACCTTACAGGTACTTCCGGCTCTCCAGAGACCCAGTGCACCTGGGTTGTGTAGAAACTCTGTTCTGGGCCTGAGTCTTTTCGTCAAACTGCACCCCATGCAATTCTACATTCCCGACCAGTCTCCTCTGAGTGGACATGTGCTGATTGGGGGGCAGATTGGCTGTCCTTGCTGTGTCCCAGTGTTCTCCTGGTGGGCCCATCTTCCCCACTGCCTATGCTCCAAACACTTCCCATGGGATGGGCATGTGCTGGTCCCTTGTGATGATTCACCAGCCTCTGAATGACTCCTTTTTTTCAGTTGTTCTGGCTCCTCGCTCCTGCATGGGTCCATGGGAACCCTATTAGTGGTCTTGCTGTCCAGGGGCCGCCAAAGCCCCCTACTCCCCTGCCACCTTCAAGCAACTCCATCTGAAGGGCACAGCTGTGGCTTCTGCCAGCTCCTGCTCTGTGTGCTCAGCAGCTCCTGCCTTAAAGTGGCCATGGCTTGAAATCCTCTGAGCAGTTTTTTCTTTTTCTCATCATGGCTTCTCCCACCTTCATGAACTCTGTAGGTCTCTGTTCCTCTTCCCTGAGCTCTAGTGGCCCCAGCTAGCACTGCTGTTTTATAAAGAGGTTGGGGAGTCTCCCTTATCTATATTATTCTAAACATATTTAAAAATATGCAGTTGTGTCAATGTGTTTTAAAGGTATAAAGTGGTTCTTCTAGCCACTGCAAAAGCTGCACATTCTGATGCTTGGGGACTGTGAGATATGGTCTCTAAAGGCTTGCTTTAAAGATAACTGGTGGGGACATCCTTGCCTCTGAATGTGGTGTCACTTCTGGGTTATCAAACACTTCAGGGTCATCAGCCCAGCTGTCCAGTTTCTGGGACTGTTGGGAAAAAGAGGTAGCTCCTGTTAGTCCTGGCTAGGCCCCTTTTGTCCTGCAGGCCTTCCTCTCAGGACATCAATAATCTCTTCCTCTCATGCTGTGGCATATCTGTTATAAAGAAGTATACTTTAGGAAACAGTCTTCAGGAAGGTCCAGATGAGTTCATACAGTCTTAAAATATTACCAGCAACTTGCACCTCAAGCTCTACTTCAGTGTGATAAAAATTCAGCATTGGCACAGACAGTCAGGAACAGAATCAATTTAGTAGGCTTTCTAAGTGCATACTGACTCTGTGATAATGTCTGGACTTTTGTGTTGGATGATATTGAATTCAGATAGGTGACAGAGGTTATGGAAGTGAATAAGGTTAAAATTATAGTTTGTGATGGTGAAAATCCTGGCTCCAAAACCACAGAATGAACAGGAAAAAAAAATGGCTTTTTAAAATGCTGCCTTTTGTCATCAGGCATCACTTTTTAAAGAACAGCATTAGAAGAGACTTTTAAAAACATTTATTCTAGCAATGCAGAAATGACTACACTGTGCTACACTAATTAGAGAATGTCAGTAGAAAGAAGCTTATAAATGTGGCTTCTTACATTACCTTTATTATGCAGCATAAAGAAACATAACTTGTTACAATGCAAACTCAAAAGTTGTTGCCTTTATAAAAGCATTAATAAACCCATTTAAAACTCAATGTGAGTAATAATTGGTGGAGCTGTTAAGCTAACAATATGAAGATAATAGGTAAGCATTTTGAAAGAGTACTATGCTCATTGCAAGGGAAATTAGAAAAGTATATCATTTCAATAAAGTCATGTTAGTTTTATCAACTGTGATTTTTGCAGTTGATAAAATGAACTAGCAGTGACAATAGCAAATCCATTTTTTAAAAGTACAAAACCAGGGGTAACATTGGTATAACAAATCTCCTAAGAAATACAACTCTATTAAGAAAAAGTAGACAATCTTTAAAAAGCTTTCCTAGATAAAACAAAGCAACCAAACAATTAAATCTATTTCCAAAAATATAAAATAGTCCCTATGTGACATATAAATTATTTCTTGAACTGACCATGTTGGTCAAATGTCATACATTTAAAAATTATCCTAAATTCTATTATTTATTACACTTTCAATTGAAAAATCTTACTAAGTTAAAAAATAAAAGATGATGGTGTAGAGACTCTTGAAGTCTTCAAGTTGAAACTTTCAGTGCTTGGATTCATCTTGGTGAACAGGAACAGAGCAAATCGTAGAAGCACCGTATGTTTTCTTGATCCTTCTTGTGCTTTTAGTAGCTGCCTCTTCGATAATGCTCTTCTGCTGCCTTCCTTTTTGAAATAAAAGGGAAAATGCTAAAGTTGTGTGGAGCTACCCCAGGCAGAAACAAGTCACAAGGAGAGAAAATTCTCCAAGGAGTAGCAGTGGCTGAACTACTTTTGTCCATTCTGGGCTTCTGGACCTTGACTGTAATGGGTTGGGCCCACCCAGTCCAGGTGTCCACACATGACACTTGGAGCAATATGTTTAACATGAGAGTTTTTGAAGATTATGAAATGCAAAGAGGCATCATAGCATACTGAAGCATCAAGCAAAGTATTATTTCAGACCACATGCATTAGAATCATCCGGGGGATGCTTGAGATCCAGGACTCTACCACAGTCCTGCTAAAACCAGAACTCTGGGGTGTGGCTCGAGAGCCTGCAATTTCAACAAGATCCTCAGATAACCCCCTCAAGTTCAGCAGCCTCTGCTGTCATAGTTAGTTTCACTGTCTCTGGGTTGAGCACATCTGGGTTCAAGTCCTGGTTCTGCCTCCTGTTCACTGTGTGATCTAGAAAAGCTCTTTAAGCTCTCTGAGTCCCACTTTCCACATCCATGAAAGAGGAATAATGATGGTGCCTTCCTTCCAGGGTTGTTCTGAGAATCAAATGAGCTAACGCTGTGAAGCACTTTCCGCAGTATGTGGTTCATACGAAACACTCATAAATTTGAGAGGCTGCTATTACACTGTATTATCATTACTATCAAAAGTTTTATGAATGTTATCCAAATATCAACTCTGATCTGAGACCAACATATAACATATGCTTAAAGGAATGAGTGCAAACTATACAATGGACTCTAATATTAAACTATTGCACCTCTTCACTAAGGGGAGCTAGCAAAGTGTTAAAGCAATGATCATTTTCCTAGTGCTGTGGTTTAAACGTGTCCTCTCCAAAATTCAGGATGTGCCAATGTGATGGTGTTAAGAGGTGGGACCTTTAAGAGATGATTAGCCCACAAAGGCTCCTCCCTCACAATGGGTGCCCTAATAAAAGGGCTTGATGGAGGGAGTTCTGCCCTCTCACCTTCTGCCATGTGAGGACACAGTGTTCCCCAACCCTCCAACCCCCCCGAAGATGCAGCAAGAAGGCACCATCTCAGAAGCAGAGAGCTGCCCTCACCAGACAACCAAACCTGTTGGTGCCTAGATATTAGACTTCCCAGCCTTCAGAACTATGAGAAAATAAATTTCTGTTCATTATAAATTACCCAGACTCAGGTATTTTGAAATAGCAGCACAAATGGACTAAGACACCTAGCTTTGCCTGCATTCTTCTTGTCCCAGATTCTGCTGATGCTCTTTTGGATGTTCTATAAGGTTCTTGTCCCAAAGAGTCAAGGGTGCAGACCTCACTTGTTGGTTTTAAGGGCATTGCTCCTGAATGGCTGCTTTTGAACCAGCTCCAAGGGGAGTCTTTAGCAGATGATTTACAAAGAAGGCTTTGATGCACCCAGCATGTCCTGCAAAAATGCCATCAGTTTGCCTTGCTTGTTAACCCTGGGGGCCTTTGAGAATAGGCCCTGCAGCTGTCTCTCTCCTGCCACTCTCCTGTCTCAGGCTCATCCTTTCTCCACTGCACTGAGTTTTTTCTGTTGACCTCAACCTCTCTGCTATCATTATGGAAACCTCATTTTCTGAGACTTGGCAGGACAAATCACTTCCTTGTGGCCATCTGAGCAGCAGGGGGATTCCTCATTGCAAACAGGGTGACATTTCCTGGATAACACCATTAAATATTAAATATCCTTCATTCTTCCCATAAATTATTTTCTTAACTTTAATCACTTTAAATTTGTTGGAGTTTAGGGGCTATATTTATGGCAAAGAATCATCAATTCTGGGAGCTGGAAAAGTTCTTGAGCTATAATTTATTTGACTCCTTTTCAGAACATATTTTAGGACAAATCCAAATCTTTCAAGCACAAGAAACATGACAAATGATAATTATTAAAGAAGCATTGGCCATCACTACATGTGTGATTCAAACTTGAAAGTTGAAACTATCAAGATTAGCTGGAACATTCTACATTTTACATTCTCCTTTCATGATCACAACACTAAGCTAGGCCTTAAGAAAGTTGCAGAAGAACCCTGCTTTCTGTGAGAGGGCATCCAAGTTGGAGAGCTAAGACCTGTGGGTGGAAATGGTTTTACAACAAGGCTAGTCAAGGAGTAAGTGCTGGGGCGGTTTCAAGATGGCAGTGGCTGCGGCGGCTGGCGCGGAGTAGCTGAGGTATAAAAGGCGGCCACTGGGCCTCAGGCAGCCGGGAAACTTGTGGACCTTCCTCTCGCCATCTCTTAAGGGAGGACTGCTGCTGCTGGCCGGTCGTGGGGGCTCAACGCCACTTTGCCCCCGGCAGGAGAGGCTGCCTCATTTACAGGCAACAGCTTTGAAGTGTGGAGCAGGAAAAGAACTGTTTCTTAGCTGCAAAAGTGAGTCTTGAAACAGGGAACACAGCGCCAGGGCTGCTGTGGATGCAGCCAGGATCCCGGAGGCTGGGGCCGCACTGAAGGCGGCCAGCTGCCCTATTCAGGATTCGAGGTTTCAGGCCGGCATTAAAGAAGACTCCTGGGAGCACCCGAGCCGCGCCGCGACTGAACAGCCCGAGGCGGCAGCGCCGAGAACACGGAAGGTGACAAACCAGAGACAGAGAGCGAACACCCGACCTGGCACAGCACTGTGAGTGATCCCTGGCACAGCTCTGTTCGGGGGGTGGATGCCCACGCGGCTCCCGCCTGCACCACCAGGCCACTCACCGCCCCGGTGCTGCCTCCATTTTCCCAGGTGCAGGCAGCTCCGCCCTGCTCAGCCATCACTGAGCCCATTTGCTTGGCCTGGCGCGGGGCTTTCCGGAGCCTGCGGACTGGCCTCCTCTCCCACTCCCTCCGCGGTTCTCTGGCGGGGCTGGGGGCATGGGGCATCCTGACCAGTGTTGGGAGGGCAAGGAAGTACGGGCGGGCTGACTGTCACTCCACCACACCCTGGACTCCGCCCCGGTAAACTTCCTGTTACTGGGAGGCAGATACCATCTCTGCGACCACCAGTTTGGAAAAAAGCCTAACGAATTTCTGGTTGGGAATAGTGTGGTAGGAGAGTTCCCAGGTCCGCTTGAACCTGCCGGAGAGCAGGCTGCAGGCGGGCACTAGACTCGGTTTATACCGGGGGGATACAAAGGTGAACAAGACCCAAGAAAGATCTACACAGTGCTACAAAGGCACCCAGAGAGACCGGTCGTCTGTGCCTAGCAGAAACCTGGTAGACTTCCTGGGTGAGGCGGTGCTGAGCAGGGTCTTGAAGGCCCAGCTGATAGACGAGGGGTGCAGAAGACACACCCCAGCCCAGCACAGTGTGCACAGAGGGGGGAGACGTGCGGCCAGGGAGGCGGAGACTCGACAGAAACCACACACCCAGTGGGGTCGCCACTGCACAATCTAACAGCCTGGGCCAGAGCACACGGAACGGGGAGAAGTCCTGTACAGGAAGTGAAAGCTCAACAGAGATCACACACCCTGTGGTACGTGATCCACCAGCCAAGCAGAGTCCAAGCTGACCAGAAAGGTGGATCCCCGGAGAAGCCCAAGACCCGAGGCAACCACACACACAAGACACTAGAGGCCAACTGAGCAGTCATGGAGGGAGCCATACCAAATTGGCAACCACAGCAACATCCTAGTTAGTCATTAGTCTCAAACCGGTGGACTGTGAAACCCCCTGCCACAATGAATAAACACCAAAAAAAAGACACCAGAAATACAAAAAATCAAGAAAGTACACCACCAAAAGTTAATAAATCTCATACTCTAGATCCTATAGAACAAGAAGCCCTTGAAATAACTGACAAGGAATTTCGAGTGATAATTCTAAGGAAACTGAATGAGATATAAGAAAACTCAGCTAGACATCATGATGAAATGAGGAAAAGTATACAGGATCTGAAAGAGGAAATATACAAGGAAATCAATGTCCTGAAAAAAAATGTAGCAGAGCTTGCTGAACTGAAGAACTTATTCAGCGAAATAAAAAACACAACGGAGAGTTTAACCAGCAGGCTTGTCGAAGTTGAAGAGAGAACCTCTGAACTTGAAGATGGGCTGTTTGAAATAACACAAGCAGACAAAAAGAAAGAAAAAAGAATCAAGGACATGGAAGAAAATCTGAGAGAGATATCAGACAACCTCAAGCGCTCAAATATCCGAGTCATTGGTATTCCAGAAGGGGAGGAAAAAGGAGATTCCATTGAAAACATATTCAACAAAATAGTGGCAGAAAACTTCCCAGGTATAGGAAAAATCACAGATCTTCAGATCCAGGAAGCTCAACGATCTCCAAACGTATTCAACCCAAAAAGGCCTTCTCCAAGACATGTCATAGTCAAATTGGCAAAACTCAGAGACAAAGAGAGAATCTTAAAAGCTGCAAGAGAGAAGCGTCAAATCACCTATAAGGGAGCCCCAATCAGGTTAACATCAGACTTTTCATCACAAACCCTAAAAGCTAGAAAGGAATGGGATGATATTTTCAAAATACTAAAAGACAAAGATTGCCAGCCAAGAATACTCTACCCTGCAAGGCTATCCTTCCGAAATGAGGGGCAAATAGTATATTTCTCAGACAAACAAAAACTGCGGGAGCTCACTACCACACGACCACCCTTACAAGAAATCCTCAAGGGAGTACTGGGGTTGGTTCCTGAAAAATAACTACCACTGCCATAAAAACCCAAGAAAAATCTAAACCCGCTAGTACAATAAAAATGGCATTCATGAAGAGAAAACAAGCTAACAAAAACACTATCTACAACCTAAGGAACCAACAAACAAAGAAACCAAACAGTAAATCAGAAAGCAAGGAACAAAAGACACCTAAGACAACCAAACAACCAATAAAATGCTAGGAATAAATCAACACCTTTCAATAACAACTCTTAATGTTAAAGGCTTAAATTCCCCAATTAAAAGACACAGACTGGCTGACTGGATCAAAAAGCAGGACCCAACTATATGCTGCCTACAAGAGACCCACCTCACCCATAAAGATTCACACAGACTAAGAGTGAAAGGATGGAAAAAGATTTACCATGCAAACAGAAAAGAAAAACGAGCTGGAGTAGCTATTCTTATATCTGACAAAATAGACTTTAAACTAAAAACCATAAAAAGAGACAATGAGGGACACTACTTAATGATAAAAGGACTGATCCATCAAGAAGACATAACAATCATAAATATGTACGCACCCAATGTTGGAGCAGCCAGATTTATAAAACAAACTCTATTAGATCTAAAGAAGGAAATAGACACTAATACCATAGTAGCAGGGGACCTGAACACCCCACTGTCAATATTAGACAGATCATCTAGGCAAAGAATCAGTAGAGAAACACAAGATCTAAACAAGACTCTAGACCAATTGGAATTGGCAGATATCTACAGAACATTCCACCCAACAACCTCAGAATATTCATTCTTCTCAGCAGCACATGGGTCATTCTCCAGGATAGATCACATATTAGGTCACAAATCAAGTCTCAATAAATTCAAAAAAATTGGAATTATCCCATGTATCTTCTCAGACCACAATGGATTAAAACTAGAAATTAATAACAAACAAAACTCTGGAAACTATACAAACACATGGAAATTAAACAGCATTCTACTTAATGACATATGGGTCCAAGAAGAAATCAAGCAGGAAATCAAAAAGTTTATTGAAACTAATGAAAACAATGATACATCATACCAAAACCTGTGGGATGCTGCAAAAGCAGTATTGAGGGGAAAATTTATTGCATTAAATGCTCACTTCAGAAGAATAGAAAGATGGCAAGTGAACAACCTATCAATTCACCTTAAAGAACTAGAAAAACAAGAACAATCCAAACCTAAAGTTAGCAGACAGAAAGAAATCATTAAGATCAGAGCAGAACTGAATGAAATTGAAAACCAAAAAACAATTCAAAAGATCAACGAATCAAAAAGTTGGTTTTTTGAAAAGATAAATAAAATAGACAAACCATTAGCATGGCTAACAAAAAAATGAAGAGAGAAGACTCAAATAACAAAAATTAAAAATGAAAAAGGCGATATTACAACTGATTCATCTGAAATACAAGGAATCATTCGAGACTACTATAAACAACTATACGCCAAGAAATTTGAAAATCTGGAGGAAATGGATAAATTTCTGGACACACACAAGCTCCCAAAACTGAACCGTGAAGACGTAGAAAATTTGAACAGACCAATAACAATAAAGGAGATTGAAGCTGTTATCAGAAGGCTCCCAACAAAGAAAAGCCCAGGACCAGATGGATTCACAGCAGAATTTTACCAAACATTCAAAGAGGAATTGACACCGATTCTTTACAAACTATTCCAAAAGATTGAAATGGATGCAAATCTCCCAAACTCATTCTATGAAGCAAACATCATCCTGATACCAAAACCAGGTAAAGATATAACCAAAAAAGAAAACTACAGGCCGATATCCTTGATGAATATAGATGCAAAAATCCTCACTAAAATACTAGCAAACAGAATACAGCAACGCATACGAAAAATTATTCATCACGATCAAGTGGGATTCATCCCAGGGATGCAAGGTTGGTTCAACATACGCAAATCAATAAATGTGATACACCATATTAATAAACTCAAATACAAGGACCATATGATCATCTCTATAGATGCTGAAAAAGCATTTGATAAAGTTCAGCACTCATTCATGACAAAGACCCTCTATAAGTTAGGTATAGAGGGAAAGTATCTCAACATAATTAAAGCCATATATGCCAAACCCACTGCCAATATCATCCTGAATGGGGAAAAGCTGAAAGCTTTTCCTTTAAGAACAGGAACTAGACAAGGTTGCCCACTCTCACCACTCCTATTCAACATAGTGTTGGAAGTACTAGCCAGAGAAATCAGAGAAGAGAAGGAAATAAAGGGCATCCAGATTGGAAAAGATGAAGTCAAACTGTCCCTGTTTGCAGATGACATGATCCTATATATCGAACAGCCTAAAACCTCTACAAAAAAACCGCTAGAATTGATAAATGATTTCAGCACAGTAGCAGGATACAAAATCAACACACAAAAATCAGTAGCATTTCTTTTCTCCAATAGTGAACATGCAGAAGGAGAAATCAAGAAAGCTTGCCCATTTACAATAGCCACCAAAAAAATAAAATACTTAGGAATTGAGTTAACCAAGGAGGTGAAAAATCTCTATAATGAGAACTACAAACCACTGCTGAGAGAAATTAGAGAGGATACAAGAAGATGGAAAGATATTCCATGCTCTTGGATTGGAAGAATCAACATAGTGAAAATGTCCATACTACCCAAAGTGATATACAAATTCAACGCAATCCCCATCAAAATTCCAAAGACATTTTTCTCAGAAATGGAAAAAACTATTCAGACATTTATATGGAACAATAAAAGACCACGAATAGCCAAAGCAATGCTCAGCAAAAAAAATAAAGCTGGAGGCATAACACTACCTGACTTTAAGCTATACTACAAAGCTATAATAACCAAAACAGTATGGTACTGGCATAAAAACAGACACACTGACCAATGGAATAGAATAGAGATTCCAGAAATCAACCCATACACTTACTGCCATCTGATCTTTGACAAAGGCACCAAGCCTATTCACTGGGGAAGGGACTGCCTCTTCAGCAAGTGGTGCTGGGATAACTGGATATCGATATGCAGGAGAATGAAACTAGATCCATACCTCTCACCGTATACTAAAATCAACTCAAAATGGATTAAGGATTTAAATATACACCCTGAGACAATAAAAGTTCTTAAAGAAAACATAGGAGAAACACTTCAGGAAATAGGACTGGGCACAGACTTCATGAATACGACCCCAAAAGCACGGGCAACCAAAGGGAAAATAAACAAATGGGATTATATCAAACTAAAAAGCTTCTGCACAGCAAAAGAAACAATTAAAAGAGTTAAAAGACAACCAACAGAGTGGGAGAAAATATTTGCAAAATATACATCTGACAAAGGATTAATATCCAGGATATATAAGGAACTCAAACAACTTTACAAGAAGAAAACAAGCAACCCAATTAAAAAATGGGCAAAAGAGCTAAGTAGGCATTTCTCTAAGGAAGATATACAAATGGCCAACAGACATATGAAAAAATGCTCAACATCACTCAGCATCCGGGAAATGCAAATCAAAACCACATTGAGATACCATCTCACCCCAGTTAGGATGGCTAAAATCCAAAAGACTATGAACGATAAATGCTGGCGAGGCTGCGGAGAAAAAGGAACTCTCATACATTGTTGGTGGGACTGCAAAATGGTGCAGCCTCTATGGAAAATGGTATGGAGGTTCCTTAAACAATTGCAAATAGATCTACCATACGACCCAGCCATCCCACTGTTGGGAATATACCCAGAGGAATGGAAATCATCAAGTCGAAGGTATACCTGTTCCCCAATGTTCATCGCAGCACTCTTTACAATAGCCAAGAGTTGGAACCAGCCCAAATGCCCATCATCAGATGAGTGGATACGGAAAATGTGGTACATCTACACAATGGAATACTACTCAGCTATAAAAACGAATGAAATACTGCCATTTGCAACAACATGGATGGACCTTGAGAGAATTATATTAAGTGAAACAAGTCAGGCACAGAAAGAGAAATACCACATGTTCTCACTTATTGGAGAGAGCTAAAAATTAATATATAAATTCACACACACACACACACACACACACACACACACACACACACACACACACAAACCGGGGGGGGGGGGAAGAAGATATAACAACCACAATTATTTGAAGTTGATACGACAAGCAAACAGAAAGGACATTGTTGGGGGGCAGGGGGGGGAGGGAGAAGGGAGGGAGGTTTTGGTGATGGGGAGCAATAATCAGCTACAATGTATATCGACAAAATAAAATTTAAAAAAAAAATAAAAAAAATAAAAATAAATTTAAAAAAAAAAAAGGAGTAAGTGCTGAAGCATGGAGGGCATGGAAGCAAGAGGTGCGAATGGGCTGAATGATTTCATGGTCTTTTCCTACCTTCATCCTTTGCTTCCACCACTGATATTGTATACATCCTGTCAAGGTATTTGTGGGTAACTTACCTACAGGTTGGAGGCTGGAAGTCTTAGGAAGTTGGCTGTCATTGGCTGCTGTATCTTGTGGGTAAAGAAAGAAGAAAAGGGGTCAGTACAGAGTGACCATGCAGTGGACAGTATGTGCACGTGCTTTGCCTGCAACATCTTGTTCAAACCTCCAACAGCCCTGTAGTCAAGGAGGTATCATTATTGCTTAACACACAATGAAAATGAAGCTGAAAGGTTTAGTAACTTTCCCAAGTTATCAGGCAATTAGAACAAGGATGTGGGTTAGGCTGGCCCTGTGGCTCACTCGGGAGAGTGCAGCACTGGTAGCGCTGAGGCCATGGGTTTGGATCCTATTTGGGGATGGCCGGTGCACTCACTGGCTGAGCATGGTGTGGACCACATCATACTGAGGGTTGTGATCCCCTTACCGGTCAAAAAAAAAAAAAAAAAAGAAATGGACTTGGGTTAAAATTCAGAACTTTTTGATGCCATGCAAACCATGGCCTGAACTATTAATATGGAATCCAAGATTTTAATGCTCAGGAATTACTATCTAGGAAAACTGGCTCAATTTTAGCAGTGGCCTTATATGCCTTGTAGTTACCTATGGGCTGATCTGTGAGGGGCCTCAGGAAAACCTGCTATAGACTCTGAACTATCACCATTCAGGATGCATCCCTTAGGGTTACCAATTTCCCTCCCTCTCTCCCTCACTCCTTTCCTTCCTTCCTCCCTCACTCCCTCCCTTTTGGAATTGAAAGCTGTCTTACTCAGATATGACTGCTATAAGAGAATACTATGGGTGGCTTAAACAACAGAAATTTATTTCTCACAGTTCTGGGGGCTGGAAAGCCCAAGGTCAAGGTACCAGCAGTTTGGCATCTGGTAAGAGTCCTTTTCCTGGTTTATAGACCACTGTTTTCTCTTTGGATTCTAACATTATGGAGAGAGAAAGAGATCATTTCTCTTGCAGCTCTTCTTATAAGGGCACTAATCACATTAATGAGGGCTCCACCCTCATGATCTAATTACCTCCTGAAGGCTCCAACCCAAAATACCATCACATTGTGGATTTAGGCTCCAATATATGAATTTTGGGGAGACAGAGACATTCAGTGCATACACATGCTACAGCTACTGCAGGAGTTTATTAGAGACTCTCACTGTACAACTTGCAAACCCAGGTCACCTCAATTCTTGTAGATTGGTTTGTGATAAAAAGACAGACTTCAGATTCATTGTGCAGATGAAGGTGAAAGGGCAGACACTCCTAGAGGCTGGGACTCACTCAGCTCAGGTGTGCAGGTCCCCATAGTGCCACAGAGGGCAGTATGAGGGCCACACATGTCCTCAGGTGGAGAATACATGGGACAAAACAGGCTCTTTAAGGGTGGGAGGGAGCACCCTGCTTTTCCCATTTTTGCAGGACGATGGAGCTTCTGAGACTTCACATAAAGCAATTGTGTGCAGAGGACTAGAGTGTGCATGCAAGTATATTGGGCAGATTCAGATCCAACAGAAACTGGTTGAGCACCAGCTCCAAGCCAAGTACTGCACTCAGCACTTTTCTTTTGTGACTTTGAGCTTACCAGGTTATGTCAACCAATCACCCCCTTCTTCTCCATAACAGAGGGTCTTAGGAACCAGAATGAACAATCTCTAGGTTTCTTTGGGAATATGGAATTGGAGCTGAGAGAACTGGAAGATCTGAACAGATTCCATGAGTTCTCTCTTCCTTGGGATGTCTGCTCTACTTGGAACAAGGTGCCAGCATGGCACAGTGGTGAGAACACTTAGGAGATTTGGGGTGATACCAACCTGAAATCAGATCCTAGCTCCTTTATTTATTAGCAGTATGTAATTAGGCAGTATATAATACCCACAACTAGCATTTATTAAATTTCTAATACAAGTCATTGCTCAGTATCCAGGACTCCTGAGAATACCAAATCCACGGATACCCAAGTCTCCTGCATAAAATGGTATAGTATTTGCATATAGCCTACACACATCCTCCCACATACTTTGAATCATCTCTAGATTACTTATAATACCTTATACAATGTAAATGCTATCCAAATAATTATTATACTGTATTTTAAAATTTGTATTATTTTTTATTGGTTTTTGAAATTATTATTATTATTATTTTATCTGTGGTTGGTTGAATCCATGGATGTGAAACCCATGGATACTGGGGTCAAATGCATGCATCAGACACTGATCAGGTATTGACACCTTGCAAGTATTAACTTACAAGTACTTTTTAGTATTTACAAGTAGGCTTTGAGGTAGATGTTATTATTAACCTCATTTTGCAGGTGAGGAAACTTAGGCAGAGTGGGGAAGTAACTTGCTTAAGGTCAGAGAGCAAAGATTGGAACCCAGGATATCTTTGATGAACAGAGACACAAAAATCTTCAACAAAATATTAGCAATCAGAATACAGCAACACATCAAAAAAATTATACACCATGCTCAGGTGGAATTCATCTCAGGGAGACAAGGATGGTTCAACATATGCAAGTCAATAAATGTGATACACCACATCAATAAAATTGAGGATGAAAACCATATGATTATCTCCACTGATGCAGAAAAAGCATATGACAGAATTCAACATCGCTTCATGATAAAAGGTATCAGCAAATTAGGTACAGAAGGAAAGTATCTCAACACAATAAAAGCCTTATATGTCAAACCCACCACCAATATCATCCTAAAGAACAGGAAGAATGCCTACTGTCACCACTCCTATTTAGCATAGTATTGGAAATAGTAGCCAGAGCAATCAGGCAAGAGAAAGAAATAAAGGGCATTCAGATTGGAAAAGACAAAGTCAAACTGGCCCTGTTTACAGATGACATGATCCTATATATAGAAAAACCTAAAGACTCTACCAAAAAATTCTTAGAGCTGATTAACAATTTCAGTAATGTTTCAGGATACAAGATCAACACCCCAAAATCACTAGCATTTTTATTCTCCAACAATGAGCTAGCAGAAAAAGAAATCAAAAAGTAAGCCCATTTACAATAGTCACCAAAAAATTTAAATACCTAGGAATCAATTTAAGCAAGGAAGTGAAAAATCTCTACAACAAGAATTGCAAATCACTACTGAAAGAAATTAAAGAAGGCACAGAAAGATAGTCTGTGCACTTGGATTGGAAGAATCAGCATTGTGAAAATGTCCATACTACCCAAAGTGATCTACAGATTCAATGCAATTCACATCAAAATACCAATGACATTCTTCACAGAGATAGAAAAACAATTCTAACATTAATATGGAATGACAAAAGACTCTGAAGAGTCAAAGCAATCCTGAGCACAAAAATTAAGCCAGAATCATAACACTACCTGACTTCAAATTATAGTACAAAGCTATAGCAACCCAAGCAGCATGGTATTGGCATAAAAACAGACACTCAGGCCAATGGAACAGAATAGGGAACCCGGAAATCAACCCACACACTTACAGCCAACTGATCTTTGACAAAGGCAACATTGTACATTAGGGAAAAGACTGCCTCTCCAATAAATGGTGCTGGGAAAACTAGACATCCATATGCAAAAGAATGAAACTAGACCCACACCTCTTGCCCTATACCAAAATCAACTCAAAATGGATTAAACACTTAAATATAAAACCTGAAACTATAAAACTACCAACGGAAAACATGGGGGAAATACTTAAGGAAATAGGAATGGGCAAAAAATTTGTGAATAAGACCCCAAAAGTACAAGCAACAAAAGGAAAAATAAATAAATGGGACTATATCAAACTAAAAAGCTTCTGCACAGTAAAGGAAACAGTTAACAGGTGAAAAGACAACCTACAGAATGGGAGAAAATATTTGCAAACTATATATCTGACAAGGGATTAATAACCAGAATATGCAAGAAACTCAAACAACCACACAGTAAAAAAAACCAAATAACTAAATTTAAAAAAGGGTAAAGGACCTGAACAGATGTTTTCCAAAGGAAGACATACAAATAGACGAGGTATTATGAAAAAATGCTCAACATCACTAATCATCTGGGAAATGAAAATAAAAACCACAGTGAGATATCACACATCAGTTAAACTGGCTATAATCAAAAATACAAAGAATAACAAATGCTGGCTATGATGTGGAGATAGGGGAATTCTTCTGCACTATTGGTGGAAGTGTAAATTAGTACAGCCACTATGCAAAACAGTATGGAGGTTTCTCAGACAACTACAGATAGAACTCCCATACAGATCCAGCAATCCCACTTCTGGGTATTTACCCAAAGGAATGGAAATCAGCATGTTGAAAGGATACTTGCACTCCCATGTTCATTGCAGCTCTATTTACAATAGCCAGGATATGGAAGCAACCTAAATGTTCATTGATGGATGACTGGATAAGGAAAATGTGTTATACATACACAATGGATTACTACTCAGCCATAAAATAGAATGAAATCCTGCCATTCACGGCAACATGGATGAGTTTGGAGAAAATTATATTACGTGAATTAAGCCTGGCACAGAAGGAAAAATACCACATGTCCTCACTCATAAGTGGGAACTAAGAGAGAAAGAAGGAAGGAAAGAAAGACCACAGTGGTGTCTTGAACTTGTAGAGGGAGAGAAGAGATCTAGGGTTGCTGGGGTGGGAAGTTGGGGAGGGAGAGGGGCATTGGGGAGAGATTGGGTAGGGGACACGGGGAATAATTATAATTTGAGGTGGTGGGCATGATGATAGCATTGATTTGCTCACCACATCTTGGGCACAGGTGCTGACGGTCAGCACTGTACCCCACGAATAGGTATCATCAATTAAAAAAAAGTGTCTTTAGTGCATACGCTTAACCGCCGAACTCTCCTATTTCTGTTTATCTGTTATACAAGGATAAAACAGCTACCTCAATGTTGCGAAGATGAGATTAAACAAGATGTCAATATATGAAACACCCATCTTTGTCTGAAATGCACTGGGTTCTCACCCACTAGCTGCTGCAATTCCAAGCTTCCTTTTTCATGATATACAGGATGCTCCCTCTCCTGAACAAAGCTGGGGCTTTGTAGCTCGTGTGTGTCCAGCTCTCCTCTCGCTGGGCTCCCTGCTGCCTGCCATCCTTCTGTTTGTCCTTGTCACTGCAGCACCAACTCCTCATTTCTACACCTGTTCATAACTCATTGCAGTTTCGGAGTGTAAGGCTTATTTAGCACGACATTGTTTCCAGCAGGCTGATCCTGGCCACATCTACAAGGTACCTTAATCTTCTCGGTAATTCTTCTCTACATCATACTGGGGGTGGATTACTTCTGGGAAGGGCTGTCTCTCTGTGTGTGGCTTTTTGCTAATTTCTTTCAGTTGATAGTCCCTTTCCCATGTCTAACATCCTACCCGAGGTCTGCTTTATTTTGGCAAACTGCTGCTCTAGCTATGTCTCGAGCATCCCCTGCAGTGTCCAAGGATCCATTAGAGAACCGTCCTTCCAAGTCCCATATCCAGGGTGTCTCTGGTTTTGACTATTCTGGTTAATTTCCACTGGCAACTGGTGCCACATCACCCATTGTCCTTTCTTCTCTGTTCTCTGCCAGGATGTGTGTCTTTGGAAGCTGAGCTCTGTGGACTGCATTAGTTGGGATCTTGTGCCTTCTGGCTTCCAGGTGGGTGTGGTCAGTGAGAGGCACCAGCAGTGGATGGTGAAACAGGAGCGGTAGCCCTTCATGATGGCTTACCTCTCAAGGGACTCCTTGAGAGTAACACCACCTCCTCCCCGGCCCCTTCAGCCCCTGGTGTGCAAGTGGCTGCTAGTCTCTGGTTGTCTCCCCATCTCTTATCTGTTCCCTTAACCCTGCACCACCTTTGTGTGTGGTTCTTTCCTGAATCCCATGTCATTCAAATGAATGTGTCTTCCTTTGAGTGACATGGGATGGATTCTGTCCTCTTTTGGGTTCCGACAGACTTGTATGGCCAGAAACAAACAGTCACTGGGGAGTGTCTTTTATGATTTTCATCAATACAAGCATAATTTTTATTCTACTAAGTGAAATGATGAAATTCAAAAGGATAACACAATGTCTACAAGTACTTGGCTGTCTCCTTACTCTTAGAAACAGGGATGATTCCTATGTTATCAGGACCACATGAAGAGCACGACTTAGTAGAAAAAGTTGTGGTTTAATAAAGGAGATCTGTTCTGAAGTCCAAGTGTTTAAAAAAAATTTCTAACTGTGTGACTTTGGGCAAATCATAAATATCTTGATCTCAATTTTCTTATTGAAAATTATGAAGCCACTGATTTCATGAAGTCTACAGTTTCTTTTAGCTCTAAAAAGATAAAAATCAGGCCAAGAACATTTAGAGTTGGCTGAGGATCTTGCCTGTCATGTCTGGGCTAACGGTTACGGCTACCCTATGCTTTTCCCCACCCAACACCCGATGTGGGCCTCTGGTGTTTCTGTCCCACCCTTGACCACTCCTATATCTGACATGATTTGTTTGCTGCACCCATTTCCCCCAAGTTGATGAGCCCAATCTGGACACCGGACTATTTGCTGGCTACCCTCACATATCCCCGGAGCCAGGGGGACACATATCTCTTACAGAGACACAAATGCAGCAGCACTTGAGGTCTTCCATTGACCTCACCTCACAAGGGTCTGAGATCAGGCCTACGTTTATGGTTTCCTTAGAAGAGAATAAAGGAAAAGGTTGTGGATTTAGAAACAAGCCAAAAAACCCAACACCCCCACCTCTTGGCTTTTCTTTTTTCAGTATGGATTTGGAAAAGGAAGCAAGGAAGGAGGACTACAGAATGATTTCTCTGTGCCAGGCAGTGTTCTAGGCAGTTTACATACATGATCTTATCTAATCTTTACAGTAGCTATATTGTCCTCAGTATATAGATGGTGAAACTGAGGCTCAGAGAAATACAGTATATTGGAGAAGGACACATGATTGACAGATATCTCAGTGATGGATGTGCCAAAGAATTAAGCCTCACTTTTTCAGTTTGGTTAAATCATAAAAGCATTTCTGATCTTCAGGCTTCTCATATAAATGGCTCCTTACTTTCCCACAAAGCTTAAGATAGATGGGATATTTCATTTACCCTTCTCTTTGGGCCTACTTCTGTCAAAGGTTGTTTATTCTTTTCTATTTCAAAAATTATTTTACCTTATGTTATTTTCTGCCTGGAAAACCACACAGATGTCTGCAGATTCATGCCTTGCTTGTTGGGTGTTTTTCGTGCTTTTTCATAAATAGCTGCAATAAGATATAGACAAGGAATGAGACAAGATAGGAAAGGTTTCTTCTCAACATCGCCGGGCCATGACCCCTATGGAAACGTCTCCTCGTGGAGGGAGCCTGGAGGAAAAATGTCTTCCTGCCCTGGGGGTCACATCCAAAGCCACTCTGCAGGTAACCCAACACCTCCCCCATCTCCAGTGGGCAGACTGTATCAGCTTTTACTCAAGATAGCATCATTCACCTTGACGAAGTTAAATCTCTTATTTCTACTTTCTCTTAGCATTAACTTTCTCATCCACACTCATCATATCATTACTAGTTCCTTAATCTACTGGATGTTAGTTTTCTAACTACTTTAATGTGAATAATTGGGCCAAACATTTGTAACCATTTCTCAGGGAAATGATGGGCCATTTGCATTAGAAAGACCGTTTATATTTACAGTGCTGAAACGAAATTGTTTCTCACTGACATGGTAGCAGGAATAACTCAAGTATGTATACAAGATACCCTGTGGGTTATTTACTTTCCACTGGCCTCATCTAAAAATAATTACGGTAAACTCACACTTTCTATATCTTGTGATAAAAATATTGATATTTCATGCACAGCGTGTTTGAAATCTTTGGCCTCAACTGGCTTTTCAAGTTCTCGTTTATATTTATTTTTCTCTTCCCAAGAGAGGGATAAGAATGACATGAAACTCAACTTCACTCAGCAGAAAGGAGAGGAAAAGTCACCAGATGAATAGTCAAATTATATGTGTGTGTGTGTGCATATATATATGCACACACACACACATATATGCATATTTGCTTGTTTGTTTTTTGTCTTACTCTCTCCTCTCCAATTCTGCTAGTTACTAGTTCTTGTGTCCTTGGGCCAGCTGCTTAACCTCTCTGAACTTAGTTTTGTGCTAGTTGTGCTATCATTGAAAGCAACAGTTCTCAACTAGGAGTCAATTTTGCCCTCCAGGGGACATTTGATGATGTTTGGAGACATGTTTGGTTGTCACAAGTGTGTAGGGGTTGCTACTGGCATCTAGTGGGGATGCTGCGAACATCCAACAATGCACAGAACAGCTCCATGACAAAGAAAGATCCGGCACCACCTGTCAATAATGCCAAGGTTGAGAAACCCTGCTTTAGAGGTTGGGGTTGAGGAGAAATGTTAGCGTGAAGTGCTTTGGAAATTATTTAGAGCTGGATAAATAGAAAGTGTTAACATAGCTTCTCCCAGGAAAGGGTGCTAATTCTGATTGTAAATACAGTTGACTGTTGAACAACTTGGAGGTTAGGGGTGCTGAGCCCCTGCACAGTAAAAAATCCACGTATAACTTTTGATTTCCCAAAAACTTAACTACTAATAGTCTACCAGAAGCCTTACTGATAACATAAAGTTGATTAACATATATTTTGTATGTGATATGTATTATATACTATACTCTTAGAATTAAGTTAGAGAAAAACATGTTATTAAGAAAATCATAAGGAAGAGAAAAGACATTTACAGTACAGTACATTATTTATTGAAAAACATCTGCATATAAGTGGACCTTCACACTTTAAATGTGTGCTGTTCTAGGGTCACCTATAGTTAGTATCTAACATGTCCTAAGCAGCATTTAAACTCTGGTATTCCATTTCTTTGTTGTGAAAATGTATTAGGCTTCATGATCTCTGAGAGCCTTTGTAGCTCTGAGAATCTACATGAGAAAAACGTTAAGTGGTACTTTAGCCCAAAGTTGACAAAATCAATAGCTGCTAATTTCAGCATTTCTCAGCCCTCATGTAGATCACTGACCTGAATCTTGACTCTCCAAATAACCTGAGATTTCCTAAGAGGGAGGAGACAAAGAGTGTTTAGTTTTGTTCCTTTAATAAGCAGGTAAGATTTATCTGTGGTAGTGTTCTCTTTTGCAAAATAATGACAACACTGACAGCGATATCCACAAAAGTGCTTATTGGGTGCTTATATAGCACTTTCTGGGTGCCAGACACTTGAACACCGACTGTGTGCCAGACCCTGCTGTAGTGCTCTGAGAGATCTCACTTTATCATCGCAGCATGCTGGGACTGTTGGTATCATTGGTTCAACGTGATGAATGAGGAAAATGAGGCTCAGGGTGGCGAAGTAACTTGCCTGAAGTTAACTTGCCACAGTTAATAAGACATCCAGTTGCTTTAAAATGTAAGGCCTGGCACTCTCTGCTTCTCTACATTCTTACTCAAGGTGATCATTTTTAGGAAATTGCAGTGGAGAATTAAGCAATAGTAAAAAGAATGCTAAGAAAGCAGGAGACAGCCCTGCCATTTTGTAAAATGTCATGCTCTGCAGGTGAGTGTGTGGCATCTGGCAGACTGGAGGAGAGACTTGAGGTCAATATTGCCAGAAGCCTGAGCTGTCACCGAGCAGTGAAGGACAGCTTGGGTGAGAGGCCCTTTTGTGTCTTCTTTCAGGCAATTAATAAAATATCCCCTGTGGATAGGTTTAGGACAGAGCTCCAAGTACAAGTGATACCATTATTGATGATAATTAAGAAAAATATGGTATTACTGACGTGCTGTTAGTTTTTAAAGTTTTTCCAAATTATGTTATATTCCTTTATGTTATTTAGTGATTTTATTCTATTCCATTGAATAACTATAAACACCACCAACAGGTTTCTGTATTCTGTCTTTAAACGTTGCAGATAAGTATTTCAGATTATGACTGAACGGGGTTTTGAATATATGTAAGGATCAATTTTCCCTTTTGGTGACAGCAACCTTCTTCTCAATCAGTGGTTCTCAATCTTGGCTGCCTCTGGGGCTTTTTAAAAATCCTGATGCTCAAGCTACACTCAGACCAATTACATCAGACTCTCTGGGTGGGACTCAGGACCAAGTATCTGTAATTCTTAAAGCTCCCAGGGTGATTCCAATGGGTAGCCAAGTCTGAGAACCAGTGCTCTCTATTGCCGAGCCTTCAACATCTGTGTGTATCAGAATCACCTGGAGAGCTTGGTGAAAACACAGGGGACCAGGCCCTGCCGTCCTTCAGTGAGCTAGGGCCTTGAGGATCTTGGTTAACTTTCCAGGTGATTCTGGTAAACAGTGTAGTTGAGAATCACTCCTCTATTTCACTCCTCTTTAGGGCCTATTGTATTTTTAAACCGAAAAAAAAAAAAAAAAAAAAAAAAGACTCTACTCCTGGGTGAGATTAAAGGCTATGCAGGAGGGTGCACAATTCATTACTGGGCTTCTATGCTGGGCACCAGTCAGTTCCGCAGTTTTGTATATGTCACCCTTGGCTTCCACAGCCCTTTCTTTCTTTTTCCTGTCAACGGCCCCTGGTCCAGTTTGGAGGTATCTCTCTGTCCCAATTTGAAAAGACAGTGAAGTTGTTTATGTGACACATGTTGCTACCTGGTCCACAGGAGATACAGCAGTTGTCCAGTTAAGAACTCAGGGTGAGGCCACTTCCTGTAGACATCTTACAGCTAATTTCACTTCTGGTTGCTCTTCACGGATTTTCATGCCTCGCAATAGCTGCGTCTTTGAAACAGCTTTCTTTGTTGTTGTTGCAACCATTCCCATGTTCCAGAAACACCCTCCCCTCCCCCAGCCTCCCAGGATGTGCACTGTCCTGCACCTCAGTGGGCCTCTGAGTTTAGACATCTGAATCCCTGAAGCTCAAATTCCTTACATTATTCTGTAGTTTACTTTATTTCTCTCTTCTTGCATTTAGTTTTGGGGAGGTGTGTGGGGGTGGAAACTGGGAAATGAGGTAGTTCAAATCCATGTGTACTTTTTATTTTATTTTACGTTTTTGAGAAGAGAGGTCTTTGTTATCTGTGGTGAGACAATGAGAGATCAGAGGCCCACAGGGAGAAGTAGGATTTGAAGAACAGAGCAGTTCATGATGCTGCTTGTCTTTGGGCATAGCCAAGAGTCCTTCAGGGTCCTAAGTATGCATAATCAACTCTTCTAGCCAGTCTTCCTCTTTGTTGGGCAGAGCTAAAAGCTTCCAGGAAAGCGATTTCACTGGCTGTTGGGAAAATATAGGAAAATGGTCAGGGCCCCTCAGATGTTCAGAATTTTGCTGAGCTTTTGATGTAAATGTGCACGTGTGCCCAGGTGTTCCTTGGTTATTGTCTAGTGTAATTGTGCATGTGCACCCAGGTGTCCTGGGTTATGGACTTAAGTATAAAGGATGAGTGGCTCTGATCCATGGTGCCTCCCGCCCCCGGGATGACCCCGGGGAGGGGGAGGCCATGGGGAGGCCACTACTGCTGCTGGAGGCTGCTGCTGCTAGTGCCCCCGGGACCCTCTGAGAGGCCGCCACCACCACCAGACCTGTAAGCTGCTGCTGCTGTTGCTGAGGACTGAGCTCGTGTTGTCTGCCAACAGCTCTCGGGATCTTTCCCAATTATCTAGCGTGGACCTGCGTGTGAGGGTTCAGGGGACCCAGCCTGGCATGTGAAGGGTCGGGGAACCCAGTCTGTACAATGGATTTGAAGGGTCTGAGCCCTAGCTCTAACAATATAAATGGAAACTTACTATAAATAAAATAATGAAACATTTTGGCTTTAGTTATGATTTGCCTAACTTTACACTGGCCTAAATATGTCAGAAAATAATGTGCATATCGTAGCAATTGATGGGTGCAATAGAGCTATGCTGTTTGCTAGAAGAGCCACACCTTAGGCCACTACATATATGATACTGTGAACTGAAGGACTGATGAAAGCTCCTCCAAACAAAAATATCTCCTTGATGGCAGATGTTACAATGTTTAAACGGACACAATTAGAGAACATTCTTTTGAGTTCTTTATTTATCCAGCATGTATTTACTGTGTAACTACCATGTGCCAGATTCTGTGCCAGGCATATGGGATATAAAGATATAAAACCAGATCGCTTATGCTGGGAGATTCACAGTATAGTGATGAAGAGAGATAAACAAGTAAATTCCAGAACAAAATGGGGCAAGCATTTTCATGGATTCACAGACTGCTGTAAGATCAGACAAAAAAAAAAAAAAGGGCTTTTTGTGGAAAGGAGCAATTTAATTGAATTGAAGAAATGAATAATTATTTTCTAAGTGAAGAAGTGTTAGGACGTTTATTCTTTGAGTGAAAGTTCACTGAAGGAAAGATGTGCATGAAAGCCCAGTATCCCCAAAAGTTGATTAGGGAAAGTAGGAATATTTGTGCACCTGGGCCATAGTATGGGTGGGAATGAATGTCAAAGATGAGTCAGGACCAAGTTCTAGAGCATTTTGTATGTTAAGCAGAAAGGTGGGACTCTATCTTGAAGGTATCAGAAAACAAATTGAGATTTCTAAGTTGGGCAAGGAGCTACATGTTTAGGTATTTTGTGGAAGAAGATACCCTTTGCAGTATGGAAGATAGATTAAACTAGAGAGAGGCTGGTTATAAGAAGTGAGGCTTGTATAATATTCCAGGCAAGGGATGATGAGGGCCTAGGCTAAGGATGTCAGACATCTGGCATGTGTTTTACCACTCTTTTCTGCACCGCGACACGCATGACGAATCAATCGCAGTACTGTTTCCTAGTTATCTCCAAATTCTTCTCTACACTGCACATCAGGAAGCCACTGTTAATTATTGTGAGCTCGTAGTAGTGAAACTTGTTTATCATCTCTGTTAGAGGAGAGGAAGTGAAATAGAATAAACATGACGAGTGGCAGCTTAAACACTGAGGGTTGCAGAGAAAGTCAAGGACAACTGTTTCTCTGTTGGGAGGCTTAGGTGCATGGTGATACAATGAAATGAAACTGAGCACAAAAGACACAGAACCTCCTTGGGGTGGAGGAGGATGATTTCAGTTTGGGTTGTGTTTTGAGATGCAGGTGCATTGTTCCAGTGGAGATATCCAGGAATTGAAATATTGTGAGGTGAATATAAGTCTTAACCAGTGTTATTCACCACCTTACCAACAACTAGCTATAGTTTTTAGCTAGAAATGTGTCTGGAGCTAGCAAGAGATTTTAGAGCTGGACATATAGATTTGGGATATTTTACTCTAGACTATAGATTTTGCGAGTTAAGCCATGGACATCATTCAAGAAGAGGGCTGTTTACTCAGAAGTCTTTTTTTACGGTGTTGGTACACATGAAAACAATGTTAAATTAACTCACAAAGAAGTGTTGGCACAATTTCAAGATTGTGAACTTCAGTTTCAAGAATTGTGACCTAAGGTCTTATTCTAAAATCATTGGGATATGGAAAGTGAGAGTTGATGGAGGGTTAAAGAAGGATATAAATGTAGATGAGTATGTGATAGACGGATTTTGCTCAGTTGGCAATTTTACATGGAGCCAAGTCAATTCTTAAGGAAAGCAAGGCTTAGGCATAATTTTGATCTTTGGGACTGTTGAATAAAGCACTTCTACCTGGTCATAGCCACAGAGAGATGTGCATCCTAGTCTCATCTTAATTTTTCTCTCCTGCATGAATAATTACATCCAAGCAAGGAAATATGTTAAATGGATCTGTTTTCTTTCTGATTATGGTACATCAGAAGATTCGTCTCTTCATGCCTTGTTAAACCAATTAACTTGGAATCTAAAATAAAGCAAGTGGTTATGTCGCCAGAGGAGAAATGGAAATGTCTAATATTCTACTACTTCAAATGAAAACTGTGACACTTCTTGGTAGTTGTTTGCATACCAAGGGATGACTACAGGAAAAAAACCAAACCAACCATCACCCTTCAATATATAGATTTCCCTCGATCCTGACCATGCCTGGTAGTGAAGTCTTGATAACTGTCAGAAAAATTTTTTGGCCCTTTGTTCCCTTCTCAGTGGCATATAGTGTCTTGCAGGCACATGGCAGGCATTCAAGGATTGTTTCAGCTTATTTCAAATCCCTGCGTGAAAGGAGTTGAGATTCAGACATGGCAGCATGAGTCACTTTCTACAAGAGCACAAACTGAGCTCACTTTTTCCATCTGAGCTTAGGAAAGCTTTGGCTTCTGGCTTTCCCGGGCTTGGAGTGTTCCGTCTCTCTGTCCTCTGGCATTTTCCCTCCTGGTCAGAGAAGGGTATGCCCCTTTGCCAGGGTTGTGTCTTAGTCTCAGGCTGCTATAACAAAAGATGTGCGTGGGTTAAAAAACAAGCGTTTATTTCTTGCAGTCTGGAGCCTGGAAGTCTGAGATCAGGGGGCCAGCATGGTCAAGTTCTGGTGAGGACCCTCTTCCTGGGTGGCACATGGATGCCTTCTTGCTGTGTCTTCACGTGGTGGAGAATGAACTGCCTCTCTCTTCCTCTTCTTCTAAGGATGTCAATGCCATGATTAGTGCCCCACCCCCCTGGCCTTGTCTAACTCTAATTACTTCCCATAGGCCCCATCTCCAAGTTCTATCACATTAAGGGTTGGGGCTTTAGCTTATGAATTTTGGGGGACACACTTTAATTCATAGCCGGTTGGCTGCACAATCATAAATTTCTGGGCTGCTGGGAGAGCTGGACTTTACTAGGCTCATTCCATACCATACTCTTTCCAATGTATTTATTTAGTTAGTTTTTAATTGACAAGTAAATATTGTTTATATTTATCATGTACAACAAAACATTTTGAAATATGTATACATTGTGGAATGACTAAATTGAGCTAATTAACATATGCATTACCTCACAAACTTACCATTTTTTCTGGTGAGAACACTTAAAATCTACTCAGCGATTTTCAAGAATACAGTGCATAATTGTTAACTATAGTCAGCATGTTGTACAATAGATCTCTTGAAATTCTTTTTCTAACTGAAATTTTGTATAATTTGACCAGCCTCTCCCCACTATCTCAGCTAGCCCTTGGTAATCACCATTTTACTTTCTGCTTCTATGGGTTCAACTTTCTTCAGATTCTACATATAAGTGAGATCATGCAGTATTTATTTTTTTGTGTCTGGCTTTTTTTTTTTTTTTTGGCAGCTCGGTGGTATGGGGAACTGAACCCTCGAACTTGGCATTACAGGGCTGTGCTCTAACCAACTGAATTAACCAGCCAGCCCCTGTGTCTGGCTTGTTTTAATTAACATAATGTCCTCCAGGCTCATCCATGCTGTTGCAAATGACAACATTTCATTCTTTTTAAAGGCTGAATAGTATTCCATTGTATGTATATAACACATTCTCTTTATCCATTTATCTGTTGATGGATACCTAGGTTGATTCTAAATAGTGGCTACTGGAAATAATGCTGCAGTGAACTTGGGAGTGTACCTATCTCCTCAACATACTAATTTTATTTCCTTTGGCCATATACCCAGTAGTGTGATTATGGTTGCTAGATTATATGGTAGTTCCATTTTTAATTTTGGGGGTCATTTATACTGTTTTCCACAGTGGTTGTATTAATTTACACTCCCACCAACAGTGTACAAGGTTTCTCTCTACATCCTTGCCAGCACTTATCTATCATCATTTGAAAATAGCCATTCCAATGGGTGTGAGGTGATATCTCATTGTGGTTTTAATTTGCATTTGCTTGATGATAAATGTTGGGCATTTTTTCACATACCTGTTGACCATTTTGATGTTTTCTTTTGAGAAATGTCTACTCTTGAGAAATGTCTTTGCCCATTTTATAGTTGAGTTATTTGGTTTTTTTTGCTATTGAGTTGTTCTTACATATTTTGAATTCCTTATGTGTTTTTGATATTAGCCCCTTATCAGATACATGGTTTTCAAATATTTTCTCCCACTTCATAATTTGTCTTGTATATTTATATATCTTATATATTTTGGATATTAACCACTTATATATAGTTTGCAAATATATGTTCCCATTTTATAGTTTATCTCTTTACTCTGTTGATTATTTTCTTTGCTGTGCAGAAGCTTTTTAGTTTGATGTAATCCTGTTTGTCTATTTTTGCTTTTGTTTCCTGTGCTTTTGGAGTTATATCCAAAAAATCATTGCTCACACTAGTATCATGGAACTTTTCCCCTATGTTTTCTTCTAGTAGTTTTAGTTTCAGGTCTTGCATTTAAGTCTTTAATCCATTTTGAGTCAATTTTTGTATATGCTGGGAGATAAAGGTCCAATTTAATTTTTTCACATGTGGATATACAGTTTCCTCAACACGATCTAGTGAAGAAACTATCCTTTGGCTGTTTTGTGTTCTTGTCACGTTTTTTGAAAATTTATTGGCTGTAAATGCATGGACTTATTTCTGGGCTCTCTATTCTATTCCACTAGTCTATGTGTGTGTTTTTATGCCAGTACCATGCTGTTTTGATTACTATAGCTTTGTAGTATATTTTGAAGTCAGGTAGTGTAATGCCTCCAGCTTTGTTCTTTTTGCTCTAGATTGCTTTGACTATTTAAGGTCTTTTGCAATTTCATATGAATTTTAGGATTGTAAATAAAATATTTTAAATTGCCTTGGGGTAGTATGGACATTTAAAAAATAGTAATTCTTCCAATCCACGAACATGGAATATCTCTCTCCATTTATTTGTGTCTTCTTCAATTTCTTTCATCAGTGTTTTATAGTTTTCAGTGTACAGGTCTTTCACCTTCTTGGATAAATGCTTTCCTAAGCATTAATTGTTTTGGTAGCTACTATAAATGGCATTGTTTTCTTGATTTCTTTTGTAGTGTAGATAGTTCATTGTTAGTGTGTAGAAATACTACTGATTTTTGTATGGTGATTTTGTATCCTGCATCTTTATCAAATTTGTGTGTTAGTTCTAACAGTTTTTGGGTGGAGTCTTTAGGGTTTTCTATGTATAAAATCACTTAATCACAATACCATCTTCTTATCTTTTAAGAACATAAGTCAAATCTCATTCCATCTCTGCTCAGAATGCTGAAGTGATTTCCCATCTCACCCAGGGTAAAAGGCAATGTTTTTGCACAGCTTACAAGGCTCTTCATGATTTGGCCCCTGCAAATCTACCCTTGGTTCCCTATGCTGCAGCCAACCTGGCCTCCTTTCTTTCTTTTGAACACACTGGCTTGCTCCCACCTCAGGGCCTTTGCACTGGTTGCTCATTCTGCCTGGAACAATCTTCTTCCAGATACCCACAAGTCCTGTTCTCATCCTCCTTCAAGCCTTTGATCAAATATTATCTTCACATCTAGGTAATTTTATTTAAAATTGCTGCCCACTCCTTCTCTGGTCTGCTCAGACCACTCACCCTGCTTTATCTTTCTCCCTAGCACATACCAAAATCTTACAAACAGATCTTTATTTATTCCTTTTCTTTAGTGTCTGCCTGCCCACTTTAGAACATAAACTCCATTATGGCAGGGACTTTAGTCTGTTTGGTTCAATGCTGTTTCCCCAAGGTCTAGACTCAGGTATGGCCTGGGACATAAGCACTTAATAAATATCTGTTGAATAATTGAATTTTTTTCTAGGGCAAAGAGAGGAAGTCCTGGAGCTGTAGCAGACCTGGAATTGCCCACTTAAATCCTTTTCACTCCATGCTTTTCCGTTCTGTGTTATGATCCACTCTGGAATAACCTGATTAAATAATCCTTAGGTACAGGACCAATCTTATATATAATGTTTGTTCTAGAAATTTTAATCTCGCAAATGAATTGCATGTTCCCAAACACCTCCTCATTGGCTTGCCACATGCCCCAAATAGTAGTTCCAGCTTATTTATCTGAGTGAAACTGTCTTTTTGAGACTATCGAAGCTAAAAATAACAAGGAATATTTGTATATACTATGTACCAAACATGAGTCTAAGCACTAATGGGCATTATTATATCATTTGCACTTTCTTATAACCTTGTATAGGTAGGGACTGTTATTTTACCCATTTTACAACTGAGGGACTGGGAGTTAGAGTGTAGGAGGCAGAACAGGGCTTCTTCTGGAGAAGAGTGTCCCAGGAAAGGAAGACATATTTGAAGGTTGAGAGGGAAGTTAGGCTACCAAAGACAGCCAGGATGGCAGGAGTGGAGGATGTGTGTGAAGACAAGTCAAGTTGAGGATGGAAGGATCATGGTTGCAAGTGCTTGAGGCCCATTAGCTTAGAAGTTCCTATACTTAGATCTTGGTTAATATTTCACCAAGCTTTAGACTCTGAAGCCCATGAAATTTTAATCTATCATTGTAGGTACTCTTCTGTCTTACAGAGAGATTGTCAGTATTTTCATGTAAAGTTCTAGTTTTTCTCTGGGCAGCTCTAAAACTAGGGAAAAGCATGCTTGCTTTATCTAAAGCGATGTATTTTCCCTTTCAGTATGCTAATAATTTTGCTTTTTCTGATTGTCAGACACCTTTGTTTTATAAACAAAAGCTACATAATTCATGGTTATTATTCTGCTTGATATCACTCATAAAATGAAACCTGGTGTCACGGAAGTGTACGTGACAACATATTTGCCAGCATTAGTACTTCATTCTAAGATCAAACAGGGAAGCTATAGGGGATAGTTTTCATTTGATTGCAAATATCTTAAACAGTGGTTAAAGGAAGAATTGAAAAAAAAACCCCCAAATTGGTAAAAATTTATGCCACATATGTAAATAGTCTTTCTAGATTTTTGCCTACTTATAGCAAAGATATTTTTGCTGTATGAGTTGTATTGATAATTAAATCTAGTATATATTTTGTTATAAGTTGGCATTTTTTTGGAAAAATAGGACAAAATATAAAACATTACATAATACAAAAGGTCTACAAAATTGCAACTATACTCATAATAAGGGGGAAATATAATTCTTTATAATACTCTGAAAGATATTATCAGGCATCACAAAATTAACACGATGGCAGAATTCTTATGTAAACTATTGGGAAGTCAGTTTTCAAGATTTATTTATTCACTAATTTAACAAATATTGAATGTCAGTTACGAAGGAGGCACTCATATAGCCACTGCAGTGAGTAAAACAAAGTTTTGTTGTCATGGAGTTTACATTCTGGTGGAGAGAAGCAGGTAATAAACAAACCGATAAGTATACATCAAATGTCAGATTATGATAATTTATAAGAAAATGGTTAGGGGGACAGAGTGATATGGGTTGAGGGGGATGTTGTTATGGAAAGTATTATATCAGAGGGCAAAAATCATATTAACAACCAATGGCCAGCTAGGCAGTTAACAAGGAACATGGTGTAGAGTCTAGTGGCTCCACTACAAGCCTGGTGACTTCTGTTCTATTTTCATCTAAGACCCAATGTCTGACACTGGGTACATGATATTTTGAGCCCCAACTTATTCAATTGTAAAAGGAGAGGGTTGTTCAAGTGGGTCCTTGAGGCCCTCTCTGGCTGTGCATTTCTGGCAATGGAATGAATTCTTAGCTGAGGACAGGCAAAGCAGTCAGAACCCTGTGCACTTAGCTGAGAAGTCTTGTGGGAGGGTAGACTGAAATAGAATATGGTTGTTGTTGTGGCTGTTCATAAATACAAGATCCCAGTTCTCTTTCCTTAGGCTGAATGATGGCCCCAAAAGATATCAGGTCCTAATCCCTGGAACCTGTAAATGCTGGCTTATTTGGAAAAAGCATCTTTGCAGATGTGATTAAACTAATGATATTGAGTTAGGGAGATTATCCTGTATTATTCAAGTGGGCTGTAAATGCGATCACACGTATACTTATAAGAGAGGCAGAGAAAGATTTGACACACAGAGAGGAGGAGACCATGTGAAGACAGAGCAGAGAAAGACTTGAAGGTTCTGGCCTTGAAGATTGAAGTGAGGTGGGCACAAGCCAAGGAATGCCAAGAAGCACCAGAAACTGGAAGAGGCAAGGATTGGATTCTCCCATAGAGCCCCTAAAGGAAGCATGGCCCTGTAGACACATTGGTTTCAGCATAGTGATACTGACTGTGGGTTTCTGGCTTCCAAAACTGTAAGTGAATAGATCTGTGTTGTGTTAAGCCAACAAATATGTAATAATTTGTTATAGCAGCCTCAGGAAATGAAAATAGGTGCACTGCTCTTCCCTGCCCAAGTTAGATGTGGCAATGTGGATGCTTTGACTGATCACATGTGAGTGGAAGAGATGTATGTCATTAAGGGACAGTGCCTGCTTTTCTATTCTCTCTTTCCCATTTGGTGATGGACGTGTTTGGAGATGGTGGCTGCCTTTTTATCCTGGTGTATTAGGGTTCTTCAGAGAGAATCAATAGGAGATAAACACATATCGCACACACACACACACATGCGTGCACATACACATACAGTCATAATGTATATTTCTTATAGGAATTGGCTAATGTGATTGTGGAGGCTGAGAAGTTCCATGATCTGCCATCTGCAAGATACCTGAGAACCAGGAAATCTGGTGATGTAATTCAGTTTGAGTTTGAGTTTGAGGCCTGAGAACCAACAGGCTGATGGTGTAAGTCCCAATCTGGATCAGAAGACCCAAGAAGAAAGAGCACCAATCCTGAGAGTGAAGGAAGGTGGATGTCTCAGTTCAAACAGAGAGAAAGTGAATTTGCCCTTCCTCTGTCTTTTGTTCTATTAAGGCCCCAGACGATGCTGCCCAAATTAGTGCAGGTGCTTTTCTTTACTCAGTCTACTAATTCAAATGCTAATCTCTTCTGGAAACATACATACATACCTCACAGACATACCCAGAAATAATGTTTTACCAGCTATCTGGGCATCCTTTAGCCACATCAAATTGACACATAAAATTAACAAATCACACCTGGGTCTCTGAGTGACCATATTGAGCAGAGCTCCCCTGTTGACTCATAAAGGCATGAGTACAATTGAAAAATTAATCTCTGCTGCTTAAAGCTCCTAATACTTGGGGATTAGTTCTCTAGCCTCTCCTGACTGGAGGTGAAGAGAATGGTTGGAAATAATTGAAACATTCCCAGTAACACTCTTTTTGTTGTACCGTTTGCTCTTCACTGGTCTTCTGGTCTCTGGGACCCCTACTCCAGCATCCCATCAAAGCCGGGACAGTCTCAAACCATGTCCTGCAGATCACTAGAATTCCATATGATGGTGAGGCATAGTCCAAGGTTCTGTAGTCAAATAAGTGGAGAAGTGCTGGACTACTCAAGGTGAGACAGTTTCCCTTCCTGAAGGATTTCTCAGAGGCTTCCACATGCTGACATGCAGTGAGACTTTCTGGAATGAGGGTATAATATACATCGTTTTAAATCTCTTTTTGGCAGAATGAGGCAGATTTAAGGTGGAACCAGTTCCCCGTTGCACTGAGCCATGACACTTCCCATATCTATTGTTAACACACCACCTTCCTCTACCCAGCTAACCCAGGGGCAGCATAGGGGTTGGATAGTTTTAACAACTTCCTGTTCAGTATGTAATGGACTGTATTACGTTGTTAGAAAATCAGATTAAAACATAATTTGCAGATTTTTACCTGACAAATGAGGGAGGTAGGCTTTAGGAACAATGATGGGGGGACTCACCGAGTTTTCCTTATTCCCTGCATTTGTCCTGTGCGTCTGCCCAAAAGCCTGGCTGTCTGAAGGACACAGCCAAGGGCTTGAACTTGTGAGGCCTCTTTCCAGCACTTTGATTTTGGATGAATTCCATCTCTCAGTTTTCCCAGATATTTTTCCATCTCTGCAATGGTTGGGATTCCAACACTAGAGCTCTTGGAGCTCACAGGCACTAAGAAACAGGTCCCTGCTTTTTATTAGCCATAGTCCTTGGAAAGACTTAAAGTGTTCTTTTAACATCCAAGACCACATGAATCTTTATGAGAAGAAGAAAGTGTGCCAAGACGAAGAGACTTCAAGTGACCTGACTAATAAAAAAGCAAAAAAATAAGTAAAATTAGAAAGGGACTTGATGGGCCCCACACTTAGTAGAGAATGGAAAAGAACTCAGTTCTTCTGGCATTGTTGAGTACCTGTGACAAACTCCAAAACTGGGCCTCCACTCTTCACCACTCCCCAAATCCACATTCCCTTTTCCATGTTACTTTGCAGAACCCTTCCCCTCTGGGTGTGTTATTCTGGATTGCCTCTTCACTCTGACCTCTGCTATGTGGCTTGCTTTGGGCCAGTGGTGTACACACATTCTGGGAAAAAACATCCCTGATTTTTTTTATTTCAATCAACCAACAATTTAATAGCCTACTCACAAAATTCCTGAATACTTAACAACTGGCTCTTGCAAACTGGAGGAACCATCTCCAGTAATCTGCTACATTGGGCCAGTGGGATGTTAGCAAATAAAAAAGCAAACAGAGGTTTAAAAAGTGCTTGTCAGAGTGGGCTCACTCACCGTTGCTCCTTAACATTGCTCTGAGAATTGTCTGGACAAGCCCCCTGAAAGATGAGAGACCTATGGAGCAGAGAGTGCCACTTGCCCCAGCCGATAGCTGGCTATCCTCCAAATGACCTCAGACACGTAAGTAATAAACTTTTATATGACTTTTATATGTCACTGAGGCAATGGAGTTGTTTGTTAACACAGCATTTGGTAGAGTTTGGATGTGTTGTTCCTCCCAAACTCATGTGGAAATCTGATCCCCAATGTGGCAGTGTTGGGAGCTGTTTGAGTCACGGGGGTGGATCCCTTATGAATGGATTAATGTTCTCCCTGGTGAGTGAGGGTAGTGAGTGAGTTCTCACTCTATTAGTTCCCATGAGAGCTGGTTATTTAAAAGACCCTGTCACCTTCCCTCTCTCTTGCTTGATTCTTCTTGCTGTGTGATCTGCTCATACCCGCCGGCCACCTGCCGCTTTCCACCATGAGTTGAAGCAGCCTGAGGCTCATGCCAGATGCAGCTGTCCCAGAATGGTAAGCCAAATAAACCTTTGATTTTTATAAATTACCCAGTCTCAAGTATTCTGTTATAGCAACGAAAGCAGACTAATACAGCATTACTGCAGTTATAGACAACTGATACAGTACTTTATAGAAGCAGATCATTATTACACAGACTCCATACCTGTTCTTCCCTTTTGACTCCACCTTATCCAGGATGGGTGTCTGACAAGCATCAAAGAGCAATGCCTTACCCTGTGTCCCTCTCCCCCACCAGGAGTAGAAACTTTGGGTGGGGCAGCAAAGTTTTTCCTCCATTAGAATGCCTTTTGAGTACTCTCCTTCTGTGGTGGTAGTGAAGGTGCTAAGACTTGGAGTTTGCCTTGGGTGTGCTTTTTGCATTGGAGGAACTTCCAGAGAGCTAAGTTTGCCAAAAAGAGGCCTTGGGGAAAGGAGAGAAGTAATAAGCTGCATAGAGCTTTCTGCTATCAAGTTTTTAAGATAGAGTTCCTTAAAGCATGGCCTACAAACATTTCAGGTAGAAGGAATAGCCAGTGTAAAAACCTTAAAGAGGATGTTCAAAGCTGACCTATGCCCCACATCAGCAAATGTCAGCAGATTGTTCTGGTATGTATTGGTCATGTAGGGTAGACAGAGGTAAGTGGAGGCTGTCTGGGCTTTCACTCATGACTGCTGACTCAGGTGGTATGTTACTGCTGCAGATATCATCAGTGCCTTGCCCATAGTCCTCAGACCTTAGGGCTCATTTTCCTGTGTTCTGCCAAATTCCTACTGTTAGCCCCTGTATTGTTGTGCCTGAGAGTTTTTCTCCAGCACCTAGCAAGACCTTTCTGTCCATGTGCATGGCGGACCACAGGGGCAGCACTCAACCAATGACCCTTGGGAACCTGTGTATCAACACCCCAGTTCCCTCACAGGTCATTGGGATGAATTTGAGGTGTCTGTTTTGAATAATTTCCAGAATTTCCCAGTGGGATTGAACTCCAGTTGCCTACAGTGGTAGCTGGCTTGGTGATATATCCTTTAGTGGTTGCCTTCCTTTCCTTGTGTTCTATACTCCCACCCATGTTCCGTGCACTCCCCAGATAAATTACTTGTACTCAAATCCTTTTGTCAGGGTCTGTTTCTAGGGGAACTCAAACTAAAACTGTTATAATAAAAGCAAGCTCAACTTCTAACAAGTTGCCCTAACGTTTAGCAAAACAGGCACAGGACAGGCATACAGTAATTTCTGTATTTCTACACTTGGGGCTCCAGCTAACACCTTGCATGGAAGACTCACTTTGCGGCAGATGCAAAAGACTCTGATAGTGGGACCAGGCAGCCTCATGGTTAGTCAGGCAACAGAGTGTCCATGAATTGGAGAGATCCAGCCAACAAGGGTAGACACTTGAGCACTGCACTGCTGGAGCTCAAATGCTGGGCTCACCAGATCTTTATACTTTGCTCATTAAAGGGCCTTTACAATGGTTTTGCCAATCACCTTTATTAAAATTCTCTCATTTTACCAATAATAATCAAATATCTCTTTTGGTGATTAACTTGGCTTTTGGATAACAATATATTAAATGCTAGGTAACCAACACTCAAGATATTGATTCTTGATTAGGATCCATCATATTCTCCTTAACTACATCTGGAGTATTGAGATCTCATATCTCAATTACTTTAAATGCTAACTGTCTCTAGGATGTAGATTAGAATTGACTTGTGTACACACACATACAGAACCACACACACTTTCTTTCTCTCTCATACACACCCAGACACATACATAAATACATGTATAAACATGTCACGTTTTATACTAAACTATCCCCCACGTGGTATAGCAGTAGGAATGACCTTTCCTATTCTTTGAGTAGTGAAGGAGGAATGGCCAGTGTGTAGTGAGCATTGTGAGAGAGACAGGAGGGGCCGGATCACATAGAGTCTTTATAAGGCAACCTAGAAGTTTGGGATTGGGTCTAAGTGTAATGACAAGCCATCTAAGCAAGAAGAGATATGACCTGATTTTTATTTTAAAAAGAACAATCAGAGTGCTGAGTAAAGAATGGATTTTAGAGGTAGATCTGAGCAAGAATGAAGACAGGAGGCCCGTTAGGAGGTCAGAGATGGTGGTGGCTTGGACTTGGGGGCTAGTTGGGGAGAAAAGTGAAAAGATTGGGGACACACTTTGAAAACACTGAAAACACAACTTGCTGATGGCTGTAGGAGTGACACAGAGAGCAATTAAGAATGATTCCGAGGGTTCAAGCCTAACAACTGGGTAGATGGATCAGGTATGGGGAGGAATACATTTTTAGGGAAGAGGAGTGAAAAGTTGTATTTTGGCCATGTTACCTAAGGTATCAGTTCATTCATTCTCAACACATATCTTTTGAGTGCCTCCCATATGAGTATCACTCTCAGTGATTGGGACATATCAATGAATAAAAAAGGCAAAGATCCTTATATTGAGTTTTCAGGTAGAAAAAGAAGTTTAGAATTCAGTGATGAGGTCAAAGTTGAAAATATAAACTTAGGAGTTGTGCTCAGACAGATGGACCAGGCATCCTTACAGGCCCTGGGACGCATTCCTGGAATGGTGTGCTCTGTATACAGGTTCATTACAAGCTTATAATTTATCACCTCGGATTGAAACAAATTCATGTTTTTAACGTCTGATATCTTTATGGATATAGAATAGCATGATATCGTGTGCCAGCTCTGCGCTGGATTGTCTGAACTCAAATACCATTTTCGCCCTTATTAGCTGAGTGACCTTAGGAGGATTTTGCAGCTCTCTGAGCCCTAATTTTCTTGTTGAATAGTGAAGATGCTCATGGCTCTTATCTCTCACAGAGTTACTGTAGGGGTAAATGAATTAGTACACATAAAGCACTTAGAAGAGTTCTGACACACAGAAATTGCTCAGTTCATTTGGTTTTCATTATTATAAATGTTGTTGCTAATATTCAGCATCAATAGATAAGACAAATTCCAAAATGACAGATGCCTTTAAATCAAAAGGAGGAAAGGGGAAGAATTCCTGTTCTAATTTTGGAAACTAGGTAAACTTTTTAAAACGATGCAGATTTCACCAAAAATCTCAGCCCGTGTCTGAGGAACTGGAGCAGGGAAAAGAAAAGTTTGAAAGAGCTGCTCGTGGAGACAAAGGAGAGGCGAGCAGACCCGGCAGGTGGACCGCAGGCTCCGGCCCCTCCTGGGAAAGCTCAGCAGCTGCGATCACGTTAGCGTTCTCCATCATTCTCCCCAGGGCTCACGTGAACCTGCCGACACACAGAAATGGTAACCAAACACACAACGTTAAATTCAGTATATGCTGTGTTTTGTCACACGTACCATCATCTTGCCTTATTTTATCTGAATAAAGCAAAGAGCATGCCTGTGTGCTCCTTGAGAGACAGAAGAGTTGCTGCTGGGGAAGGTTCTGATGGGCATTTTTGAGAACATTTTTAAGTGACATCATGAGTAAGGATTTTTGTTTTGTAAATAAAACTGATTCAGGGAGTTCTGCTTCTCTGCCCTTTCTTGAATCATATACATCCGTCCTACCCACCGTTGTAAGAGCAAGTGTGAGAGGTGAGGCTGAGGCTGTAGATATGCTCTCGGGCCCATCTGTTTCTTAAAAAACCATCACATTCGTCTTCCACTTCAACCTGAGATGATGCAAAGTATACCCACCTTTAAAGTGAACAAAATGGCCCAAATGCACAATTTATGTTTTGTGCTTTTATCTTTCATTATATTGTTGTTTTGGGATCATCAAACCTTAATGCTTTGGTTTCAAAGGTGACTAAATATAAATGTACCTCCTGCTGAGCTTGACTGTAAACCCACAGAAATAAGTTCTCATTATATGTATGCCTAGAGACTGTTTTGTCCTTCTCCATAGGTCAGTTATTTTTAAGGACTGATTTTAAGTCTGTGAGTGTAACGGGAAAGTTATGAGAGTTTCCAGTTTCAAGAGGTCTATTGAACTTGGACATGAAGACGCCATCTTCCCTTGAAGCCAAATGTGATTTCAGTAATGCTGTCAGTGCTCAAAATGTTTTGAGATTCCTTTCTTATATTGCTTTCTGGTCTGATTTTCTAAACTTAAAAACAAAAGATCACTTTTGCAGACACTTTGGTTGACAGTCTCTTCTAGCTCTCCCTACCCAGGATGTCAGACATGTAAGTGAAGCAGATTGGCTTTCAGACCTCTGAATATCACTGAGCCACTTCTATCAATACCCCATGGAACAGAAGAATCACCCAGCAGAGACTTGCCAGAATTCTTGACCCACAGATGTGAGAAATACAATAAAATGGCTGTTGTTATAAGCCACCAAGCTTTGGGGAAATTTATTATGCAGTAAGAGATAACTGGAAAAGAATTCCTGAAAATGAACAATTAATAGAAGTTTATTTTCCATGCTCTCTGATTTAAAAACTGTGTTTTATTAGAAGGGTATAGTTAACTGAGTTTAAGTAAATGTAATGTTGTTAAAGCTTGGCTTTCCCGTATGTCAAGACCCGGGCGTAATTGGTTCATTGTTCATACCTACTCATCAGGATCATTATGAGAACCAGAGAAACTTGCCTCTGTTTCACATAGTAGGTGGTCAGGTGTATCCATCCACATAGGCACTGCCTCTTTCCAGACATAGTTCTAGGTACTAGGGATATGGCAGTGAATAAAACAGAGAAAAACCCTTATGGAGTACACATCCTTGTGTGGGATGCAGATAATATATAAACAAATGACTATATGTTATTTCAGCTGGTAATAGGTAATATGGAGAAAAATAAAGCAGGACAAAAGGAAATAGGAATCCTGGGACAGGTTGCAGAGGGGTGAGTGGAGGGCCCTTGTTCTAGAACAAGGAAGCTTTCTCTGATAAGCTGACATGTAAGCAAAGTCCTGAAGAAAATATGAGGATCTGGGGAAGAGCATTCCAGACGAGAGGATAGCTAGTGCAAAGGCCCTGAGACAGGAGTGTGCTCTTCATGTTCTAGAACAGTATGGAGGCCTTTGCCATTGGAGTGGAGTGTAAGTAGGGGAGAGTCACAGTAGTTTGTCCGGAGATGACAGTAAGGACTAGTTAATCCAGGATCTTCAGGTCACTGCAGTGGCTTTCACTCTGGGTGAAATGGTACCAGTGGAGGCATAGAATAAGGAGTCATACAATCTGGTCATTGTTTTTCGTTGTTTTCTATTATTAGAATTACCTGTTAGCAAATGATAGCCCAGAATTTTACTCTCAATCTGTTTACATTCCACATTCATGCTTTGGCATTCATGGTTACTTGTGGTGTCCATGGTCTCAGAGTCTTAGTGGTATAAAAGCACCCCATGAGCTTACAATGCAAGAGAAAGAAAGGATCTGAAATGCTAAAAATCTCATCCCTTAGTACTGCGATGCTTGCCAACCTGTGCCATTTCTCAGCCTCTATTTTTCCCTCCTTTCTCTAATTTAGGCCAGTTTGCAGGAAGAACTTAGAAATAGACAGACTTCTCCCCAAAGGCAAAGGAGTTATCCTTGCAGAAGGATTGGGTTTTTCTCTTCTGCCCTCTTTCCTCTTCTTGGCACACATAAGAAAATCTGGATGAAGAATATCTTATTTCTCAAAGGGGAAACTCTAATGATATTTGGCCCAAATAACCTTTCTTGGCCTTGCTACTTCCACTGAGCTCATCACATGGAGACACGATTTACATAAGAAGTGGATCTGTAATAAATTTCCCCATAAATTCCTTCCAGCAGCATGCAAACCTTTTTAGTTCCACGGTGTATTCTCATATAATGATCTTCCACCTGGCTCAGGACCTTTTTATGTGGAAACATTAAACTAATTTTGCTCGGAATGTTGGATGGTTTCTCAAGATGGCGCACCTGATTCTAAATCGCAGTTCACAAGGCTCCTTGGGAAGATGGATGGATCCCTGGAGGCTCTTTAGGCATTCTGTTGCCCTCAGAATTTCTCTCAAAGCCCAGCTCATCTCTGACAACCTTCTGCTTCACATTTGGTATCCCTGTGACAGCCACCAAATGATTGGGTAGGGTCAAAAAGTCAACTGACTTCCTCATATGCTTCTGCCATCACTCTATGCCTGGGTGGGGGTGGGAGCCAGCTGAGGTGTCTTGGGCCCCTGCAAGGGTGTGAGAGTGACCGGGATGCTGATAGGAGTAGAAGATCAGTTAGAATTCTTCACCAGGCATGGATTAAATGGCACATTCCATGAGTGGCTTTTGTCTGGTAGCCGCAAAACTCTAAGGGGGATGATGACCTCTCCTCTGTTGTTTATGACATGAGGATATGCCCTCCTCATGGAAACAAGCTTATTCTTAGAAGTGCACAGAATGGTGCTACTGGGAGACCTAATAGAGGGCTAATTCCTGGGGGTACCATGCCTACAAATGATGTGCATTAAAGTATTGCATTTGTCAGCTACAAAATGCCACCCCATACGGAAGCCAGGAATGAATACAGGGGAAGGTTGGCATGAAAGGTTTAACTTAATGAAAAAGATCTAAGAAAACATGAAAGTATTATGCAGCTAGAGAGAAAGCTAAACCAGGGCCTTGTGGTGTTTGTTGCCTAAATGGTAACTCCTGCTGCGTTCTTAACTTTCAGAAACTTCAGCTGAATCTAAATCTCCTACTTACGCTTTGTGGAGTGTGTCAGCTTAAAGCAAAGCCACATTATCCTGCTTGATATAGCTGGGTTAGGAGTATAGTCAGAAAACCCTGGCATGAAAGAGATTTTAAATGAACAGATGAATAGAGCAATCAGAGGGCCACCAAATCAGATCTAAGCAGATTAGAACTCCATGAAGCCTGAGACAGAAATAGATACAAAGCTCAGTGTGACATATCAAAGTCACTTGTCTGAGATGCGTATGTTGCCCTGACCCTCATCTTGCTCTCACGGCTGACTTCAGCTCCATTTTCACAGGCATCAGATAGTCTCCATGGACTGGGATGCTGGCTCTTAGTATTGCTGCAATGTGTCTCTTACTGTTTTTCATTTATAAGTATTTCTATGTTTCGATTCTGATCAATCATTTTATAATTAGTATTATAATCATTTTCCATGCAGTGGCCCTCAACCAGGGATGATTATTTGGAGACATTTTTGGTTGTCACAACTGCAGAAGTTGTGGGTGCTGCTGCTATCCAGTGGCTAGAGGCCTGGGAAGCTGCTACATATCCTGCAATGCATAGAATAGCTCCTCAACAACAAAATTATTTGGCCCCAAATATCAACAGTGCTGAGGTTAGGAAACCCTGTGTAGTAAATCCCTATAATTCTTTGTTGCCTCGGCATCCATTGTGAATATAAGTTGGGCTTTCTCATACCAGAAGCATGGCTTAGTTACCCTTGACACAGTTTCCAGTTTTCTGCCTCCTCCCATTTCCGCAGTGTGATTCATACAGATGTGCCATGTACAACTGCCTCCTGGTGACCACCTCCCTATGAGACAGCTAGATACAACCTACTTGACTTGCACCACTGACCCCCACACCCCACGTGGACTGCCCAGCTATGCTGCAGTGACCCCCACCCTGCCCAGGCGCAGTGTGTCTCCACGGGACGTGTGCTGCCTGCTCTAAACCCACCAATCAGAACTCTCCATGGGAAACCTGCTTGAGTAGTGCCTTGGGCCCCTATAAGGGCTTTGGCTCACACGTCCTTCTCTCTTTCTCTCTCACTCCCATCAGCTGGTTGAGTGTGGGTGTGTTCTGGATGCCCCCTGTCAGGCGAGCTGCCTTCCTCTCTCTGGGATCTGTAGGTAACACACTGCTTCTGCTATTTCATGTGTTTTGTTGAGTTGCTCCTCTGTGTCTCCCCTGACCAACACACCTGAACCTGACTTCTTTCCTGGTCAGGGCTCTCCTAGGGAGTGGCTATCTTGGTAGAAATAAACTGGACATAGATCAGACAGGAGCCAAAAGGGCATCTGCTAGAATAAATGTTTCCTGTGAGAGGAACACCTAGTCAAGGGCAGGCACTTAAACATTAGGTTGTCCACAGGATAAAGAAGTATGTACAAGTAAATTTTAAAATATTTTAAATAAGACAGAGTAAAATAATTAAAAAAAAGAAGTATTCCATGAAAGGCACACTGTTAACTTCTACAACTACCTCCCCGGGAGCCCCATCAGGGCAGTGCTAGAGCGTACAGCCACTCTCGTGAGAGAGACCTCAAGACCAAATTTAGAGTGAGGCTGTTGACAACTTTTGTTTCAGGAAAAAAAAAAAAAATCCCCCAACAGCCACTGCCTTAGGCCAGGTCTACATCATGTCAAGTAGACTGTATCAATGATTTCCAATTTTTAATAATCCGATCACATCACACTTTTGATTAAAATCCTGTAATAGCGTTCTGTCCCTTACTGTGCATGGTCCAGACTCCTCAGCACAGCAAACAGAGTGACTTTCCCTCACTCTGCCATGCCCAAGCCAGTGCTAGGATGAGTCACATTGCCTTTGTCATGTATCTCCACCCATTCTCCATCATTCATCCTAGCAAGGATGCTTGCCCACCATGATAAAGAACATTGTCTTTGAAATGGACCCAGGGATCAAGTCCCGGCTCCTTGACTTGCTAGCTCTATGATTTGGGTAAGTTCTGAAACCTCCAAGTCTATATTTCCTCTTTCAAAAAATCAAGACAGTGCGATCCCCTTACTGGTCACAAAAAGAGCCCCCCCCCCAAAAAAATCAAGACAGTTACAGAACCCAGAGTTATGTTCGGACAACACCTCAGGTGCCTCATGCATGGCACACGAACATTGAACATTATTTTATTAGCTCAGATGCTAGTCTTTTTTAAACCAAAATTATTGCAATAATTTTTTGACTGACCTCTGTGCCTCTTTCCCTAGGATGATCTAGGACAGTGGTGAGTGTACTCTTTTTTTCCATGAAGGCTAATTGAAGGAAACCTGAAAAGAAGTTATTGGTCAAAGTTTTTGTTTTCTTGTTCAAAAAGATGACTAGCTTTATTGAGCTTCAAGGGAAAATACATGGATTCTTCCGAGATAGATTAATCACTTTATACAACTGAAGAATGTCAACGAGAAAATGGTGTTATTTAGCCACTAGCAAGGTGATGGCTGAATATGTTTAAATGAGAATAGTGGCACAAGCCTGGGTTTCTATTCTTTCATCTTCAAATTAGACCACAGACTTTATCATCACACTAGGGCAGCCCAAGTTACTCACCACTCTTCTGGTCCATCCATCACTCTGCTGATTTTGACATCAGCCTTGAATACAAGTTGGAACATGCCAATGCCCACTGCAAAAACCATTAACAGCTCTCTTTAGACATTAGGTTGTCCACATGTTGTCCAATTTCTTGTTGTTGTGTTCCATGCCTCCACCATGCAGGCCTGTCTTACTTTTCCAGTTTTATCCCATTTTGCTCCTTTACTGTCCTGCTCCATCTACGCTGAACTATTCCACGAATATGCCCCACATTTTCCACACATATGTGTCACTGCTTACTTATGCTGTTCTCTTAGCTTAGAAATCTTCCCCACTCCCATCTGTCTGTAGAAGCTTTACTCTACAATTCTATGATGCCCCCTTGAATTCCTCCATTCATACAGGATCACTCAGTTCTTTGAGCTTCCATTGCAATTTTATCTGTATTTTGGTTAAATGATTGATTTAATTCTTGCAAGAATTATAAGGAGCCCTTTGTTCTTGCATTAGTGTTGATCTGTATCAGATCAGGATTGTGTCTTATTCCTCTTTTCCATCCTCTACCCCATGTCATAGTGCTCTGCAAATAGTTACACATTCAATCATTGCTCATCAACCCCTTTTCCTAGAGAAAATAGAAAAAAATCACATATTTATTAATATTTTATGTGTTTCTCAGGGTGGTTAGAATCAAGTGAACTAATGCAGGGTAAGACATTTTGTAACCTGCACAGTATTTTTCAAATAGTATCAATTGCTCTAATTATTGCACAATGGTAAAGCACAGATACTCTTGTTTGGCAGACTTAGGTTCAATCTGAGTCTACCATTTCCTGGGTGTCTTATTGCAGGCATTCAAAGATTTTGGAACAAATTTCTTCATCTCTCTTTTTTTTTTTTTTTTTTTTTTCATTTCTGTGGTGGAGTCTTTATGAAAATTAAAGTTAATGAGACAGTATCTGTTATTTTCTCAGCCTAGTACCTGGAACATTGAAAGGGCTCAATCAATGTGACCTGTCATTAGGACAATTTAAAAAATACACGAATCATTGCTCTGTTTGGCAATAATGACAAAAGTCAGAATAACATATGAGAGGTCTTCAAAAGGTTCAGGGAAAGATTTGTATTATCTTTTAATTCTATTTTTCCAGGAACTTTTTGAAGTTCCCTTGTGTTACTTCTCCATTCATGCATTTCTCCAAAGAAAGGGTAACATTTTGGCAGCAAATAAGCCATTGGCTTAGGATGGTTCCCAGGACAGAACTGGAAAATTTTCTTTTGAGCCCCACTGTGGCCTAGTCTGATCAGGGCTTCTTCTCTAGCTGAGCATTGGAAAACTTGCCCTGTTGGCAGGCTGAAGAGGGTCCAATCTGCTAAGATAATAGAATGCTTCAGAATTAGATGCTGTGTTAGGTTGAGTAAAGAAACATAATTTCTATTTGGGTGTACATTTTTTGTTACTTTTTTTCTTTAATACAAAAAAAAATGCATGTGTCTCTCTGGCTAAGATGAAATTGTCACTTGCTTCTGACTGTTGACTAAATGTATATGTCTTTATAACTACTATAACTTTTCTTTGAAAGTTTTTGTTTTATGTTGCTAACATTTTTAGATTTTATGAAATTTTCAGTGCATGACTATGTCTTATTCTACTTTTTACATTTCATAAAGAAGCCACTGATTGATTCATGTAGACTCCTGAAATAATTGTAATAATTAAAAAATCTTTTTCTATTAGAGTTAAAAATATGGGAATAAGTGGAGAGTAGAGCTCATAAATCCAGACAACCCCAGACTCAATTATGAGCCTTTATCTCTACCTATTTCCATAATTTTAACTGTATGTAATTCATAATTCTGCATAGTGGGTGAGTCACTATCAGCCACAGATAATTGTTATGCAAAAATGCAAGCCAGGGTTGCCGTACCTTACTATTCAAGAAAAGGCAGAAATCAAGAATTTTGAGTCAAATTTCCTGGTTTTTAAATTCGATGACTACTTCAATTATTTTTAAAACACTTATTTTTTTTTTTTTGTGGCATATTTATTTATTTATTTATTTATTTATTTTTTTTAAAAATTTTATTTTGTCGATATACATTGTAGCTGATTATTGCTCCCCATCACCAAAACCTCCCTCCCTTCTCCCTCCCCCCCTCCCCCCCAACAATGTCCTTTCTGTTTGCTTGTTGTATCAACTTCAAATAATTGTAGTTGTTATATCTTCTTCCCCCCCCCCCCGGTTTGTGTGTGTGTGTGTGTGTGTGTGTGTGTGTGTGTGTGTGTGTGTGTGTGAATTTATATATTAATTTTTAGCTCCCTCCAATAAGTGAGAACATGTGGTATTTCTCTTTCTGTGCCTGACTTGTTTCACTTAATATAATTCTCTCAAGGTCCATCCATGTTGTTGCAAATGGCAGTATTTCATTCGTTTTTAAAACACTTATGGACCAAACAAGATATGTCTGTGGGCTACTGTGGGCCTCCACATTGTGACCTCTGCTGGGCAGGGTCATATATCAACTTAATTCTCAATTTGGTATGCGAATTAAAAATCTTGAGCAGAGTGAAGGAGTGACAATGGAAAGCACACTTAAAAGTATCTTACTGATGTTTGTGGACCATGGGAACTAAGGAAATACCCAGGAAAGGTGATTACTATATTAGTAGGGCTGCCTCTGTTAATTTCTCAATTACTTTAATATGCATAATTATAATTGGAAAAAGAGAGAGAGGGAACAAATCAAATAATAGCCCTTATACCGCCTTTTCTTTGAAGCTTTAATTTGACCCATAGGACTTATGAGCTGTCTTCTCTAAGTATTTAAAATAATTGATCAGGTTAATAGATGGTGGATTTGCTTGTGATTATTGGTAGTTAAAGTTACTAGCTGAAGCAAAGGGCTGTTTTTCTCAAACTACTAATCTCTAGTAGACAGAACTACCTCTGTTGTCTGAGGTTGGGTTGGATTTTTACTCTGAGATTTCCTGCTGGTTTCCTACCCAAAATATATATATTCCCATTTTTCTTTAATCCCAGAATCAGAATTTTGGGTTGGGGGATAGCAATATGCCCGGAAAATGGGCAGAAACTAATGAAAGAAGCACTGTGCTTCTACTTCTTGTAGCTTGGGTGGCTGTGAGACTTACTTCTGCCTGGGGAGAAGTCAGCAGAAATTCCTGGACAAGGCTTCTAGAAAAGGCTTTTAAAGGGAGACACAGGCTTTTAAAGGGAGACACATTGACCTGACACATACCATTTTGACTCTCTCTGGAACATGGACACGATACTGATGTAATATTTCTATCAATTTATTGGCCGTGATTTTGTAATATTACTCTTCACAGGGAGAAGAGAAAGTTTTCCGTCTTACTTATAGAATTGTCGATCACATTTGATTATTAATATTGATAAGTAGTAACAACAGACACAGTCTTCCATGACTTCATACTGAGAAAGAGGCTCCTTCTTTGTAGTAGTGATCAAGACTGTGTCCCACGAACCCAGGAATTGTGTTGGATGGAATTTCACGTGATTATAATCACAAAGGAACCAAAAACGTGCAGGTTGTGATTATGAAGGCATCAGCACATGACGAAGTTTGTTCCTGAAAGGAGAGAACTTCCGTTTTGACTGTGTCAATAAGGACCTTATCTTCTAATCCTCTGCTTACAATCTTACACATTTGATGACTGGCAGCAGAATATTCCACACACCAACTTCTGGCGGTGGACATTTCAAACCTTGGCTCTCCTTCACTTTTCAGTTCATCTAGTGCTGGACACCACAGGACATGTTTGCACGGTGTCGTGACCTTTGGCTCTGCATCTGTGTCCCTATGTTGGGTGAATTAGCATCATGGGTTGTAGGAGAATCCCTGACAGTTGCTCCTATACCAGGATGACTAGAAATAATTTAGACACGGAAGTGACTATGAACTACATAAATATGTCTTTCTGAACCCCAAAATATCTATGCCTGTGTTGACTTCCTTTTCATCAGAACTCTAAAATGTCTGTGGCCACTCTAACTCACCTTACAATAGGGGGACTGTGGCAGAGGAGTAGCTAGAGTGCAAACAGATGGCACCCTTCACAGTCAGTGTATTTTGCTTTTGCAAATTTTACAATGACTTATGATATGTGGACATAAAGGCAGGACCTCTTTTAGGGCCTTGGAAGTTACCTATGCAAGTGAGCTTAAGCTTCATTAGCTTCTGGATAGATTTGCCTTTGCTTAAAACCTGAACTGACTATAGATATGTTTGCCTTTTAAGGGTAGTGACCTGATTAATATCAAATTTCTGTCCTGCTCTCTTCTCACAGAGACACCTGGGGGTAGAGAGTCAGGGCAAAATATAAATTTAAAAGCATTGTTTAGTTCTTCTATGCCATTAAAAGACAGGTTTAGAGGTGATGTTTTAGCTAAGTACCCATATGTGTATTTAGATATAAACAGAAGGAACTGAGTATAGAAGAAAAAAAATTACCCTGCATAATAAAGAGAATCGAGTTTGAGAGAAGGAAGCATTTATATTATCTATTGCTGTGGAACAAACCATCCCAAATATTGTGGCTTAAAATAAAAACTTATTTACTGTCTTTCACGATTCTTGGGATGGATGGGGCTCATCTAGGAGGTTCTTCTGCTCTGTCTGATGCCAGCTGCGGCTGCATCATCTGGAGGCTCAACAGTGCTGGGACATCCTAGGTGGTTCACTCTCATGGTGGGCAGCTGATCCAATCAGCTGGGAGCTCAGCTGGAGCTGTTGGCCATAGTGAGTTTGTCTTCCTCCATGTGACTTGTCCACATTGTATGGGCTTCTTACACCATGCTTTTAAGAGGTTCTGAGAGAGAGTATTAGAACAAAAGTTCTTCTGGGGCCCAGCTTTAGAAAGCGTCATTTCCAAAACATCATATGGATCAAAGGAGGTCACAGTCCAACCTAGATTCAAGGGGAGGAGAAACAAATTCCTCTTTTTGATGGAATGATTGGCTAAGAATTTGTGGCCACTACAGGAGGTAAGGGTAGTCAAAGTATTGCATTCAATTAGGGTCATCACTTGACATCTGCATTATAAAAGTAGAAATAAGCAAAAACAGGCAGACCATGCCTAACACACACTAAGTGCTTAAAAATTGTTTGCTGACTTAAACATCATGGGTCAGATTTTTTGGCTTATAATTTTTAGTGTATATAATCTTACTTTTAGATTCTTCAAAATGTTTATACTGTCAAATATTCTGTTCTAGTCTCACAACATTTGTCAAATCTGTGTTTTGCTTCAGAATATCAGGTCACTGTATGTGTAGATCATTGGTCTATCGTCTGGTCTTGGCTAGCTCTGTGGCATTTGGGTTTTGTGGGATCATTTAGAGCCCTTTTTCTTTCCTTCCTACTTTCTTTGTTAATAAGAACTGTGGCAGGAAAGATGGATTCTGTGGTTGAGGTTTTCTCTCATCCTATGGGCTCAAAGCCCAAGGCCAGTCTGAGACAATCTGTCAAAAGAGTGAACAATCTTACAGTGGGAGCTATATTCCCGACTGTAGCATGTATTTACCTTACACGACAGTATTTACACTGACAGTTAAGAGGGAGGGGCCGCAATTTGCAAAATAAAAATAGTTTGGAAGGTGGAAGGGAGGACTAAGGGACTTGTTTGTCCACATGAAATATTAGTTTGAGTGCAAGAGGAAGCTACAAGAACTGTAAAGATGAGGTGGGAATAAAAACCCTTGATGCATACACAACTCGCCTGGGATTAAAACCCAAGGCTGTCCTGGAAACTGATATAACCATTCACGTTGTAATCTAAAGCCTTGTCAACGTGTTGCAGGTGCGCACCACATGACCAGGTGGGGAAAAACGAGGTGAAGCCAACTGGGAAGAGATGTGTCGGCTTTATCTTCATAATACACACGTCCCGAGGTGTCTGTGAGCATCTGGTTTCTATTTCAGAACTTTTTACTAGTAGCTTTACAAAAAGTGGGCAAACAATTCTGTGAGTTAGGGAGACCATATGTTAACGAGAGTTTGGGAGGGATGTGGCAGTGTGGCAGAGGGGACCAGAGAGGCCTGCCTGGGGCCAAGAGGATGATCCTAAGGCATCTAAGAAGAGGTGCCCAGACTTGAGGGCCACCTATCAAACAGTTGTATGTTGCTCGACAGTGCTAAATCTTCAGAGAGTCCAGGGAGTTTCGAAGACATGGATTTAAAAAAAAAAAAAATGTTTTGAGGCTGATTGCATTTTGGACACAACTAAAATGCTTTTGTGATGTGGAACAGATGGAGAATCATTACATTCTAGAGCTGGAAGGAACTTTAGAGTCACTTAGTCCTAATCTTCACTGACAGGAGAGTCCCTGAAGGCCTTGTGTGTCAAATGGGTTATCAGACCTGCCCAAGGTTGCAAAGTTTGTGTTAGAGGCTTCCAGAGACCCACATTGGTGCCCTCAATCCAGGGCTCTTTTCTTAAACGTATGCTGCTCTGAGGTTGCACCAGCCCCATGAATATGTTAAGCCTTTCTAATCCAGGCCCCTGGCCACCGTCCTGCCCCTGATGGTCAGCTACTTTGCTTTTGTCCAGGGGTTTTTGCAGAAGTTCATATTTGGGAGCATTTCTCTTATTATTAGGTAAAGAGTAGCCATGATTATACTGCTACGTGATGCCTCTCTCAATGGTGTGGCCACATGGGAATTTATTGATTTTCATCTGGAGAGCCCTTGTCTCCACTTTTATTAAGCAGTGTTGGATCCCCACTACAGTTCACTGGTGCACACACAGGGTCACCCCTGAGTTCTTCACTTGTTCTCATTCATTCATTTATTTGTGTATCGAGGAAGGCTTTATTGAGGACCTGTTGTAGGCAAGGCACAAAGATGAATGCTGTAGGGATGACATAAGAAATGGACATAAGCTCTGAACTTAAGAACAGGCAGTTTAGTAGGGCTGAAAATGTAACACTACTTTATAAAAATGTGTTTACAGTGTTTAGCCAAACAGGATGGTATGAGTTTGGTACTACAGCTGAAGCTTTTGCTCTGGACCTTAGCAGCTGGGTAAGATTTGGCTGTGGAGGATGGGGGGAGGACCTGGAGGGGGGAGGCCGTGTGAGTTAAGGCACCTCCCTTATCTTTATTTCATTCTCATCTTCATGACTGGGCTGTCCCTGCTATTGCTGCTACCCCTGTCAACAATTCTCCCAACTCATTCACTAAAAAGATCACACTTTTTCAAATTTCCCTTTCCTCTTCTTTTTTTCCTATCTCTGACATTTCAATTACACATCAGTAAAGAAAAAACAGGGAAAAAAGTTAACTAGCTGTTGTTTTAATACTTACCATTATATTATCATCAGATTCTGTTAGTGCCTTAAAAGAAGAAGGGACAACCTGTGCCTTATAAATGTCAAAACAGATTCTTTCCCTTGGAAGTATCTACTGCTGCAGTCTTTGAGCCTTTCCCATGTTCTGCTTCATTTTATTTGTCTAGAAACTTCTGTTACATGCTCTTGAGCATCTAGGAAACTCAATGGTATAGGACTGCTTCTCTGACTTGGAAAGCTCTGGGGAACTCCTCCTTTATGTGGCCCCAGTGAGTTCGAAAGGGCCCGTTGTGCTTGTCCTAAAGAGACACCAAGTAAAACCTTCAAGTGGTATACCAGGGAGCAGCAGAACCTGATGTGTGCTTATTCTTTTGGCAGTGTTGAGCCGACATGAGCATCTGTCAGGGCTGTTTTTTTATGACTCCCTCTAGATAGCTTGAAAGAAGATGAAAAGGTTTATTGGATCTGAGGAAGAAAGTTGTCAGGAAAGAGAGCATAAGGCAAGTGGGGCTCTTGTAGATCTCAGGTTCCCTTCTGATTTCTCAGAATGCATGGCTGTTTTTGCTAGCTAAGAAAGGTGTGTGGTTTGTATTCTCTCTCTCTCTCTCTCTCTGAAACATCTTTGTGAAATATCTTTGGAACCTATTGACTTTTATTTCTTTGTTTTGGGGGACCTGGAGTCAACCTGGGAATCACCCTTTTGGTATTTCAAATGGTGGTGATCTCCTTAGCCCTGTGTTTTTGGAGTCCTTTCTGGAAGATGTAAAAGGGAAAGGAAACAATGGTTTAAATGCTATTGCTATCTTTGTGCAAGCCCTCTGCCTTCCTCTTAGAACTTCTTGAAGCTGTTTGCTTCTCTTCTGTTGCAGTTCACATTAATTCTTTGGACACTGTGGCCTCTTTTGATGCTCATTTTAACCAAATTCTACCTATTTAACAACTTGATCCCTACCCGAAGTCTCAGCTCTCTCCAACCTAGTCTTTGATTGGGGCAATTTTAGGACCACTGGTTTAGCTCAAGTTTCTCAAAATGTCTTTTTTGCTACCATTTGAGATCTGAGTCTGTGACTCAGTTTATTCATTCACTCATTTATTCATTCATTCATTTAGCAAACATATACATAATACCTGTTTGTTCCAGGCATTGTCCTAGTATCTGGGGATATGGTAGGAGAAAAACAGACAAAAGTATACACTCAAAGAAGACACATGACAACCCAATAAGCAAATGAATGCTGCATAGAGTGTATCATATGGTAATAAATTCTACGGAGAGAAATGAAATCATAAGGGGGTATGTATTAGTCTATTTTGTGTTGCTATAACAGAATTACCTGAGGCTGGGTAATTTATAAGGAACAGAGGTTTATTTGGCTTACGATTCGGGGACAGCTGCATCTGGTGTGGGCCTCAGGCTGCTTCTACTCATGGTGGAAAGTGGCAGACAGCTGGCGGGTACAAGCAGATCACATGGCCAGAGGAAGCAAGAGAGAGAGGGAAGGTGCCAGGGTCCTATAAACAACCAGCTCTGTAGGAACTAAAAGAGCAAGAACTCACTCATTACTCCCCCCACTTAGGGAGAGCACTAATCCGTATGAGGGATTCGCTCCCATGACTCAATCAGTTTCCAACACTGCCACATTGGGGATCAGATTTCCACATGAGTTTTGGTGGGGACAACACATCCAAACTCCATCGGGGTAAGATGTGCCAGTAGGGAAGAACATTATAATTTTGTATAGGTTAGTCAGGGAAATCCCTACTCTTAGGGTAACATTTGAACAGTTGCCATATGGAGACCTTTGAGAAGAACAGTCCAGGTGGAAGGGACAGCAAGGTCAACTAGCCAGAGTAGAGAGTCTACTTAGAGGGTGTGAGTCTGAGGGCTGAGGCCTGGGATATCTCAACATTTAGAGTTTGTGGATAGAAGAAGGGACCCAAAAAGGCAGATGAGAGGCAGTAGCCAGCAATGTAGTGGAAGAACCAAGAACGAATGGTCCAAAGCCAAGTTGAAGGGTATGATCAACTGTTTAAAATGCTGCTGATGGATCAAGTACGATGAACACTAAGAAACTGGCCACTGCATTTACCAATATGGAGGTCGTTGGTGGCCATGACAATACAAAAGCCCGACTGAAGAGGGTCACAGAGAAAATGGGAAGAGATGCTTTCGTGATGGGTCACTCTTTGAAAGATCTTGCTGAAAATGGAAACAGAAAATTTAGACCTTAGTTTAAGAGAGATTTTGGATCAAGGGAGGTTTTATTTATTTTTTTAAGATGGGAGATACTACAGTACATATGCTGTTGATGATAATGATCAAGTAAAGAGGGGAAAGTTGACATGGACTAAAGTGGGAAATTGCTAGAGTGAAGTCCTTGGGAAAGTGAGAAGGGTGAGACTTGCTGTACAGCTAGAGAGGTTTCTCTTCAATATGAACACAGAGGAGAAGGCGGGGGGCACTAGAAGGTAACTGCTATGAAGGCAGAAGTTGTATGTTTTGTTAACTGCTGTCCCCTGCAGGCACGTGGAAGCGTATCACTAAATATCTGTTGACTGAATGAATGCAGATGCAGGTAGGGGGAGCATGTGGAATGTCACCTTGATTGCTTCCTTTTGATCTGTGAAATGGGAATCAAGGTTTAGCCAAAAAGAAAGCATGGTATGGAGGAGCTGTTGGAGGTTTGAGAAGAACAAGACACAGGAGAGCTAGTGAACCAGGCATAAACTGGAGGGTTGCCAGGCAGTACTAAAAGCCCATTTTAAGTTGATACCATGAATTTAAAGTGAGACAGGTTGGTTATCTGCTTTTCCTCTAAAGATGTTCAATGGAGTTGGTGTAGATGCAGAATAGGCAGTGTATAATTTTAACTAAGGTCTACATTTTTCCAAATGTATTCAGTGAAGGAAGAAGGGGCAAGTGATTTGAAAGCATATGCAAGAGAGTGATTTTAAAGGTGGACCATGGAATTTAAGCTGGGTAGAAACAGCAGTAAAGACTTGAAGTGGGTGAGTAGTCAGTGGAATTCCACCACTCAAGCAGAATAGCTCATCTTTTCCCTCAAAACAGTTCCACCTTTAGTCTTCCTAGTTTCAGTAAAGGCACTGCCATATACCCAGCTACTTAGGCCAGTAGTAACCTGAGGGTCAAATGCTGATTCTTTGTTTTCTTTCACCTTCTATAGTCTGTTACCAAATCCTGTTGATTTTTCCTTTAAAAATGTCTCAGATCTGTAAACTTCTCTCCAACTTCTTACTACTATTTTAGGTCAACCCTTCCTTTTTCATAATTGGTTTCTGCTTTTTATCCCTTTCAAATCAATTCTTCATGATGCAACAGAAGGTTCTGTTTTAGAAGGTAAGTTGGCTTAAAATCCTTCCATGTTTCTTAATGCACCCAGAATAATATACAAATCTCTTAACTCCACTTAAAAGCCTACGTGTGATCAGGATCCTGCCCACCTCTCCAACCTTACTCTGTTCCATTCTCTCTCTCATTCACCAACTGCAGCTTGTTCATCTGCCCTCTTCCATCTCCTTGAACTCTCCATTATCTGCCTTATATCAAGTGTCCTATCCTGGAATGCTCTTCCTTTTCAGTCCCCGCTCCCACCCCCCAAAACATGGGTAACACCTACTCATCTTTTAGCTCTCAGCTTAAATTTTGCTTCTGCAAGAAGGCCTTGCTTGCCTGCCCAGTGGATTCCCCTGTCAATCTCTCTCTTCTACCTTTCTCTTTTTCTTTATAATTTAATATACCTTAAATGTATGTATCTGCTTATTCTCCATAACTTTAATTTCTATTTTGTTCACCATTGTATAGCCCTACCTAGCACAGAAACAGTAATAAATACTCAAAAATATGTATATAATAAAAAATGGGAGCTTCCACATCAAGATAGCAGATTAAATACATATTTTAAAATTATTTTCCAAAACTCCACTAAAACAAAAATAAAGGAATAAAAATATAAAAGCAAAAGATGAAGAACAGGAGAAGTGACAGCAATGGATGATAGGTAAATTTTCAGAAGATGAGAAACAGATGGAAACTGAGTAACTGAAAATACTGCTTTATAGAGGAGAATACTGATAAAAAATTAGCCATTCCTCCCTAAAGAATCATGAAAAGTTTCTACAGTGTTAGAAGTCAGGCTTATGCCCTTCTGGATAGGGGATTAGAGGATTCTTCTCTGGAGGAACAGGCCTGGAAGAAAAGATACACAGATATTGTCATGGGGGAGGGGGGCCCAAAACAAAAGTCTCATCATGTTAAAATAAAGCCTAACAGCTTACAAACATTGCTCAAGCAAACAGAGCTTTTATTCTTTATGTTTCAGTATGAATGGATGGTCAAAGACCAATGGACGGCATGCTATACTGACTATAAAAAATACTATATACTGAGACTACAAAAAATAATAGGAATGTGGAGGAAACAGATGATTCAGAGATTAGAAGAGGTAAGAGAAGATATTGCATCTACAAAATGAGAAAATGGTACTCCAAAAAGGAAACAGCAACAGCAAAAATATTTAGAAATTAAACTCATAACAGGCATTATTAAAATCTAATAGAAGGGATAGATATAAAAGATGAAGTCTAGGATTGCTCCTAGAAAGTAGGCAAAAAGATCGAGATAACCCAGGAGAGAAGACTTAAGCAAATTAGAGAACTATTGCAGAAATAGAGAATAATCTAAAGTAATAGGATTTCCAAAAAGAGAAATGGAAAAGAGGATTTTTCCAAAGAAATAATACAAGAAAAATTTCCATAAAAGAAGAAACATGACACATTCTCAGGACAGGAATAAAGAGGAAATCCTAAATCCTTCCAGAGAGCAAAACACAACTCCGTTACAAAGGATCAGAAACTAAGATGGCATTGTTTATTAGCAACATTGGAATCAATCTAGGAGATAATAGACCAAAGCCTTCAAAATTTAAAGAGAAAATGATTCTCAACATAGAATTATATACCTAGAGAAACTCATAATCAAGTATGACAGAAATGGTCAGATATGCAAGTTTTCAAGGAATTTATTTCCCATGCATTTTAGAAGCTACATGGGGTCCAGGAAACAGGAAATGCAACACAGAGAAGTGGTGAGGGGAATTTCCAGGATGTCAGGAAGGAAAACCCTAGGATATCAGCTCTGTGGCAGATTGGAGAGCAACAATCCAGTCTGGAGCAAGAGGAGAGGGCAAGAAAAAAAATGTAATTAATGAATTTACCTCATACATTTGAAGAGATGAAACACTGTACTCAGGGATTCTGAGAGAATATACGAATATCTGGTCATAAGTGCCTAGAAAACTGAAAAATCCCAGGAAAAGCAAAAGGTCCTATGAGAAAAGAAATGTAATTGTGCTTAATACTTCTATTTGTCACATTAGTGTGCACTAGTGACAATCATGCAAATATTAAATGATATAAACCTGAATGATGCATTATTATATCAGTAGGGCATGGAGGAATGAGGAAGACTTGTGTGAAAGACCTGAAGTCTCCTCCACAATAACAAGAAGTCAATGTATAATGGTTAAAATTGAAATCAGGAAAGAATAATACAAGCACGATATTTCATAATACTTAGAGGAATCAAAAACAGCTAACAATGCTGAAAGTTGTTGTTTCTGCAAAACAGGATGGTGGTGAGGAAGGGAGGGGTGAGTCCAGGAGCTGTCATTCTTTGATATATACCTTATAGCACTATTGTTTTGGTTTTTAAAAAACTATGTATACTTGTGACTAAGTAAGCATCAACTTTGGGAAAATTAAAAAGTTAAATGAATGACTGAGATGAGACACTGAGCAGAGGACTCATGACATCTCTGTCTATCATGGGATGTGAGTTGCGGAAAAGCAAGGGAATCTGCTTCCCAGTAGTTAGTAGCTCAGTTTACCCAGGGTCAATACACCTGGTTACAGGAGTTCACTCATGTGAAGGAAACCTCATCACAGCTGATTAAGCCCACTAGGTTAAATGTGCGTCCTCCTCTCTTGGAATCAAAGGCAAGAAGTAATGTATATCTCCACACTCACCTGAAGGTCTGTGAGATATTTTAACATGAGTAGCATGATAGCAAACATGGTTTTTATTCTTTGGAATGTGAACATTTGGCTTGGATTTTAACACATGCAAAAGTCTGTGTCAAACCACGTTCTTAGCATTTTAAAATGTTATGATCTGAATGGGAAAACTAGAACTATTTAGGTCAAGAGAATTTGTTTATAATCTTGTCTCTACTCTAACTTGACCCACATACTTGGACCTCAATCGCCTGCCCATTGTTACTGACTTCAAGCAAAAAAGGTGTACCTCCGTGTCCAGGGGTCCACGAGGAAGCCAGATGAGTGGGCTTTCTATGGCAGTGATTCAGCTCTCAACTAATAAAGAGGAAAACTGCTATAAGGACATAAGGTATGTATGGAAACCAGAGCCCTGTTAAACTCATAACCTGAGGGAGCATTCTTATTTCCCTGTGCCCCTTTTAAATCAATCCATTTTTAAATCATGCCCATTTTGTTTTATTTATTTTTAAAATTACATGTGATATCATTTGAGGAGGAAAAACTTGATTCTTTTAACAGTGCTGTTCTTTGCTAGATGTTATACGTGGCTTTTTCAAGGGAACCCCACAGTGTATTTCTGGACACCTTGTATATATCTGATAAAGAGTGAAAAGCTGACATCTTTTGTAGACTGAGGACTTGACTTGTAGTAATGCAATGAAGAGCGTATATGTAATCAATAGGACAGTGGGTGAGACTGATTAAATGTACCATGTAGCCTGGTGATTCCTATTTTACTATAAATTGTAGCTCAAAGATGTGGTACGGAGGGCAATGTGACAACCCCTCATGAGTGAGTACGTAGAAGCATGTGTACACTCATACACATATGCTTAAGTTAAGAATAAATAGGAAGGATCATCAAAAGGTTCATGGAAAGACTGTATTACCTTTTACTTCCGTTTTTCATATGTGCACACACATGGCAAAGGTAAAGCAATCGTGAAGAAGAAAAGGTCATAAAATCATTGGAGTGAAACAAGGGCAGGAGCTTTAAGAGTGTAAAAGGGAAGGATGTTAGAAGTTTGAGGATCTGTGCTAAAAGGTAAAGGTGAAGGTGAAGCCTATTTGTGGAGCTGGAGGAGTTTTTCTTCAGCTGCCTTCAGCTTATAACCAAGAAAACGGCTGTCCCAGGGGAAGGGAGCAACATATCCAAGTCACACAGTTAGCTAGTGGCAGAGTTAAAACTAGACCATGACCTCCTAATCCTTGCCCCAGGGTGCCTTGCAATTTTTTCCCGCTACTTGAGTGGTGAATTAGTGAGAAGAGTCCGAGGTCATGATCATGGAATTCGGGATACAGATAAAGTCAGGCTTTCCTGTAACATGGACAGAGTTGACATGGAGAAAGGTGAAAAGGTTAAGTATTGATCCCATCAGAAATGACCTGTCAGAACTCAGGTGTGGCCAAGGTATAGGGAAAGCAACACTGATACTGGAACTTTTTATGGACAGCAGCAGTGGAGCCATAAGCACTCCAAGCCAGGAGGAGCGAGTGGATGGAACAGTCCCTGGGACCCGGAGACAGTAGCTCCAACTTCAGGAAAGGGTTAGTGGCAGGAGATAAGGTATGAGTCTGCAGCCAAACCATGGTGACCTGTCAGGAAAGGAGCTAACAGTGGAAAAAAAGACAACCCTCATTTCACTCTTCTCCAGCACTCTGATCTCACACTGATCCCTTCCTTTACTAAACCCAAGAGCAAGCCGGAGGTGTTGGGGTTCATGGATACAGTCCATGTGGGTCAGCCTCCCAGGGAAGAGCAGGATGGAAAGTGAACCTGAAGTGGCAAATGCAAGATATCCAGGACACAGGGTCTTGAGTGATTGTGACACACTTTCCACAAACTCCATATGAACTTATTATCTAGACCTGTTCTTTGAATGCCTGAATGATTGTCTCTCCCCAAAATTCACATGTTGAAACCTAACTCCCAAGTTGGTAGTGTCAAGAGGCAACGTCTTTCAGCAGTGACTAGGTCATGAGGACAGGGCCTTCATGACTGGGATTCGTGTCTTATGAAAGGGAGCTTGTTTGTGTGTTCTACCATGTGAGGACGCAGTGACGGTGCCACCTATGAAGCAAGGAGCAGGCCCTCACCAGACACTGAATCTGCCTTCATCTTGGAGCTCACACCCTCCAGAACTGTGAGAATTAAATTTTTGTTGTTTATAGGCTACCCAGTCTATGGTAACTGGTAATAGCAGCCTGAAAGGACTAGGATACTGAGAAACCATTTCTTTTTTTTTCTCTAAGAGAGTAACTTATGCTAGCGTTATACCAGATTACCAAGTTTTGGAAACAATAGCAAAAGGCCAGTTGTGATGGCTCCTTAGAATGCTTCTGTGATCATTTCTACTGTGTGGCGCTGTCCTTTAACTTAACGCCGTAAGATGGCTTTCCCAGGTTTGTTGATAAGTTCAAGAGCCACACTTGACCTTATATACTTCTTTAAAATTTAACTCTCTTGACTAAATGAAATGTATTATTCACATGACAAAGTCTATTGTGATGATTTAGTCTCCCTATCTTAAATCCTGACCCATGATAGCCACTGTGGTTCCTGGGTAAAAAGAAATATGAGACTGTTTAGTTTTGAAAGTGTATTAATTTTAGTGGAAGCTGGAGAGCTCGTTTCTGTAGAGCCAACTTCTGTAACATAAGGCTAAATCCTGCCTCACTATTGTGAGTTCAATAAGACAATTTATCAGTTCTCCTCTAGGTACTGAAATCTTTTTACAGGCAATTGACTTTATAAAACCCCAATTAATAAATTAGAATGAAAAATAATTTATATACACTAAGCAATACAACTGTCAAACAGGAATGCTTATTTGGACATTTGATGGGTTCTCTTCACAGTGATAAAGTGTTGGTGATGTAGATGATATTGATGTTGAGGCTGATGATAATCAACAGCTACTGAATCTTTACTATGGGTAGAGACGAGCTTTACATATACACAACCCAGATGGTGGGTCCTTATTTTATATATGAGGAAACAGGCTGGGGGAGGTTAAGAAACTTGTCAGCGAGTACATGATAGAGTCAGGATTCTTAGTTCTAAACACCATTATTTGACAAATTAAGTGAAGAACAGGAGGCATTGTACTGAACAAAATAAATGGTTGGCCTTAGTTTCCTCCTTATAAACTGGGATTAATAATAGAATCAACCTCATAATAGATAAGTAATTAATGTAGGTAAAGTACTCAGAACAAGACCTGGCACTTACTAAGAAAGGTCAGCAGCTTAGCACAAAGCTTAAGAACACAAATTGCTGGAATTCAGATCCCAGCTTTGCCACTTACTAGGCAGTGTAGCTTTGGCAAATAGTTTAACCTCTCTGGGTCTTGGTTTTCTAATCTGAAAATGGGGAGAACAATGGTAAATAACTGATAAGCTTATATGTGAATTAAATGAGTTAATATTTGTAAAGCTCTTAGAAAAATGCTTGTTAAGTAAAAGTCAGCTTTTATTGTTATGTGGATCAAAACACCCATTTCTTGCTACCATGCTTGAAGCACATTGAAAAATTCATATTCCTTCCTTCCTAACTCTTTAGTTATCTGTCACTTCACTTAAGCTTCTGCAAACTCATTACCTCCTAAATGACATTTTACAGTTCCTCAGATTATATTTTATCTTAAATTCTAGGTACTTTAATTTCTTTGATAATGTAGCGGATGCTGTGGTATATGTCCAGCTTCCTTTTCAAAGCTGAGACACTCTTTCTTCCATCTCCCAGGAATTTTGGCTGCTGAAGACTCATGTCTGACTTCCTTTCTGGGAATTGCCCTTGGTCAAAGGGAGCTGTCTTACTCAAGGTTACATATTTCCCTGAGGGAAGAAGCCCACATCCAATGGCTGGTCCAAACGGTGTAGGAGGGCCTGGGCCCCATGCCTCAATTAGGGACATCTTTGAAGAACCATTCCAGTTACAGCTCTTCCCGCAAGACCAGCTGAAACCTCAGTTGCGAATGTATCACAGTTCAACTTCCTGTGTACAATCCTATGTTCCTTGCTCCCATGTAGGTGTTGTTCCCAAGACAGTTCCCTAGTAAACTTCATCCATGCAAATCTTCACATCAGAATCTGCTTCTAGGGAACCTGACCTATGACCGTTGATGCCAGGAATTGTGCCAGAAAGTAGATTCCAAAATGGGATTTTGGAGCTGATCCCCTGTCAGCTGGCTGTGAAAGAGTCCCCATTCAGTGGTGATAAATGGGGTATATATAACCCTTGGCATGAGATTGGAGGGCAGTGGTTAAAATGTTCACTGATGTTGAATTTGGATGAGACACAGGTGGAAAGGACTGCACTGCTGGGTGGAGTATTTCAAGCTTCCGAGAGGTTCATGTAGTAGTTATAAGGACTGTGGAATTAGCTCTTTCTAGGGCCCTAAGGAGGTACTGGAAAAAGACAATGATAGACTCAGGATGATGAGTAACCACCTTAGGCCTCGGTGTGAAAGCCAGAAGCCCATGGCAGCATATAAAGAGACTCATCTCATCTGCAGTTGGAGAACAGAAAAAGTGATGACCTAGGAATTAATTCTCAATTGTAAGGATGTAAGACCACCAGGGAAGGCTAAAGTCTCCACTCTGGCAGTCAAGTTAGGACCATAACTGAAAAAAGCAAGACCTCGAGATTCAGCATGGTGACAATACTCTTAAAAACTTTTCTATCTCAGCTTTCTCCCTGAACCTTCTGGGCCTGCAGAGGGCCCACTCCTCCCTGTTATAGGCTAGCAGTCACTCCTTTTTGAAAAAGATGCAGAAGTATTTGTCTTGGATGATAACACATAGCCCTTGCAGGATCTACCTTCACTACCTTCTCGGCCAGTAGACCAACGATTAGGGTCAGATTACAACATAACCCAGCAGGGTTAGTGCTGTTGTGCTAAGTGGGGAAAAGGACTATACCCCTAAAAAGCAGGACTCAGCTGATTTATACCAGCAGGAGCCGGGAAAGCGTGGCTCCTGTGGATATTGAATCAAATGTGTTGTGAGGCAACATAGGGGAATATAAGGGAAGTTTATTGGCATGTGAGCATTCTCCTGAAATATAGGATTTAATGCCTGGATTAGACCCAAGAATGTGATGGTAACATGCAGCTAGAATTGCTCCTAAACCTTGGAGAAAATCATGGTCCACACTAAGTGAAGTAGAGATGCCAGAACTGCCATAGCAGATGGTCGATAGAGGAATCAAAAACTCAGAGAAGTGGACATGCTAGAGTGGAAATTTTATATAAGTCTGAAAAACTCATCAACAAATTATATTCTGCATGAGGATCTGAAGAACACTCTACTTGCCAAAGTGATTAAGAGTGCATTGGTGAGAGGGGCCCCAGCATTGTTGAGAGACTCAGTGGTAGCTGTCCTCTGAGGCCAGGGCTGGTAGAAGAGGTGCTGTTACAGAAGCAGGCTCTGATGAATGGAATTGATAGGAGCCTGGTACATATGCCAGGTGGTGGCACATGCCTATCACAGCAAGTTGGGAGCACTTATTGCAGTGCAGAGCAAGGTTGAAATGACAGCAGAAGACCCTTACCCAGAGGAAGGCATAGAGATGTTTAATAGAATACAGAGTTTTAGTGGAAAGATAGATGGGCAGAAAATGATAGTATTACTTAAAGAAATCAAGCCTAGATAATTAGGATTCCGAGGGCAGCTGCCTCAATAGAAAGTCACAATTTCTAGTCCTGCTTCAAGACCTGAGCTAGTCTTTAGACCTGGAACCCAATGGCTTAAGGAGAGGCTGAGTATTCAGGAAGAAAGACCTTCCAGCACCAAGACAAGAATATACATTAATTATGTTCCCAGTCATTCATCAAAGGGACCTATGGCCTTTTACTTGGGAAACCATGCATTGGGGAGAGTGCATGAATGAAATATTTTGAGGACTGTTGGACACATGGCTCAAGTTGACATTGATTTCCAAGGTTCCAAAGCATCATCATCACTGCTCTACTATTAAAGTTGGAATAAATGGGAACCAGGTTATAAATGAGATACTGGCCATATTTGGCTTGAATTGGGTCCACTGGGTCCAGGGACCCATCCAAGGGTCATGTCATTGGTCCCTGAATGCATGTTTAGAGCAGATACCTTTAGTAATTGGGAGAATTCCAACATTAGTTCAATGGGCTATGTGGTAAGAGCTTTCAAATGAGGAAGACCAATTGGAATCCTCTGAATCTGCCCTATGCCTGCTGTCTAGGATAGTAAATAAAAGCAATAATGCATCCAAGCAAAATTAAAGAAATGAGAGTCACCTTTAAAACCTTAACTAATGCAGGGTGGTTGTTTCCATCATATTCCAAATTATTTCACTACTTTGGCACTTGAAAAAAAACGTGATCTTAGAGGATGATGGTAGACTTCCACAAACTCAACCAATACAGGTGGACTTCAAAAATTTCGTGGAAAAATTGAATTAAAAGATAAAAAATACAAATTTTATTTCTCAGCATAAGATCCTTCAAGTTCAAGACACTTCGGTAAACAATGATAGCAGTCATTTAGTCCATCTCTAAAGACCTGAGGGTCCTGGAAATTTAACCATGTCAATGCAGTCTTTTTACATTATTAACTGAAAAAATTGGGTGCCCATTAGAATTTTTTTTTTTGAGATTAGAAAACAAAAAGAAGTCAGAAGGATCCAAATCAGGACTGTAAGGTGGATGCCTAATGATTCCCCATTGAAATGCTCACAAAATTACCCTTGTCTGATGAGACGAATGAGCAGGAGCATTGTGGTGGTGGAGAAGGGCTCTCTGGTGATGATTTCCCAGGTGTTTTTCTGCTAAAGCTTTGGGTATCTTTCTCAAAACACTCTCATAATAAGAAGATGTTATCATTCTTTGGCCTTCCAGAAAGTCAACAAGCAAAATGCCTTGGGAATCCTCCACAATTGTTTACATGACCTTTGCTCTTGACAGGTCCACTTTTGCTTTGACTGGACCACTTCCACCTCTTGGTAGCCATGGCTTTGATTGTGCTTAGTCTTCAGGATTGCACTGGTAAAGCCCTGTTTCATCTCCTGTTACAGTGCGAGGGAATGCTTCAGGATCTTGATCCCACCTGTTTAAATTTAAACCTTCTATTGAAAGCTCTTCCCTTGTCTGCAGCTGATCTGGGTGTAACAGTTTTTACACCCATCAAGTGAAAAGTTTTCCCAACTAATTTTTCAGTCAAGATTGTGTAAGGTCAACCAAAGGAGATGTCTATGGTGCTGGCTGTTGTTTCTGCTGTTAATCATCCTCCTCTTCAGTTAGGGTGTAAACACGATTGTGTTTTTCCTCACGAGCTGATGTTGATGGTCTGCTGCTGCAGGCTTCATCTTTAATGTTGTCTCGTTCCTTCTTAAAACAAGTTGTCCATTTGTAAACTGTTTATTTCTTTGGGGCGTTGTCTCCGTAAACTTTTCTTAAAGCATAAATGATTTCACCATTCTTCTGTCCAAGTTTCACCATAAATTATGTGTTTATTCTTGCTTCAATTATAGCAGAATTTATATTGCTCTGACAGGGACTCTTTTCAAACTGATGTCTTATCTTTCTTAGGCCTCAAACTAGATTCTGTTTGGATATGTTATAACAACTTAGTATGAGTTTATTTGGGTGCAAAAATTTCTTTTGAAAGCCAGGCATGTTTTCACAATACCCATTTTCCATGAACTTTTTGAAGACCGCTTATAGTAGTCCCAATTGCATCTGCTACGTCAGATGTGGTAACCTCTACAATTAATATGTCCTCAAGTACATGGTATGTGTCTATTTATTTGGCAAATAATCTCTTTTATATCCCTGTGAGGAAGTCCAAATGCGATTTTCATTCACATGGGATGGTCAACAATATACATTCATCATCTTTCTCCAAGGCTATTTTTACTTTCCAACCTCCATCACAATACAGTCCATAGAGAACTGCACAATTTGGATGTTCTGTAGAACATCACGTTGGTTCACAGTATTGATGACATTTTGTTATTTTGGACCAGATGAGGAAAATGTGAAAAATACACTAAAGGTCAGAGAGCAGGAGAAAAGATTCAGGGTCCTGCAATATCAGTGAAATTTTAGGAGTCCCATGGTGTCATGGCATTCACTTTAATAAAGGGAAAAAATACTACACCTTTCTCCTTTCATCACTAAGAAGGAAGCATAATATCTGGTAAGTCTCGTTGGGTTCTGGAGGCAGTTTATTCCACATTTGGAACTACTGCTCTGACCCATTTACCAATTGACAAGGGAGGCGGCCAATTTTATGTGGGGCCCAGAGAAGAAAGGCTTATGCAACAAGTCAAGGGTGCCTTTTAGGTCGTAGAACCTGGTGTATCCTATGGTATTAGAGGTAATTATGTGGTGGGAGAAGAGCCATGTGGAATTTATGAAAAGCCATAGGGCTTATGCCGTGCCACCTATAGCAGAATATTATACACTATTTGAAAAACAGCTCCTGGTGTGCTACTGGGCCCTGATAGAGATGGAGCATGGAACATGGAACATCAATGACTGTCATGAGCTCAGTTCTCAGACCCACCAAGTCATAAGGTCAGGCAGGCCCAGCAGTAATCCATTATGAGACAGAAGTGGTACATCCAGGATTGAACATGAACATGATCAGAGGGTACATGAGATGCTGAAGCATGCACTCAGAACACCATGTCATCTACCACTTCCCCGCCTTCTTTACCTCAGCTCCTGCCTGCGAGAGGAAGGTCCCCATGGCTAGCCGACAGGAAAAAGAAAAGACTGAGCTTGGTTCATGGATGGGTTGGCTCAGTGGGTGGGTGCGAGCTAAAAATGGTTTGTGGCTGCTCTATAGCCCTATTCATGGGTACTCCTGAAAGAAAACAGTAGGAGAGATAAATCCTCCCCTAGTGCAGAGCTATGGCAGGTGCATTTGGCATCCACATAGTGAGGAAAGGGATGTGGCCTGATGTAAGAAAATATATGGATTTATGGGTGGTGACAGATGGTTGGTGATTTGGTAGGAGCTTGGAGGAATATTAGAGACAAGGAGGTTTGGGAAGTAACAGGTATGTGTATGGACCCATGGGAGTGGGCCTGATGTCTGAGGGTCTTTGCAGCACTTGTTATTTCCCACTAGTCATCATCCTTCAAGGAAGAGGCACTGCACAGAATGACTTGAACAGTTGAGGTCAGCCAGACTTTCATCGGCCACTGTTGGCACAGTGGACTCACAAACAGAGCATCCATGGTGACAGGGATGGAAAGCTCTGCATGGGCCCGACAGCATAGGCTCCTACTCAGTGATGCTGTTCTAGCTATTGCTGCTGCTGAATATCCAACCTACCAACCTGTCCAACATGAGCCCCTGATTTGGCACTATCCTTCAAACCCAGCCAGCCCCTGTGGACCCCTTTCATTCTGAAAGGGTGCAGCATTCATCCTGACCAGAACAGACATATTCCAGGTATGGGAACTGCCTTTCCTGATGGCACGGCCATGGACACCATCAGTATCTGATGCCTTGTAGAATGTTTCATTCACTGAAACAGGATACCACATAATCTTGCCTCAGATACGGGACCCACTTATGTCAAGAGGTATGGCAGTGGGTACATGCCCATAGGGCCCACTGGTCTTATTATATACCACACCATGCAGAAGCCATCGGCCTGCTAGAGAAGTGAAACAGGCTTTTGGAGGTACAGCTGAGTTGCCAGTTTGAAGATGATACCCTGCAGGGATGGAGTACCATCCTACGAGTTGGGACACATGCCCTAATTTAATTTACATAGGCTGTGTCCCTAACAGGTACAATATTTGGGCCCAGGAGATGTAGCCTTCCTTATCTTCAACCTCAGTGACTCACTTGGAGGAATTTATGCTTCATGTTTTTGCAGCTCTAGGCTCTTTGGTTTGGTTTTAGAGGTTCTCAGAGGTAGAACATGTCTATCAGGAGACACGGAAAGAACCCTATTACATTTTAAACTATGGTGCAACCAGGTCACTTTGGGTTCCTTGTGCTTACAGATCATCAGGCAAGGAAATGAGTCATCGTCCCAGCAGGGGTAATTGATCCTGGTCATTAGAAGAAGATAGGGCTGCTCTTACATAATGGAGGTGAGTAAGAGTGTCTTTGGCACCCAGGTGCTCTAAAGGGGATGTTTCTTGGTTCTCATCTACATAATTTTGATAGTAAATAGACAAGTGCAGCAGCTGCAGCCTAAAAGGGGCATGTTGACCAGTGTCTCAGACCCCTTAGGGATGAGGGCCTAGGTCCCCACCTGGTAAACCACCAAGACCTGCAGAGGTGCTAGCAGAGGGTAAGAGGAATCCAGATGCATGACTGAGAGAAGAGGTGGTGAGTACCAGGTGTACCTCCATGGCCATCTGCAGTGGTTCAAATTCTAATTTGTTTCAATAACTGTCCTCTCAGTTTTCCCAGGAAGAGACAAACCAGAAAGAATCCCATGGGAGCTGTTTCCTGAAGGAGTGGACTCACTGTATGAAATGAGTGATTTTGGTTGGCAAGCTGTGGTCTCTAGTGGATCCGTGGTGCACCAGCTCCCACCCTTGGACTGAGGTACTTATTTCCCCAGCCTCCAGTGATGGCTGCTGGCCACTCATGGCTGAATTCCTTTTTGGGAAATGCCCTCAGCTAAATAAATCTGCCTCACCCAAGTTTACACCCTCTGTCTGGGTGCAACGTATATTCAATGATTGGTCAAGGCATGGGGACAAATGTTTGGCTCCTTTGTCTCAATTTGGGGCACCTCTGACAGGCCATTCCAACTTTGGAGCACCCTGTGGATTGGCTGAGGCTTTTACTACTGCACTGCAGTTTAACTCTTCTTTTACCCAATCCTGATTCCCCTCCTCCCTCAAAGAAGTTATTCCCCAATTAATTCCCTTCATGCAAATCTCCATCCCAAAGTCTGTTTTCCGAGAAACTCAAACTACAACAGATAAACAACCTCTAAATCATTAAATACAAGGGTTGCTTACTGCTCCCAGTAATAGTGGGTTGAGTTTTGTTAATTTCAATTTTTTACTGCACAGCATTTTCTTGATGTTGTTGTTGGATTTCAAGTGTACCCTATATGCATTCTATTTGTCCTCTATCCCTTTACTGCATTAATTAGAGACAGAAATTCTCTGAATTCCCAGCTGCAGGAAAAATATCCACTGCGGAAGAAGTCTTGATGTGGACTTGCATTTTTCTATGGGCTGACTTGGTGGCCATGCCAGCTGTTATTTTCAGCTGCTTTGAGTTAGCCTATGTTGTCATTGCCCTCTGGATGCCATTAGAGAAAAATTCAATTCATTACTGTGTGCCTATTGTACCGGCTAGACATTTCCACACAGATTGTTTCATTTAGCTCTTGAAACAAGATTGTGAAATAGGTATGATGGATAATTAACAGGTAAGGAAAACCGGCCCTCATTGAGGTTGAATATCTAATCAATACAACAGGCTAGCAGGTTTTAATAGTTCAGATTCGAAGTCAAATGCTGACTCCAAGTCTAGTATTGCCTTCTCCCTTCTCCCTTAATAAGATAGCCACTCAGTGTGTGTGTGGATTTATATCTGGTGTATGGGCCATGCCTGAGTGACTCTATATTAAGCAATTGCCTGTAATGAAGTGGGATCTCCTGAAAGCCTTTAAAACACTCCATGTCTCTTTTCTAATGACATAGATTCACTCTAAGTCACGGGTGTTGTTTTCTGTTTTTGGCAAGCCCCTAAATCCTGGTCGGGAAGCTGAATCACTGTTTGGCTAAACTTTTCTCTCTGAAGTGAGGACACCCAGTGAAATGCTCACTTATGCACGGCTATAAATATGTCATGAAGAAGCTCAGCAAAGACTTTTAATCTTATTTCTTGGTTTATTTGTTTTCTTCTACAGTGAGAGTTACCTAGAAATTCATCCTGGTTAGCCACAGTGTAAATTTGCAGTGCTGGTCTGGGAAAAGGCTTGGTGGTGAAGTCTGACACTGAAAAATAACCTTCTTCAGGAAACAGGTACCAAAGAGCTGTTATTATATGTAATATGAAAGAAACAATAAGGATCCCAAGAGAGAAAGTAGTTTGGCGACTGATAGACAGCAGTCATTATAGACTGACTGCTCAAATAAAAATACCTTCAAAGAAAAACAAAACTTAAGCTCAATCAATTAGAAGCAAGGAACTTACGATCATATAGATAGGGACTTTCCAATGGGATAGATCAAATAAGGCAACTGTATAAGTGTAACCAGTCACATATTTTCTTTATTGGTGTATTTGTCCTATAAAATCCTCTCCCTTGCATTGCCTCAGTGGAGCTCCTGAACCCCTTGGAGCTGCATGATTCATGAATCATCATTTGCATGAATAAACCCTATAAAATTTTATTGTGCCTCAGTTTACCTTTTTAACAAACTCAACACTTATTGATGACTATTCTGGCCTAGACACTGTTCCAGGTGATGGATAATAGCCTAAGGTCAGAAAAGTTCCAGAAACATAGTAGAAATTTAAGAAAATTGTTGAACTGCTCTGAACATCAGGTTCTGGCCTTTGAGAAACTGCTGCTGCTACGGGAGCTACTGGGAAAGATGAGGACTGCTGATAAACCACAACGTTAGGTTAAGTGGAACCTTATTTTAATGATGTATTTTAACTGTTTAAATGGAGACCCCCAATCCAAATACACCTTGAGTAATTTGAAAGAATGCACCTTCTTAAACTCTTATTGGACTAATTCCCTAAAAATAATTTCCCTGTCTAAAAATTTTGGCTAGTTAAGAATGATAAGAATGTGTAAAAACTATTAGTTTTGATTACAGGCAACAGAAACCAATGCCAGATAGCTGGGGGTGGGGGGTGACATTTATTACGAGGAAATAGTGAGTTTTCTCAGGAAATCCAAGGACGAGAATGCAGCTGAGCCTTAGAAATAAACTGAACGAAGGACTCACTGTCAGGATTCTTTCTCCGTCTGTCATCTCTGCTCTTCTCTCTGTATTTTCTGTTCTTGCAAGTCTGTTCTCCATTTGTGTGGTGAAAACTAGGTTCATTGAAAAGCCTCCAGGTTTAAAAAATCAAATAAAAACAACAACAACAGCAAAAACGAAAAGCCTCCAGTTTCATTTGATTCAAGATCCAGCATCAGTGGAAACCATCACTCGATGTAAGAATTCCTAATTCTCTGACCCAGATTGGGTCACATGATCACCCTGAACCAATCAACTGAGGCTGGATGGGTGGAGTCATATGAAGAGAACTGGACTGTCAGGAGCCCAAACTTGTGGGTGGCTAAAGATTGGGAAAGGCAGATCTCAAGAAAAGGTGACGAGAGGGTCTTTGGAGGAAACTGTGCTTCAACAGAGTAGATGTCTACAAAAAAATATGTTTATTGCATATACTTTCAAAAAAATTGTTGTGTGAGAAATTTTGGCAATAAACTTATTGCCCACAGGCCAAATCTGGCCCATGACTTGTTTTTGTAATGGTCCATGAGCAACACTTAAAAATGATTATTTAAAAAAATATATGCAACAGAAATTGTATGTGGCTCACAAAGCCTAAAATATGTATTATCTGGCCCTTTACACAAAAAGTTTGCTGACTCTTGCTCTATAGCATGGTGAATGAGCCTGCAGGTTCTGCATCTGCTCCCTGGGGACTAACCCTAGCTCAGCCTTCTGGAGGTAGACCTGAGGCAAGTTACAAAACTTATCTGTGTCTCTGTGTCATCATTTGTAAAATGGGAATAATAATAATCATGTCCAATTTATGGAGGTGTCATGCAGAGTAAATGAATAAATAAGTATGTCATTTAGAATAATGCCTGTTACTAATTGACAATATTAACTATTATTATGTAAAATCACATATAATCCAAGACATGGTTATATATACAGTACATAAAAATATGTTTATATATAATATCTTATACATGTTTATATAAAAATGAGTATATATGAATATATATTCACATATGCATATACACATGAATATTATGTTTTTGTAAATATAATTGTCCATGAAATGCACTGTGGGAGAATACCATTAAGAGGAAGCCTATAATTCAGGGCTTTGGGAAGAAAAGAGTTATTTTTTAAAAAGGAAATTCCCAGGAATACATATGTAGGATTTGGTCAGATTGAAAACCACTAGCTCATACAGACCCAAATTTTATAAACTTGACATTATTCTCAGTGTTATTCCCTCCTTTAAAAGCAAAATTTACTTTCCATCACTAAATGGGAACATTTCTATTATGACAATACTGATGTTTTCAAAATTAAATTTAAAACACAAAACTCTGCAGATGCCACTTCAAACATTCATAGTTCTCATTCAACATAATAGTACAATATGAATATCTAAGAATGGATTAAAATCTACATGAATACAATGATCTACTCTATATAAATGCATTTTATGCAGAAACAACCCCAAATCTCGATCTCTCCCCTTTCTCTTATTCCCTTTCTCTTTCTCTCTCCCCCATCTTTCATACTTACATAAGTCTGTACACAGATTGCACAAAATGTGTTAGAGAGCATGTAAAGAGAAAAATCTAAATTTTACTGTAACCACATTTTGCATCACAAACTGCCTACAAAAAATCATCCTTGTAATATTTTTATCAGAAATAAAATCTATGGGTGAAAAAGTATATCTTACTGACTTTATTGTACTTCATTTAACACATATAGTATAAAGGCCCATTTGGAAAGATCTTTCTAAAAAAAGGGGTTATCTCATCAGTCAAGCACTTCCTGTGTATAGATTGTAAATAATAAATGTATGCCACATGTATGGCTGGAAGAATGCTGGAAAAACTCTTTTGGCATGCCGAGGAAATGCAGCTAAAATACTTCTACCAACCCAGTTCATTCCACCAAGCAAAAATTGGGCAAGCCAAATTCATCAATATTGATTTCAGCTTTCATCAGCAGGGATTTTTTGAGCAATACTCTTTTAGTTACATTTTCCATTTGACATTTCTCTTTAGACTCAAAGCTTTCCCTGTGTATAAGTCTTCTTATGTAATTCAAAACCAAGCGCATCAAGCAACCTTTCCAACAGAAAGAAACAGTAGACTCGTTTGCTGCATGAAGTAAAATTCTGTATTTATGTAGTCTTCATATGTCAATCCAGAACCCCCGCTTCCTCCTTATCCTGCTATTGGAAGTAAAGCTTTTTATTTGTTTGGTTTTGTTTTTAATCAATCACAAAGAAAGGTAGTATCTCCTTGTCAGAGCTGTATTGGAGATATCACTGATTCTGAGGAATCCCTCTGCTGGCTATTCAATGGAACATAATGCTCTAATTAGGGCTTTTGAAATAAACTCATTCTGTCCTGTTGACTGTGGAATTCTGATATGCTTATTGCTCAGAGCGACTCTTACTCTTCCTGAGCATTCCATGTCTATAAGATAAAGAATAAATCACAAAACACCTCTGATGCGTTGAGATGAATATAGAATATCAGGTTGCATGTATGCTCATCTTCTTTTACACCTTCCTGCCTCCCACCTTCCTCCCAAGCAATCTCCATAGTTGTGGTTTTTATATCCAGAATAAGTCTTAGAAAAGAAGCAATGTGGCAAACTAAGAAACTTAACTCCTTATGAAAGGTGAATATTTTAAAAATGTACTTTAATGCAAGAGACAACTTCTTGGTTCACAACCGTTTAACCCTCTCTGTGAATAGGCCTGATGAACACTGCTCCTGCTCCTGGGTTGATCTAAGGGTAGGCACTTGTTCCAAACTGGGCCAACTACATTCTTGCTCCTGGAAATCTGAGACACGGACTAGAATGGTCAGGAGCCCGGGGCTCCTTAGAGCCAAGTTAGGAATAAATTAGCTCTTTAGATAGAACTGCACAGTCATGGAGACTCTAGGGATATCTTGATGCCTGTCTGTCCCAAGGCTTCCCTGTTAAACAGTTTCTCTGGCTTCAATAAATTACTGCTCTTGCTTAAATTAATTGGAACTTATTCTGTTGCTCGCAACCAAAACAATAATATACATATCTTTCAGCAATCAGTAATACATACAATATAATCAATTTATATGTTGGAAAGGGGAAGGATGGAGTAATTGGTTGGGAAATACTGATGAACTGAAAATGTTTGTGTGGTTAAAGTTGTAACATATAGAACTGGATCTAGTGCAGCTACAGAACTGTATCAATCAAAATATTTTAAAGGTATAATTTGCTGAGATTTGTGATGACCTTCACATTAACTGGAGAGACTTCAGCTTTGTAGCTCTTTGACGTTCCTGGATCCTTCTGAATTAGTAATCCCAAACTCTCCTGTTGGGATGGCTCTCTGTGCTGCCTGCAGGTGAACCCATGGACTCAGAAGCCTTCTGTGCAGGAAAGCAGGAGAGCAGGACAGAAGGATAAAAAACAGGTTAACTTTCAGGCAGCCATTGGTGAAACCTAGGGTTTTCTTTCAAGGTGTTTACTTTCCACAAATAATTGTTCATTTCCTTCACTTCTGTTGTACTTATTTATGACATGATTGTATGAAGTGTTTTTATGGCAAGGTCACCTGTGTTCCTAGTGCCAAGCGGTTCTTGGCACACTGTGGGTACACAATGAGTATTTGTTGGACAAATGAGTATACATGACAATACAAATCATCTCACTTCAATGTATACATTACTTGAGGTCTTAAAAGTTTTATGAAAATGGGATTCTTGTTCATTGAATCTAATTTAAAGTATAGTAATATCAGGTGCTACTTAAAAGGATTTCATTATGAATCATGTTGTGATGGAAATGATCCTGTCCAACTTATACTGCTGATGGTTAGGGTTGCCATGTCACAGATTTGCTTAGGTAGAGTTACAGGGTAAACGCTTCTCACTTTCAACAATGGAATGTATCTGAATGTGACTGTAGCTGCCTAGACCTCAGGTTTGCATTGATCAAAAATTAAAGTAGGAAATTCAGAATAACAATGGAGGAGGAAGGAGAGAGACTCATCTGGCCGGGGAGTGTCTCACGGGGATTTATTGATCAGTTAACAATCCATATCACAAGCCGAATGGGAGGAACACCAGAGTTCCTTTTATTTTTCCATCTCATACATTTGCAGATATGCATGACACGTTTCATAAAAAAGTTTTAAAAATTAAAGTGAAATGAAAAGGGTTTTACATTAGATCATGGGTATTTTTGACATGTAAAATCTAACTGCCGCACTTAATTAGAGTTATCAGATTTAACTACATCTGTTTTCTAAAATTGGATTTCTATTTATTTGCTTTTCTTTCAGGATAAAAATGACTGTCCTAATTGTAAAATATGGACTCTGTTTTGAATCCTCCATAAAAATGAGGGTACTATTCAAATGTATTCTGCTATAAAAACATTTTTAAATTGATTTCAGTCTCCTTAGTAATAGGAGGCTAATTTAACTCAGTGGCTTACAAGTACCACTGAGTTGGTATTTTGACAGGGCATTTTAATTACCACAATATCCAATGAGATTAAAAATGGGAAGTTTTTTTATCCCCTAAATGGAAATGTGGCCTATTTCCACGGGAGCTTTAGAATGTCCAATATTTTCCTGCCTCCTATAGAAACACGAGCTTTTGGAATCTTTTTACAGGGAGATCACTTATTCCTTTTAAACATTTTTTAAAAAGCTTTTGACTTCATGTCCAAAACAGATTAATGATCTCTTTCTGTGAAAGGATGAGAATGCTGAGTGATGGGGCCATATGGCCTGCTGTGACCTAGAGATTGTTTCAATGACACGTTGAGGCTCAATGTAGAGACGGACCCTGTTGTTTTTGAAAGATGGTGGGTAGAAGGTTCACAAATGCCTGGGCAGAGTTTGGATAATCTTTCATGCTCTTGCACTGGAGATTAAGTTATAAATATATATGTATATATAAAATACAAAATATGAAAATGGATGTAAATATAAAAAAAGAAACCTTCAAAAGAATACTTTCATCATTTGAAAAATCAGTAATTGCTTTAATTTCTTAGTAGTGCTGTGACAAAGTACCATAAACTGGATGGTTTAAACAGGAGAAATTAATTCTGTCAGAGTTCTGGAGGCTAGAAGTTGAAATCAAGATGTCAGCAGGGGAATCTGTTTCGTGCCTTTTATTTGTTTGTTTCTGGCATCATCTGCAATCCTTGGCTTGCAGCTGCATAATCCCAATTTCTGCTTCCCTTGTCACACAGTATTCTCCCCCCGTATCTTTACATTGTCTTGGTATGAGAACACCAGTCCCTGGACTCAGGGCTCATCCTACTCCAGTAGAACCTCATCTTAACTCGGTATGTCTGCAATGACCCTATTTCCAAATAGGGTATCATTTTTGAGGTACAAGGGGTTAGGATGTCAAGATATCTTTTTGAGGGATGCAATTCAATTTATAACAATAATGATTAAAAATAATTTTTTAAAGAGGGGAAGTGACTCTGTTTTTTCTATAATGGGAGTAGAACTGTTTGATGAATGCCCTGGAGTCTGGGGAGAAGCATCTCTTCTCTGATACACTTTAGAGGTTTGCCATTGAGAGTGGAGGCTGTTAATGGACTGCATGTGCCTACTCCAAGTTAAACACGTCTTGCTGTGAGCTCCTTGGAATCCTAGACGCTGGCCCTGCACAGAGCATCTGAGGACCTTTAGTCCTGCGCTTTTCAACTCTATTGCTAGGGTTTGGGCCTCTTATCAAGCTAGATCTTCCAGGGAGCTTAATCATTAAACAGAAGAAGGCTGAGCTGCTTCCCTTGATACGAGGGTGGAGGTGATAAGGCTCTTTTCACATCCACTGCCTCCCCCCCAAACTTTCCAGGCACTCCCCACCCCCCCCAATGCTAGTGTCAGAAGCAGCTGAAGAGCTCATTAGTAATTTAGATTACTGGGTCCTCCTGCCTCCCTGACCTACTGAATCAGAATCTCAGAGGGAGGCACCTGGATTGAGAACACGCTTCCCAGGTGATTCTTTATGCTCACTCAGGTTTAATGACTTCCTTCTTAAGAACTTCACGGAGCACAGCTGGGAAATGCCTGATCTAGTCCAACCTGGAAGAAACTGCGAGCCATACAGAGGAGGCTAGGCAGGCAGACGCGGCTGGTTAGGAGCAGAGCCTGGCTCCCTGCTCGCCTGTTCTCCAGCTTCTGGGCAGGGTCTGCACAAGACACAGCTCTTTATTTTGCAGAGGACTCGGGGAGAAAGTCCACCTTTGAACTCTTCCAGAACATTTCCCACACATTACTTGTCAATAAAAGGTATTTATTTCTTTATTTCGAGGGTGAAAAATAAATCCATTACTTGTGTTTTCACCTAATAGAACACCGTATTCCCCAGGTCAGCATTTAGACAACTTATAAAAATTGATCTCCAAAAGCTAATGGTTTCGATGGGGAGGTGAGGGTTTTGGTTCTAAGCCTTTTCTTCTAACAACTGGCTCAGTAACAGGACTAAAATCATTTGGGACTGAAAGGAATTTCCAATGATGAAGGACCATCTTAATAAGAAATGAGTGGGCTAGTGCTATAAACCCCGAAATGTTGGTGCTTTCAACCTCGTAAACCTGCCGAAGTTCATGAAAACAGCCTTTGTGCCTTCTCTGGCACCATGTGTGAGAGAGATCCCAGATTTCTCATGAACCGAAGTGGCTGGAGTGATGTATCCAATCGTGTGAGGTGACACACACCAGTTCTTGGAACTGCCAGTAAATGGAGGTCCCTCTTAGCATTTGGTATTGAACCCTGGGCAGGCGAACCAAGGACACTTTTCCTTTTTTCCCTATTGGATGGCTGTTAAAGGCATGCAAAGTAAGTTGGAAGTGGATTAGAGAAAGGGGAACCCATTTCTATTAAACACAGGTGTAACGAGTTTGTAGCAGAAAGTGAAAGTAAGACAGGGCCCTCAAACTCATAATTGTAAACAATTTGAATTCCCGCTCAAGTCTCACTTGGTTGTGTGTACACTGTTTTAGCACTAGTCGATTAACTCTTGTTTCCATTCTGTGTTTGTTCTTCTGGGAAGTGTCTGGGTTGCTTGTCCCATTTGCATCTTGTACTTGATGGGAAATGACCCAGTGATCTCACAAAAGATGGGCCCATTCTTCTAAGATTCAGCATTGAATCAGGTCTTGGATACTACCCTCATGTCTGTTCCTAAAGTAGCTGCTACTGTTGTGGGGTATGGGTTTGAGCTGGAGAGAAAAGTTCCCTTTTCAACTTATGGAGACTGCCCCTTATCATGACATAGATGCAGCTACACTTTTTGGATAACAGTGCCACCTGGACCTTCCCAAAGACAGATGCTCAACTTGATGACCCATTTGTGACAAAGAGAAATAGAGCTGCTGCATATCTGGGAATGCTCATGCCAGCATGGCGAGTGTGCTTCCTCTCTCTGTGGGTAGATTTCTAATTACAATTGGTGCCAGCTACATAATTTATGAGCCCCTGTGCAAAATGAAAATGTGAGGTCCCTTGTTCAAAAAGCAGGAAAAATTTTTGTTAAAGGAACTAAAACATAAAACTTTTCTCTTTTTTCTGTGGTCTTTCTCTTAGCTTGTCATGATACTTTTAACTTGTTATTTGATGTCACTTTAAATAATGAAAAATTAAAATTTTAAGTGATTAGCATGAATTTTACCATTTATCTTTACATTGGATGATGCAAGTTTTAAATGCAAATTTAAGAGCATTTAACTCATGTGAGGAATCACTGAAATTACACAGAGGTATTTCATAGCTTATGCATACAAATGTATTTTCTTCTTACTGGAACTGTGGAATCTCTGCACAAAACTAACTCAATTGTTTTTTATTTCACTTCTTGATTTGCCCACATTGAACCAACTCTTCCCACCTTGGCTTACTGAGGAATATGGCAGAATGGAAAGGAAAAGGCACTATGGGTTTCCCTATCTTCTCCTTTCTGTGCCATCTTTTTCAGCATAAGTGGTTGGCCAATATAGAGAAATAACTTGGGTTAGAAAAGATACTATAGGGTTCCTTGGTAGTTCTTGTTTCTTAGAACACCATTGCATTTGTTCAGTGTCTGAAGCTAGTTCTGGCTAGAGCAAAGAGCTGCTTTTCTGGGCTGGCAGTGCCCCTGCTCACTCAGTTGTAGACATAAGATGCTGATATTAAACTCGTTTTGTGTTTTGCCGAACTCCCATTGCAAGTCCACCAGACTTCTGTGTCGTGGGGCATTGCAAATACCATACGTGAATGGGATAGCACACATATTGCTATACTCCTGCTCATGTGCATGCTCCATTGTCCTATTGGACCTCATTTACAAAACACAAGTTCAAAGAAAAAGTTACCATGAATTTCAGGATTGTGACAGCATAGAATTCAGTCAAGTGTGGGGCTCTTCTGAGCACAGGGACTTGTGTTACTGCACGAGTTGCACACCCATGAAGCCAGCCATTATGGAAAGTTATAATCAGAGTGTGTTGATAAGCATGAAATAAAGACCAAAGACTTTAGGAGACCTTAACTGACCATTACGGGAAACTGAGACCAGGACATATCCTAGCTCAAGTGATGTTCAGGTCTCAGCTCATTTCAGAGAAGCCATTTCTAACCACCCATTCTAAAGTAACTTTTCCTTCATCATTCTTTATTACAGAAATGGTTCTCCAGCTTCAGCGTGCATTAGATTGCTGGGCCCCTACCTCAGTGTGTCTGATTCAAAAAGTCCTGAATGTTGCCTGAGAATTTGCTTTCTTAACACGTTCCTAGACAACACTGATACTGTTAATTTGGGAATCACATTTTGAGAACCACTGCTCTATTTCATCACCCTACTTTATGTTTCTTACAGCATTTATCTGACACCGTCCCTGTATTTACTTACTTGTCTATTGTCTGTTTCCACCACAAGAAATTAAGTTCAGTGAGAGCAGGAATTTACTCAGCTATTTTCACTACTGTGTCTCTAGGATTTGGAATATGCCTAACATATAATAGATACTCAATAAATATGTATTAAATTAACAAATGAGGTGATTGTGGTGGGATCTGGCCACAGAAACACTTTTACCTACGTCCACCTGGATAGAACATATTGCTGGTCAAATTTATTTCTAGGCAAATAAAATGCAAATTTGCAAATCTAGGGGCAGGGAACAGTAATCATGAGACATGATGCTAGGGAGCCAATTGGATAATTTAAATGGTGGGGATAGAAGGGGCTTCATAATTTCCTTTTAGGCTTGGATATTTGGCCACCACTAAAACAGAATGACATGCAATGGTCACTCTTGTGTGTGGGTGGATTCTAGAGCCTCCACAATCTGCATGTGAGGGATACCTACATGGCTTCTGGTTGACCAAAAGTAAATATTCAAGCAATACCACATATTCCAAACTCCTGAACACTACTACCTATATGTTTATGAACTGGAATGTGCAGTAATCTTCCATGCGAATACACTGGGGAGTGACCATGGCCTTCCCAGCTGTCCATTCTGTAGGCTGGCCCACTCTCATTCTGCAGCCCAGGGAAATCTGGAGACTTTCAAGGTTAGTACCTTGTGACACTCCATGAACCACTCTTTTGATTAAACATATAATCTTTGAGCCTCTGAGCCCCTTCAACCCTCCATCTCTTAGCAATTGTCCAGCATTTTGGTCGGCTTGACCTGATTCTCTTCCCTCTCTACATTTTTCTTTAAGAAATAGAATGTCTTGTCATTTTGAAATACCGTTATGAGCTATCTTTCAAATGACTTTGGCAGAAGCAGTTCTGAGAAGTTCCTTTGAAACTACTAGAACCAAAAAGGGGCAATTATTTTATAAGGAGTCAAGTTAAATGGGAGGAGGAAGAATCAAGATGCCACTGTGGACAACCAAGAGTGTGTTTGTGGCAAGAGTGGCCAACACTTGGCTGGCCACAGTCAGAGCAGGTCAAGATGATGGGCAATCAGGGAAGCCCGTGAGCCTCTTGGGAAGAAGTCCACGTTGCTCTTTCTCAACCCTGGTGCATAAGACTCACCCTGCCCCTGACCTCTGGAGAATCTGATTCACTGTGTTTAGGGGTGTGTATTAGTCAGCTTGGGCTGCATAACAAAGTATCACGATCTGGCTTTGCTTTTGAGCACATAGTTCATTGGAAATGAAACATCTCTGGGTCAAACAACAGGCATTTATTCCCTCACAGTCCTGGAAGCTAGAAGTCTGAGACCAAGGTGTGGGCAGGGGTGGTTTCTTTTGAAGCATCTCTCCTTGGATTGTAAAAAGCTATATTTTCCTCTTTGTCTTCATATGGTCTCTTCTCTATGTTTATCGGTGTCCTAATCACTTCTTATAAGAACACCAGTCATATCATATTAAGGCCCATCCCAGTGACATCATTTAACCTTTTTAAAGAGCCTATCTCCAAATACAGTCATATTCTGAGGTACTGGGCATTAGGACTTCAATGTAAATTTTAGGGGGACATAATTTAGCTCATAAGAGGTGAAACCCAGGAAAGCTGTATTTTCAGCAGTATCTCCAGGTAATTTTGGTGCAGCTAAGCCTAGAGCCAGTGCTTGGTAACTGCTGCAAACACCTGCTAACTCTGCACCCTCGTCCACTGGCACAACCCTTACTTTTCTCCTTTGCAAATGAGAGCTTCTTTGCCAGGCCAGCTGACTTCAACTGGATTGTAACAGATATGCTCCGGAGGGACTCAGGAACCCAATACCTTGCTGCCTGCAAATAAAATCTGGGTTTATTTGTGGCTGAACTTCTGAGTATCAACAAAGAGACATTTCATTTCCAATAAACTAGGTTCTCAAAAGCAAAGCAGGTTTGCTCTTTGCAGAAAAATGTGAACCTGAAGACAGGTGAGTGAAGCTTAGCGTGCTGGAACACGGATCAGATATTGCCCTAATGGCCTGAAATTTATCTTCTGTAGCCACAATTTGGTCTGCTCTCCAAGAATCGTCATTAAATCTTAAACTTTAGGCACACTCTCGTCCTCCAAGGAGCAGTGCAACACTAACAAGCATTTGCCCAAAAAGCCAGTCTTCAGTATACATTTCGCTCAAATACATTCTTTCTCTCTGCCACTGTCAAAACTGTCCAGATGAATGCAGATAACTCATCTATAGTCAGAGCCATTCTCTCTGCATGTGTATTTTTGGGGGTAAGGAATATGAGGGTGAGATGGGTTAGGATTAGCCTCCTTTCATTTTTCTGATAGACTTTAACTTTAAGAGCACAATCCACTTGCCATTTCTTGAGGTGTGAAGTAGTTAATCTGCTTGTACATGGAGATAATATTTTCCTTTGAATTTTGTGAAACAAGAGCATTTTTAAAATTGTGCCTTCCTTGTCTCCAGGTAATAAAAATGTTACATTTTCTTGACCAGTCCTGCTATATGATAGCAGTGGCACAAATAGCCCCAAACACACACACACACACACACACATTTATTTACCTATATTTATATATATAATTTACTATTTGTGTGGGATGTTAGGTTCAGCTATTCTCACTTTTGATTTTGAACCCAAAGGAGGCCTAGATGCAGGAGCTATACCACCCTTGTAGAGGGGTCTGGAAATGCATAGAGTTACTTTTTAGTGTTCATAATATCTGGGGGCATTTCTGGAATGTAATGGGGGAGAGGCAGAGAAGTGAGACATCCCATTGTTTCAGAATAGTTTCACACAAGGAAGACAGATGCACTGAAAATGCTTTTAAAGGGCCTGTTGAGAGACACCAATGGATATCAAAAGATGAGCTTGAGTAACAGCAATGATGAAATGAAAATCGATGTGGTGTCTCTCCACAATCCCTCAAGCACTGGAGACAGGCCGAGTGGGAAGGCTGCCCTGGTTTGTCTACATATCTGTTCAGGAGGAGAGTGGGGGCAGAAGCGGCAAGAAGATCTTGGCAATTTATTTATTTTTTATTTTAAAAATTAATATTAACATATTCATCATTACAAATTGTAATCTCTCCCCATGTCCTCCACCCAACCTATCACTCCCCTACCTCCTCCTTTCCTCCCCCATCTCTAGTATCCTCACCTTTGTTCTCTCCTTCTGAAAGTTCAATATATTATTGTGGTCTTTTCTTTCCCTTTTTCTTTCTTTCTTCTATCTTTTTTTCTTTCTTTCTTCCCTTCTTTCTTAGCACCCAGTTATGAGTGAGAACACGCAGTATTTCTCTTTCTGTGTCTGGCTTATTTCACTTAACGTAATTTTCTCCAGCCTCATCCATGTTGCTACAAATGGTGTAATTTCATTCTTTTTTATGGCTGAGTAATACTCCATTGTGTATATAAAACACACTTTCCTTATCTAGTCATCCATTGATGAACTTTTAGGTTGGTTTCATATTTTGATTTTTGTAAGTACAGCTGTGATGAGCATGGGAGTGCAGGTATCCCTTTGACATGATGATTTCCATTGCTTTGGATATATACCCAGTAGTGGGATTGCTGGATCATATGGTAGTTCTGTCTGTAGTTTTTTGGGGAAATTCCATACTGTTTTCCATAATGGCCGTGCTAATTTACAATCCCATTAACAGTGTAGAAAAGTTAGTCTTTCCCCACATCTTTGCCAGCATTTTTTATTCTTAGTCTTTTTAATAATGGCCAGTCTAACTGGGGTAAAATGATATCTCAGTGTGGTTTTGATTTGCATTTCCCTGATGATCAGTGATGCGGAGCTTTTTTTCATGTACATTTTGGCCATATGTATGTCTTCCTTTTCAAAAAGGGTATACAGCTCCTTGGCCCATTTTTAAATTGTCTTTTTTTTTTTTTTTAACTGTACAGTTGTTTGAGTTCCTTATATATTCTGGATATTAATCCCTTGTCAGATGTAGAGTTTGCAAATATTTTCTCCCACTCTGTAGGTTGTATTTCTGCTCTGTTGATTGTTTCCTTTGCTGTGAAAAACCTTTTTAGTTTGATAGAATCTCATTTGTTTTCTTTTCTTTTGTTGCTTGTGCTCTTGAGATCTTATTCATAAAGTCTTTGTCCAGTCCTACCACCTTGAGTGTTTGCCCTATGTTTTATTTTAGTAATTTTATGGTTTGGGATCTTATATTTAAGTCTTTAATACATTTTGAGTTGATTTTGGTGTATGGTGAGAGGGACAGGTACAGTTTCATTCCTCTGCATATGGATATCCAATTTTCTCAGCACTGTTTATTGAAGAGGCAGTCTTTCCCCAGTGTATGTTCATATTGCCTTTGTCAAAGATCAGTTGGCTGTAACTATGTGGGGTGATTTCTGGGTTTTCTAGTCTATTCCATTGATCCAAGTGCCAGTTCCATGCTGTTTGATTACTATAGCTTTGTGACATAATTTAAAGTCTGGAAGTGTTATGTCTTCAGCTATATATTTTTTTGCTCAGGATTGCTTTTGCTCTTTGGGGTCTTTCATTGTTCTATATGAATGTTAAGATTGCTTATTCTGTTTTTGTAAAGAATGTCATTGGCATTTTGATGGGGATTGCATTGAGTCTGTAGATTGCTTTTGGTAGTATGGACATTTTCACAATGTTAATTTTTCCAATCCAAGAGCATGGTATGTCTTTCCACCTTTTTGTATCCTCTTTAATTTTTTTCAGTAGTGTTTTGTAGTTCTCATTGTAGAGATCTTTCACCTCCTTAGTTAAATTGATTCCTATGTATTTTTTTTTTTTTTTTTGGCAACTATTGTAAATGGGCTTGCTTTCTTGATTTCTTTTGCTGCTAGTTTGTTATTGGAGTTTTTGGTTTAAAGTCTATTTAATATGATATAAGAATAGCTACTCCTGCTCATTTTTGGCTTTCATTGCATGTCATATCTCTTTCCATCCCTTCACTATTAACTAGTGTAACGAAGAAGAAGAAGAAGAAGAAGAAGAAGAAGAAGAAGAAGAAGAAGAAGAAGAAGAAGAAGAAGAAGAAGAAGAAGAAGAAGAAGAAGAAGAAGAAGAAGAAGAAGAAGAAGAAGAAGAAGAAGAAGAAGAAGAAGAAGAAGAAGAAGAAGAAGAAGAAGAAGAAGAAGAAGAAGAAGAAGAAGAAGAAGAAGAAGAAGAAGAAGAAGAAGAAGAAGAAGAAGAAGAAGAAGAAGAAGAAGAAGAAGAAGAAGAAGAAGAAGAAGAAGAAGAAGAACCCATATAACAAAAGTCAGAAATGAAAAAGGAGGCATTAGTTAAAACTGATACTACAGAAATACAAAGAATCATTACAGACTATTTCAAACAACTATACTTCAACAAATTTGAAAACCTGAAGGAAATGGATAAATTTCTGGACATATACAAACTACCAAGTCTGAAACAAGAAGAAACAGAAAACCTGAACAGAGAAATAACAAGCAATAATATTACAGCTTCAATCAGTAGTCTCTCAACAAAGAAAAGCCCAGGACCAGACAGCTTTACTGTTTAATTACCAAACATTTAAAGAGAAGTTAATCCCAATTCTCTTCAAACTATCCCTCAAAAGTGAAGCAGAGGACATTCTCCCAAAGTCATTCTATGAAGCCAGCATCACCCTGATACCAAAACCAGACAATGATAAAAGAAAACTACAGGGAAATATCTCCGATGAACAGAGATGCAAAAATCCTCAACAAAATGATAGCAAAGAGAATATAGCAACACATCAAAAAATTATACACCATGATCAAGTGGGATTCATTCCAGGGAGACAAGGATGGTTCAACATACACAAGTCAATAAATGTGATTGCCACATCAACAAAATCAAGGACAAAACCAAGATTATCTCAACAGATGCAGAAAGACTATTTGACAAAATTCAACATCCCTTTTTGATAAGGACTCTCAGCAATTTAGGTATAGAAGAAAAATATCTCAACATAATAAAAACCATACATGACAAACACACCACAAATATCATCCTTAAGAACAGGAACAAGACAAGAATGCTCACTCTCACTATTCCTATTTAGCATAGTATTGGAAGTAGTAGCCAGAACAATCAGGCAAGAGAAAGAAATAAAGCATGTCCAGATTGGAAAAGATGAAGTCAAACTGGCCCTGTTTGCAGGTGACATTATCCTATATATAGAAAAGCCTGAAGACTCTACTGAAAACTCTTAGAGCTTATAAATGAGTTCAGTAAAGTTGCAGGATAGAAAATCAACATGCAAAATCAGTAGCATTTTAATTCTCCAGTAATGAACTAGCAGAAAAAGAAACCAGGAAAGGAAGCCCTTACAAAAGCCCCCCCCCCCCCCAAATAAAATACCCAGGAATAAATTTAACCAAGGAGGTGGAAGTTCTCTACAAATGAGAACTACAAATCACTGCTGAAAGAAATTAAGGCGGACACAAAGAGGAAAAGACATTCCATTCTCTTGGATTGGAATAATTAAAATTGTGCAAATGTCCATAATACCCAAAGTTATCCACAGGTTCAATGCAATCTCCATCAAAATACCAATGCCATTCTTCACAGATATAGAAAGAAACAATTCATATAAAAGACCCTGAATAGCCAAAGCAATCCTGAGCAAAAGATTAAAAAAAAAAAAAAAAGCCAGAGGCATAACACTACCTGACTTCAAACTATACTACAAAGCTTTGGTAACCAAATCATAATGGTACTGGCATAAAAACAGACACTCAGACCTGTGACTGTCTGAACCCAGAAATCAACCCACATACTTAACAGCCAATTGATCTTCCACAAAGGCATTAAGAACATACATTGGGGAAAGGACTGCTTCTTCAATAAATTGTGCTGGGAAAACTGGACATCCATATGTAGAAGAGTGAAATTGTACCTGTCCCTCTCACGTATACCAAAATCAACTGAAAATGGATTAAAGACCTATCTATAGGACCAGGAACTATAAAATTACTAAAAGAAAACACAGGGGAAACACTTCTGGAAGTAGGACTGGGCAAAGAGTTTATGAGTAAGACCCCAAAAAGCACAAGCAACAAAAGAAAAAATAAACAGATGGGATTGTATCAAACTAAAAAGATTCTGCACAGCAAGAGAAAATTAACAGAGTGAAAAGACAACCTACAGAGTGGGAGAAAATATTTGCAAACTATACATCTCACAAAGGATTAATATCCAGAATATACAAGGAACTCAAACAACTTAAGAGGAAAAAATCAATTAACCTGGTTTAAAAAATGGACAAAGGAGCTGAATAGGTGTTTCTCAAAGGAAGCTATATAAATGGCCAACAGACCCATGAAAAAATGCTCAACATCACTCAGCATCAGGGAAAGGCAAATGAAAACCACATTGAAATAACATCTCATGCTGGTTATACTGGCTATTATAAAAAAGACAGAGAATAATAAATGTTGGTGAGGATGCAGAGAAAGGGAACCCTCCTACACTCTTGATGGGACTGTAAGTTGGTGCTGCCATTATGGTAAACAGTATGGAGTTTCCCCAGACAACTACAGATAGAAATACCATATGATCCAGCAATCCCCCTGCTGGGTGTATACCCAAAGGAATGGAAATCATCATGTTGAAGGGATACCTGTACTCCCATGTTTATTGCAGCTCTATTCACAATAGCCAAGAGTTGGAACCAATCTAAATGTCCATACACGGACAATTGGATAAGGAAATAGTGGTATATATACACAATGGAGTACTAATCTGCCATTAAAAGGAGTGAAATTATGCCCTGCGTAGTGACATGGATGAACTCAAAGAAAATAGTGTTAAGTGAAATAAGTCAGGCACAGAAAGAGAAACACCACATGTCCTCACTCAAAGTGGGAGCTAAATAAATAAATAAATAAACCAAAAAAGAAAGAAAGCTACAATCATTGCGATAATTTGTTGAACTTTCAACCAGAGAGAACAGAACTGAGGCCACCAGAGGTGGCAAAGGAGGGGAGGGAGAGTTAGTGAGAAATTGGTAAAAGGCCCCCCAAAATGGTTACATATGTGTAATGACAAATGTAATAATTATCCTGATTTGAGGACCATGTATTGCACACAGGTATTGATATTCAACACTGTACACAGATATGTATAATCAATTATGTTTCAATTAAAATTTTTTTAAAAAAGTTAATTACATGTAAAAAAAAAGAAAAGAAAAGAAAAAAGAAATACTGAGGACAAAAGCATTCCAGACATAGAGAACAGAAGAAGCTCAGAGAAGAGACTCTGGAGAGTGTATTTGGAAATAGAAAGTAAGTCCCAGACACTGGATCCCATACACTGGTGCATAGGATGAGTGTAGAGAGATCTACTGGAGATGGGCTCCATGTTGTGAAAGATGCCCAGTGAGCACACTTTACTTACCATTTTGAGTCACAAAGTGACAAATATCTCTCTTCATGGTGGATGTATTTCTCATTAAATTTTGTTTAAGGCAAGCATTTTTTCCTCCTGTTGTGGGTAGTTATCAAAGCCTTGGAGTACTTTCATCAAAAGGATGTTGTAATTATGAGAACGGCTGGGGCAAGAGAGCTGTTTCAGAGATCCCAGTTAGGGCCTTCCCTCTTTCTCCTAACTCCTTATGGATGGGCCCATGGTAGACATATCCCCCATTGTGCAGTTGAGCTGTAGGCTATCAACTTACCTGTAGTGTAGCAATAAAATATGAATTGGCCAATCAAAGTCTTGCATTTGTGAACTTGATCTGTAAAAATTTGCTTGTTAGCTATGTAACTGAAGGTGAAGGGAGGCCAAGAAGTTGAGTCTGCCTCGCTACAATCTAAAGCCTCATGTGAGCCAAAAAATGAGTAGCTGGTGATCAAAGGGCTGGAAGAGAGATTTGGGAAGTGCAGATGAACAGAGAAGGGTAGAGAAGGTCTGTGGGAAGACATGGTGGCACCAAGAGTGATTTTGATTCATGGCCATGAGAGTTAGAGAAGATAGTCAAGAAATCCATCGAGGCACGATGCCTGTGTTTTAGTAACTAGATGAATGTGGGGAAGGGAAGTTTGTAAAGAGGGAAGAGTTTAAGAGGACTCAGATTTCGACACTGAGCAATTACAATGGTCGTGGTACTATTGCCTGGGTTAGAACCCAGGCATAAGGGATTGTGTAGATGGAGAAGGTGCTGAGTTTTGCCTTGGGCAACCTGGGTGGATACTTGCGGAATATCTACATGGAGAGAGGCCAAGATGGTGTTGTGAATCTGTGACTCAAAAGAAAAATCATTGAAGGGGGAGGGCGTCAGCATTTGCGGTATTTTGTTATGTGGCGGGCACTGTGCTACGTGCTTTACACATGGGTCTTCCTTCAGTTAACATTCTCTAGAAACGTCATGTCATTTGCTTGTTTGTTCTCAAATCCGTCCTCTGAACTTTTGCTCTGTTCTGCATTGAAGGGGGCTGTCCCCTGCAAGGACATTTCCAAGGATTCCTTGAAAGTGGCTTCTGGCTAGGTCTGGCCAGTGGGAGGCATTGTGGGAGGTTAGAGAGCTGGGGAAAGATATTCTCTCCTCTCTGCTTCTGGTTGCATCTCCAGTAGCAGTAGCTGCTGTGTATCTTCTGTGGTGCCCTCTCCAACTGGACAGAAAAAGAAAAGGAGGAAAACCTCCACAGTATGTATGCTAGAGTTGGAAGCATGTGTGTATAAGAGAAAAAACTTGCCAAACAGTGGTTTAAACTAAATACAATTTATTTTTTCCCTCTGTAATATAAAATGTAGTTATTTCAGAGCTGTTAAGGTAGCTTTGAAGTCTCTTTAGGGACCCAGTCATGTATCTTTCTGCTTGGCTGTCTCTAGCACATGGATTCTACTCTCAGGGTCTCCTTATGATCCAGAATGGCTGGTGAAGCTCAGCCATAGTATTTGAGTTCTAGCAAATAGGGAAAAGGAAACTGGAGAAAAACATTATTCCTCTAATGCCTCAGCTTACATCTCATTGGCTGAAACATAACCACATGACCAGGGGGAGCTGCAAGGGAGACGAGGTAATGGTGTTTTATTTTATTTTATTTTATTTTTTGTCGTTTTTTCGTGACCAGCACTCAGCCAGTGAGTGCACCGGTCAGTCCTATATAGGATCCGAACCCGCGGCGGGAGCGTCGCCGCGCTGCCAGCGCAGCACTCTACCAAGTGCGCCACGGGCTCGGCCGGTAATGGTGTTTTAGCTTAGCTGTCATGTACTTAGCTATAAATCAGGGCTCTGTTACCACGAAAGAGGGGAGAATGGATGTGGGACAGTATATAGGAGTCTCTGCCTCAGCTATGAGGTAAGTATTATGCTCATATTAAAGAAGAGAAATAGTTCTGGAGAGCTTAATAAAGTCTCACAGGTGGTACACAGCAGTGCTGATATTTCATTCCGAGCTTGACTCCAAGTTCATAAGCTTTTCTCTGTGCTAAGTGTGAGGCTGGAGAGGTTAGGGAGAGTCCACCATATAAAGCCAATGGTTGAAACATGAGAGAAGACACGTGATTTCCCAGGAAGAACATAGAAATTAAAAAAAGAGGGGCTCAGGAGAGAAATAAAGCAGCAAAGGGGCTGGGGAAGGCCTGGAGTCAAAGGTGAAAGACGAATAGACATTGGGGGAAAACCAGAGGAAAGAGGTGAAGAGGAAGGAAGAAAGATGGGGAGCCAGAGCCCATGGAGGTCGTGAAGTTGCTGGCACAGGCGGCTTTTCCATGAGGGGAATATTGGCCTTGGAGTTGAGGAATTTGGGTTTGGATCTCAGCTTTGTCATTTTCTGGTGACGTGATCTTGGATAATTCTTCTATGGGTTGAACTTCATTGCACTCATTTCCTGGTAAACAGAAAACATGCTCAGGCCATTGCTGGAGAATGCCAACAATGCAGGTAATATACAGATAGAGGTAATATTGGTGGGGGTGTTCGCAAATTACGCACCCTGAGTTTGGAAACATGCTTGGTACAGTCCTGCTCCTTTTTTAGTAGTTTCCACTACCTTGGATGTGGCCTACAAATGTGAGTTGTAGTTTATGGTGCATGTCTTAATTCCGGATCACTATTTCTACATTTATTTACAAAACAAGTATGGAATAGCCAAAGGCATGGACAGGTCAAGCCATTTCCTTCTTTAATTCACAGCAGAACAGAGGAGCTTTGATCCAGCAGAATGTACCCACGCTCAGAATGGGTCGCTGACACCAATACCTTCAGCCATCCACCATCTCCCTAAATGCTTCTCTCCTTGGAAGCCTCTGCTTGTGGACTTGACTTGTGGGTCCCTTTCTATTATTTAGGAATTATCGCATTGGCCCTCTCTGTGATATTGTGCAGTGCTCTGCACATTTATAGCTTGCATAAATATTGAATAAAAATAAATAACTACAAGGGAGGAAGAATATTATAGGCTGGGGAGAATGAGAGATGCTGAGCTCATTATTCAAGGGCCAATCTTGGGCCTCTTGGCTATCTCCTTCAAAGAGATTTGTTTGCCAGCTGTGTTGAGAAATATACTTTCCATATGATGAGCTCAGCGAAGCAGCCAGTTTCCCTACAGAAC